>NC_068920.1:35253931-35565597 GCF_023091745.1 Budorcas taxicolor | reverse complement strand
GCAGGAGATATAAGTCAGTGAGTCATCCCAATTTAAAAGATGGCAAGGCATTAGGCACAGTGATAAGCAGTCTCAGCACTATGGGGGGAAAATAAGGTGTAGTACCCGGGCATTGTTGTGAGCTGTATGAAACATGCCCACAGGATAAGCATCCACAGACTCAAAAAGTAGAAGAGAAATTTAGCACTCTACCGATCTCACACTGAAGCTAGGCACAGGGAGGTAAAAATACAGAAACATCTCCTTATAAGGCTAGACATTCTACATTCACATAATACTTTAATTCACTCCTGTACAATCCACAAAGAGAAAGGGGGGAGGGGTGACGGGAGGAAATTGGAGTGGAATAAAGTGGTGAGAAGATGGAAAAGACTGAAAGATGGTAAAGACAACTCCAGAGACGGTGAACCAGATTATCTGTAAATCAGCCCCGAGTCACTATGACAAAATATATGAAAAGCAAAAAACTTAGATTTCTAGAAGGTCAATGATGGAAAGGACTCTAGAGAAATCCTATCCCTTTATTTAAAAAAAAGATACTTCGGACTGAGTTTCTCAGCCTAGAGCTGTTTGAGGTGGAGCTTCCTTCAGTGTCACCAGAACGGAGCCAAAAGCTCAAGAGGGGTAAATGAAGAGCTAGGAATTAAGATACACACTATTATATCTAAAGCAGATAAACAATAAGCACCTGCTGTATAGTGCAGGGAACTATATTCCGTATCTTGTAATAATCTAGACTGGTCCCAATCAGGAAATGAATACGTCAAGGCTGGATACGGTCACCCCGCTTATTTAACTTTTATGAGAGCACATCATGAGAAATGCTGGGCTGGATGAAGCACAAGCTGGAATCAAGATTGTCGGGAGAAATATCAATAACTTCAGATATGCAGATGACACCACCCTTATGGCAGAAAGTGAAGAAGAACTAAAGAGCCTCTTGATGAAAGTGAAAGAGGAGAGTGAAAAAGTTGGCTTAAAGCTCAACATTCAGAAAACTAAGATCATAGCATCTGGTCCCATCATTTCATTGCAAATAGATGGGGAAACAATGGAAACCGTGACATACTTTATTTTTTTGGGCTCCAAAATCACTGCAGATGGTGACTGCAGCCGTGAAATTAAAAGACACTTGCTCCTTGGAAGAAAAGTTATGACCAGCCTAGACATCATATTATAAAGCAAAGACATTACTTTGCCAGCAAAGGTCTGTTTAGTCAAGGCTATGGTTTTTCCAGTAGTCATGTACGGATGTGAGAGTTGTACTATCAAGAAAGCTGAGCACCAAAGAATTGATGCTTTTGAACTCTGGTGTTGGAGAAGACTCTTGAGAGTCCCTTGGACTGCAAGGAGATCCAACCAGTCCATCCCAGAGGAAATCAGTCCTGAATATTCATTGGAAGGACTGATGCTTAAGCTGAAACTCCAATACTTTGGCCACCTGATGTGAAGAGCTGACTCATTGGAAATGACCCTGATGCTGGGAAAGATTGGGGAGGAGGAGAGGATGACAGAGGATGAGATGGTTGGATGGCATCACCGACTCAATGGACATGAGTTTGAGTAAACTCCAGGAATTGGTGATGGACAGGGAGGCCTGGCGTGCTGCAGTCCATGGGGTTGCAAAGAGTCGGACATGACTGAGCGACTGAACCGAATAATCTAGAATGGAAAAGTATCTGTAAAAGAATATATATGTGTGACTGTGTTTGTATATATAGTGAGTATGAGTGAAGTCACTCAGTCGTGTCTGACTCTTTGCGACCCCATGGACTGTAGCCTACCAGGCTCCTCCCTCCATGGGATTCTCCAGGAAGGAGTACTACAGTGGGTTGCCATTTCCTTCTCCAGGGAATCTTCCCGACCCAGGGATCGAACCCAGGTCTCCCACATTCCAGGCAGACGCTTTAACCTCTGAGCCACCAGGGAAGCCCTATATATACAAGTGTGTGTGTATATATATATGTATTTATATACACATATATATTTATAAAATGTGCTATGTGTGTTAAGTCGCTTCAATTGTGTCCAACTCTTTTCAACCCTATGGACTGTAGCCTACCAGGCATCTCTGTCCATGGGATTCTCCAGACAAGAATACTGGAGTGGGTTGCCACGCCCCCCTCCAGGGGATCTTCCCAACCCAGGAATCAAACATGTGTCTCTCATGTCTCCTGCATTGGCAGGCGGGTGCTTTACCACTAGCACCACCTGGGAAGCCCTTTATTCAGTGTGGTACCTTTTAAACAGTTCTCAATGCTAAGCATTAACTTTTATTTATTTTTTTTTTAGGTGTTTATTTTTTTATTTTTTTATTTTTATTTTTACTTTATTTTACTTTACAGTACTGTATTGGTTTTGCCATACATTGACATGAATCCACCACAGCTGTACATGCGTTCCCAAACATAAACCCCCCTCCCACCTCTCTCCCCATAACATCTCTCTGGGTCATCACCGTGCATAAGCATTAACTTTTAAAAGACCTAAGCTTCTCTCTGCCCAAAACTTTTCCTTACTATAATAAAGGTATCTTGAAATTATATAAAATGTTATCGATAATTCATGCCTATTACAAAACAATGACTAAATACTAAAGGCCTAAAACATTAATGGGCCCTCACGTGTCTGACAGCACCTTGGGAAGCGGAAGAGTCAACCATCTCCACGATTTCAAATTGTCAGGGAATCCATGGTAATATGTATGCTGCCATAAGAATTTTAGCTCTCTATTTTCATTGCAGACACAATGGTAGTATAATTCCATTCCACGGGCTTCCTAGGCAATAATTGCATGAGACAGAGGAGGTGGCCCACTTCCCAACATCTTTATCCTTCCATTCCTATCATTTTGATCCAATCAAGCAAAAAAGAATGCCAACAGTATCATTAAAAAGACTTCTTGTCCGTACATTTGAAAGACTCTCAGCTGATACCAATGTAATGTTTTAGGTGCAAGCCAGGCTCTGTGCCACCAACTCAACTCCCAGGTCAATGCAAGTTTCACCAAATCACACCTCTTTCTACCATAGTCCCCAAGGTGTTCAGCCTTTATTTCTGGTTTTCATCTTTGAGATAAACAAATCACTAATTCCCATTCTGCAAATGAAGAAAATCTGCCTATGGGCGTATGGGGGCAAATGAGGGGGGATAAAAATAAAGATTTGGAAACTATCCAGAACACAACCTCATTTTTACCTCAGAACCTACAGCCCCAAATAAGCCAAAACAAAAACCCCCAAACAAATAAAACACAAGCAAAAACTTTCCTGGCTCAGCGAGAAGAGAATGCAATTTGTTTTTTCCTTTACAGCTTGTCAGCACTTCTCTGAACTTCAGGGAATGTGCAGTGTCTGCAAATCTTACGTGTCACCTTATATGTATTTGCAACACCACCAGAGTTATCTTGAAAGAAATCATTGATCAGCAAGTTGGAACACCAGGCAGAGCAAAGACCTATTTGCGAGCATCTGTGTTAAGCAGGGATGGTGGAGCAGGCAGGGTGTGGGGATCTTTCTAGAAACAGTGTCTCCTGGATGACAAAGACAAGGAGGAACTAGGTGACACCTACCCAGAATGCCTGCTCCAGCAAACTAATCCTGGAAATAGGAAAAGACAGGTCCCTATCACTGACACTCTCTCCACCCTTTACACAGCTCTGCTTTCTCCAAAGAACTTACTTAACATCACTGAAACATTGTGTATTGTTCATAGTTACTTAAGCCCCAGTTGAATGTAAGCTTCAGGAGAACATCTTGGTTTTCTGCTGTATTCCAGTTACTGTTGTGGTTTAGTCCCTAAGTCATGACCAACTCTTTTCAACCCCACGGACTGTAGCCCGCCAAGTTCCTTTGCCCATGGGATTTCCCAAGCAAAACAACTCAAGTGGGTTGCATTTCCTTCTTCAGGGATCTTCCTAACCCAGGGATTAAACCCGGCTCTCTTGCATTGCCGGGCGGGTTTCTTTTTACCACTTAGCCACTAAGGAAGCCCTTGTATTGCAGTACCTACAACAATACCTGGCACATAGTAGTCACCGCCAAAATATGTTTGAATACTCAACTCTTTTGTGGGCTCATAATCGATAAACCCATAATTTAAAATATTGTTTTGATAACAGATAATCTGATATGAAGCTGCAGGTTTTTTCTACTTTTTTCAGTGATCTTTTACATAGAAATGTTTTAAATTTTTATCAAACCAAATGTACTGACCTTTTCTTTTGTAACATCCCCCATTCTTTTACACATAAGACTCCCTTCTTTCATTCTGATACAAATAGCACTTTTAACGTGTGTTCTTCTTGATTTGTAGGATTTTACATTTGTATGTTAATTCTTAACTAATTTAGAATTTATGTTGGTGGGAAGTTTTCCATTTATCCTTATTTTTTATCTTAGCTTTGTTTTTCCCTAGTGAAATGACTTCATACCATTTATTAAATAACACTTGCTCTCCCAATTAAGAGTCTTGGCTATTTTAATAATTAAGTTATAATATTGGGTGATATTTTGCATGGTGACCAAACCTTTCCTGAATGAGCTAGTGTAAAGGTATTTCTTTTAGATACATGTGACCTCATCTTTGTTCTTAAGGTGCTTGTGCTATCATTGAAAAAAAGATACATAGCTTGGTAATTAATATAAAGCATGATTAATTCAATAATTAAAAGTAAAAGCAAGGTACTATGGGAGTTCAGAAAATTAGATGGCTAACTCTGGGAAAGACTGCTTACCAGGTAAAATCCAGTGTTTTAATTACCTTTTCTTTTTTCAACCTGGACCCTATACATAAATTAACACAGGCTGAGATTATTTCAGCTGATTATGAAACCCAAAAAAATGCTCATTGTAGGAAAAGCCAACCACTTACAAATCCAGGATTACAAATAGCGCACCTGACCTCTAAACTAATAACTCCTTAGGGAACAAAAAGGAAATTAAATTAGTTTGGCATGATTTGTTCTTACTGGGCTCATGCTTACTCTCAGCGATCACTTCTTTTCTCTTATAAACCCTTCACAATGATGAGATAACATGAGAAAGTCCCCCCAACACACACACTGCCCAGCACATCCATGACTCAAAGAAATGTCAGTAACACCTTCTGCCAGCAACTGGGACCCAATTCACACTTTACTTTGTCCCTGTTAGAAAACCGGGCAATTCACCAGCTTCTCTCTCCCTTCTGTGAACGTCCTAAGTGAGTAAGTGAAGTCGCTCAGTTGTGTCCGACTGTTTGTGACCCCGTGGACTGTAGCCTACCAGGCTCCTCTCTCCATGGGATTCTCCAGGCAAGAACACTGGAGTGGGTTACCATTTCCTTCTCCAGGGGATCTTCTTCCTGACCCAGGGATCGAACCCATCTACATGCCACGATTTCTCTAGCAATACTGATATTAGCTCAGTGCCCATCCAGGTAAGTTATTTTAGCACTCTTGAGCTGAAGGAACTAGTACAGTCTGCAGACAGAACAAATTTGCAGAAACTGTCTTCATCTTCTCTTCCACTTGAATCTCCAGATCTCCTTAAATAATGTCTCTTCTGAATTATAAGCCTGAAGACCATTCCATGAACCAGTGTCTCCTACACCCCAGGCACAGTGCTAGGCATTTGACTTACAGTATCACTCACCCTCACAACTGAAAAACCTATACATTACCCTCTCTACTTAAAATTTCTGAAATATGAAATTTTAAAGATTATTCATAATGGCTAACATTTTGGTGTGCACTTAACTGTGGCATCACCGACTCGATGGACATGAGTTTGGGTAAACTCCTGGAGCTGGTGATGGACAGGGAGGCCTGACATGCTGCGATTCATGGGGTCGCAAAGAGTTGGACACAACTGAGCAACTTAACTGGAACTGAACAGTATAATGCATGTATACATTATACATATATAATATATATGTACATACATACATATATTATCTATAGATATATAATAACCGAATCACTTTTCTGTATAGCAGAAATTAACACTGTAAATAAACTATACTTCAATAAACTTTTTAAAAAAACAAGTATTATCTCACTCAATCATCATAGACTCTTTTCAACCTCCTGGCCTGAAGGAGCAGATGAATCTCTGGATTCAACAAGTATTTATTGACCACAAAATAAAACAAAACCCTAATCTTGGGGAGCTTATATCTTAGGGAGGCAAAGATAAATAAATAAAACAAATCATGTGATCTGAAAAGCAAAAACAAGGGGAAGTAGAACAGAAGCGCCATGTGGGAAAATATTTCATATCGAGTGATCAGGGTCCAGCCTCTCAGATAAAAGACGGGAGCAGAGGTGGAGTATGAGCCAGAGGTGTTCTGAGAAAGGAGACATGTAAAATGCTTCAAGCTCATCAAGGAGCCCAGAGAGGGCGGCTGGATCTGGAGGCAAGAAGTTTGCACAGCTCTGTAATCTTCCTGCTGAAGAAGGACATTCAGTCATTTTTCCCACTGCAAAAAGACCTCAAGTTCTTCATGTCACAGAGAAAAGACTCAAGTAGAACATTCAGCAGTCTATAACAGGGTTCACAAACTATAGCTGAAATAAAAAAAAGTTTTATTGGAACATTGGTTTGACCATTCACTTAAATACTATTTTATGGCTCCTTTCCGTTTGTGACAGAGACTCTATGTCCCACCAAAGCTAAAAGCTACCTGGCTCTTTATAGAAAAAAATTGCTTACTCCTGATATATCCTGATTTATATAATCAGTATAATAATAACAACTGCTATTGTCTAAGTACCTAAAATACGCTCAGTATACTACATCTATAGCATTCCTGGGTGACTCAGTGGTAAGAATCCACCGGCCGTTGCAGGAGAGTCAGATTCAATACCTGGGTGAGGAAGATCCCCTGGAGAAGAAAAGGGCAACCGACTCCAGTATTTTTGCCTGGAAAAATCCCATGGACAGAAGAGCCCAGTGGGTTACAGTCCACAGGGTCGCAAAAGAGTGGGACACGACTTAGTGACTAATCAACAACAACAGTATATCTATATTCCATCAATACTGAAACATATTCAAAATAGAGCCTTCTACAATTAAAAATAATTATCATACAACTACCTAAGAATCTGGGGACTGACAAGCAAAAGACTATACATGGAAACACTGGGAACCGGTTCAAGTCTCTTCATTTTCCTGTAAGCAATAAGCCAGGTCTCTGAAGGCTACATAAGGGCAAGTGGAAGTGAGAGTGTGTGTGTGTGTGTGTGTGTGTGTCACCTGGGCATGCACACATACACACATAAGGCCAAATCAGAAGATTGACAGATACACGCTAGCCTTTTCCACAGAGCTGACACACTGCCATTTAACCAGCGAGCGCAGAGCACGTGTTTCTGTTCCCAGTCACTAGTAAGAGACAAGGTTAACATTTTAAGTGATGGACTACAGCATGTTATTTCCCCATGCAATGGACCCGCGACTGCACCACCTTCGAAAACACTTAATTTCAGTGATTGAATACACGGGAGCTCACTTTCCCTGCTATGAACCTTTTGACAGCTCCTCAGTTTCCTGTACCAGGGGAACCTTTTTTCTTCCTCCTTTTCTTTTCCCCTCCCCTTTATACCTGAAGGGAAGCAAAATGAATATGTGGTGGCAGAAAGAAAAGAAGGAAGCTGAGAGAATGAAAACAAGTTTGTAAGCATCCCTGTATTTTACAATAGCCGTATTCACTGCCATCTGCTCTAATTACTTTTAATGTTTGGGCTACCATCTTCATACAATAGAAATAATGATCTCCTCAAGGGCGAAAAAAAAAATGTTTTTTACAGAAACAAACAAAAGTTGATTACATTTAGCTCCCAGGCTAAAGAAGCATCAAGCTACTTTGTAAAGAACCATCAATTAAGAAAGTGGGTAGGTTTCTGATGAACAGAAACAAATTGAGTCTTCTCCATGGTTTCCTCTTCTTTCCTCCTAGCCCTACCTCTTTGGAGGAACCAAGCCCACAGATCACAGAGGGCAAGGACATGTCCAGGCACATTTCTAGGTCTGAGGTGACATCACATCAGTTCCTTACATTTGGATTAGAACCAAAGTCAAGCCTTCTTCCAGTGCTTGTGTGGGCATCACGCATGGCCAGTTTTGAGAAACCCTGAATATAGAGATAGGTAGTGTGCCTAGAGTAAAAATTCACTCTCCTAAGTTAAGTTCCCAAGAGACCACCTTAAACCTGAACCCCTCATTGGAAGCTAGAACTAACAGCCTCATTAAAGCCTTAAGGAATGGAGGAACTTCCCTGGTGGTCCAGTGGATAAGGCTCTATGCTTCCAACGCAGGGGACTCGGGTTCCAAGCCTGGTCAAGGAACTAACATCCCACATGCTACATAATGAAACCAAAAAAAAACAACCAGGTTTTAAAAATCCAATTTTTAAAAAGCCTCCAGGAATGGAAATAGACCATAATGGGTCCATTCCCCAGCACTCCAGGAGAACCCAGGTTTCAGTGAAATGTGTGACCTTCAGAAAGACATGGAACAGACCACTGCGATGCCCGCAGAATTTGACTTTCACAAAGGCTATGTCTAGAGACCTCTAATCCCCAAATTTGAGCATACTATGTGTATTAAGAATTCTGAGATAGCCCTCAGGATTCTTGACGCCCCCTTCATATACATGCCACAGATATTTCCCTCCCCTGTAGTAGGAACAGAGCTGATGAATAGGATGGGATCTCACTCCCATGACTAGGTTACATCATATGGCAATAGTGAAGAAATTTTGCAGCTATAATTAAGTTCAAAAATCAGCTGACTTTGGGTTAGTCAAAAGGGATAGATATATGTGAGCCCTTAAAAGAGAGATGCCCTCACTGACTTTGAAGCAGCAAACTGCCAGGTTATGGAGAGAACCAGATGATTAGGACCTAAGAGCAGCCTCAAGGACCCAAACTGGTCCCTGGCCAAGAGCCAACAAAATCTGAGGCCCTCATCCTGTAGATTGAAGAAGCTGACTTCAGCCAACAACCTGAATGAGACTGAAGGAAGACCTTGAGCTCAGGGTAAGGATGTAACTAGGCTGACACCTTAACTTTAGCCTTATGAGATGTTGTATAGAGACCCCAGCTACTCTGCTTCCAGACATCTGACCTGCAGAAACTTGGAGATAATAAACGGGCCTTGTCTTTAGCTGCTAAGACAGTGGTGCGGGGTAGAAAGTCAGATGGTTCTCCCACTGCATAAGTGACTCCCAGCACACAGGACAGGCAATACAGTTTTTCGGGTTGTTTTTTGTTATTGCTATTGTTGTTCATTTACAATGCCAAGAAGTTTAAGACCTGAGAACTCATTTGCTCAGGAAAAGTTAAGACAGATGAAGAAAAACAGATCATGTCCTAGGGCCGCTGTGTCTTCACAACCTTTCTCTATTTTAGGCTGAAGAAATGCAAAAGCTTCCTGATCCTAAACACAACCATAATGCATGTCCTTTGGGAGAGATGAAGAATTTTTGAAAGCCCAGATTCAGACTAGACTTCTGAAAATAGTATTTGAATATAATTGGTTTTAATAGCATTACTCTTTTGCTTGCATTGCTCCCCAAGGAGAGAAGAGAATCTGGCTTTTTATTCCCTTACTTGAAAAAAAAAAAAAAAAAAAGAAGCAACGCAGAGAAAAACCAAGCTCCAAAACCAGAGAAATCCATTCTGTGCCATCTTCATCAATCTTGACTACCTAACTCTTCCTGCATTCTTTAAGGATAGTGATTACCGTACCTTTTAGGAAGACAAAGGGAATGTTAATTTAGGTTTTCAGATCCTCTGATGTCAAAGTAGCATAATCTTTTATCATTAAGCATTCACACATATATAGTCTGGCATTTGATGATGCAAAAGATGATTTTTTTTTAATGCTAATACCACAAAATTATCAATCCTACTCGGGAATGAGGAAGCCCAGAAAGATTAAATGATGGATTTCAAAGCTGGGATGCCACCTTAAGGATCTAGAATTTGGGGAACTTGCCTGTCCCCTGCAGTGCAGATGTTTTCCTTATATACACCGGTTGTGTTGATTAAATCATCACCATCAGCTTCATGAACGTTTACTGAGCACTCTCTATGGCGCAGGCATTACAGGACCCTGCCCTGGACCCACAAATGCATAACTGAATTTGTAAGCTCTTAGAGCCCAGCTTCAAGTGTTCCCTTCCCTCCAAACGCATCCGCCACACACTGTCCCTTTTCTGCCAAACCCTGTTTATTGGTTCCAGATGCAATGAATCATCTACTGACTTGAGTGACATTAGAGGTAAACACCAAGGTTAAAATGTAGAGATAATTGAATAATGCCAACTACCAGTAACAGCAGTCCAGGCAAAGAAGGAAATAGATCCAGAGATCTCAGATAGAGCAGTCTGATGGAAACCCTCCACTCTCAGGATCAAAACCACATGCTATTTTGACATGATAGAAAAATGTCAATGTTTTATTTTTCCAAATTTTCATATGCCATGTATCAGTATGGGTAGGTGTGGCGAGCCCAGTGGTAACATAATTTAAATGTCCCTACGATTAAAAATAAAGCTTCCAAAAATCAACTAAACTGCCATCTATTTATTATCTCAAAGAAAGGTGCTCTCAACTGTTTTTTAAATATATATGTGTAAGTTATTGCTTTGTCTGATGATAAGTAAAATGAAAGACATATATGCATTTTTCCAACAAACTCTTCTTTAGAGAAAACCCCATAAAGAAAAATTTTCCAAAACCCGTCCAAAAATTCATAAAGTTCCATAGACTTCCCAGATAGCAAAATGCACTTTAATCGTTTGCTTTACAGTCACCTGGCATTCATTGTATACAATGCACATAATGTATAAACATGGGTATATGTATAACATATACACATAAGTTTATACAAACACTTGAGAAACTTTCTTTATTGTGTCTCTACAGGCAGAAAACTCAGAACCCTCAGCAAATACTAAACAATCCACAAGCATAGTTATGACCCAAAAAGTCTGGACATTTAAAAGCCACAAAGACCCCCATGAATGAGCCTTAAAGCAGCAGTAATCAACCTTCTAGGGATCCAAGACTGGACTAATTCAATAAGCAATGTGGGATGGTGACCAGAAATCATAACATAACACATGAAAGACACCTTTCCACGAGTTCTCCCAGTTTGGGAGCATTATCCCTCTGCTGAAAATCAGGACCTCAACTGGCTGGGGATTAATTATTCACATAGCTCTTTTTCGCCTGAATCAAGTAGAAGCTTCTTCTTTCCCCATTTTCCCAATGGGATGAAATAGAGTTCCCAGTAAGGCCAGGTGGCACTAGTGGTAAAGAACCCATCTGCCAATGGAGGCGATGTAAGAGACACAAGTTCTGTCCCTGGGTAGGGAAGATCCTCTGGAGAAGGACACGGCAACCCACTCCTACTGGCAAGAATATTTCTTGCCTGAGGGATCCCACAGACAGAGGAGCCTGGTGGGCTATGGTACAGAGAGTTGCAAAGAGTCAGACATGACGAAAGCGACTTAGCACGCATGCACAAGGAGCTCTTCTAAAATTTTCTTGATGGACCAATCAACATGCATTCGGAACTTTCATGGTGGTTCATTGGTTAAGATTCTGCTTCCACTACAAGGGACACAGGTTTGACCCTTGCTTGGGGAGCTAAGATCCCCATAAGCTGCATGCTGCAGCCAAAAAATAATGCCTTTTTGGTAGGTATGAGACATATCAATGGATGCCATGAAAAAGTTGGCAAGCACATGGCACAGCTTTCCATATTCCCCATTGCCTACTTCTGGACAACTCCTTCAGGTGAAATTTCCTTTGCCTAGGATCTACCCACAGGAATGTCTGTTGTTTCAGAAAACTGAGAAAAAATTCACTTTACCTCCTTATCAATCACATAAAGAAGAAAGAAATAACATTTCCTTGTTACTCCTCCCTCTTTCTGGGGTAGAAAAGGGCAACCCACTCTAGTATTCTTGCCTGGAAAATTCTATGGACAGAGAAACCTGAAGGGCCACAGTCCATGGGGTGGCAAAGAGTCAGACACAACTGAGTACTCACAGCTGAGATGGGAAGGTAGCTTTTCCTCTGCCAGTCTTTAAGTTTTCACATGAGCAACCCAAAGCAAACCTAAACCTTCGTTGGACATAGATCATTGACACCTTGCCGAATTCCTCAAACAACTGAGATGATCAGAAGTACCCAAAAGAATTGATGCTTGTGAACTGTGGTGTTGGAGAAGACTCTTGAGAGTCCCTTGGACTGCAGGGAGATCAAACCAATCAATCCTAAAGGAAATCAGTCCTGAATATTCATTGGAAGGTCTGATGCTGAAGCTGAAGCTGCAATACTTTGGCCACCTGATGCAAAGAACTGACTCATTGGAAAAGACCCTGATGCTGGGAAAGATTGAGGGGAGGAGGAGAAGGGGATGACAGAGGTTGAAATGGTTGGATGGCATCACCGACTCAATGGACATGAGTTTGAGCAAGCTCTGGGAGTTGATGATGGACAGGGAAGCCTGGCATGCTGCAGTCCATGGGGTCACAAAGAGTCAGACATGACTGAGCGACTGAACTTACTGAAAGGATGTTTAGAGACAAGAGCAGAAGATAAATGAAGTTAATCTTCTTCAGACTAAGCTAGAGATGTGAATTTTAAAGACAGAACTTAGGCCAACATAATTTATATAAATGATGCTTCTTTGTTGTTATGTAGAGGAAATCATGATGTTTGGATTTGGAAATGATTTTTTCACTGTGATACCAAAAGCACAATAACAATAACAAAACTAGATAAACTGGACTTCATCAAATTAAAAACTTTTGTATATCAAAGGACACTATCAACAGAGTGAAAAAGGCAACCTGTGTAATAGAAGAATGGATTGCAAATCATGTATTTGATAAAGGATTAATATCCAGAATGTATAAAGAAATTCTGAGTTGCAACAACAACAAAAAAAACCCCAAACAACCTTATTTAAAATTGATTGGGGCAGGGGGATGAGGGGAACCTCTTCGCCAGCTCAATGGTTAAGACCCTGTCTTCCAATGGAGGGGGCACAAGTTCTATCACTTGTTGGGGAACTAAGATCTCACATGCCACTCATTGTGGTCAATAAATAATAAAACTCTTCAAAATAACAATAAAAATGGCTGATGGACTTGAGTAACATTTCTCCAAAGATCTATAAATAGCTAATAAACATATGAAAAGATGTTCAACATGACTAATCCTTCAGTTCAGCTCAGTTGCTCAGTCGTGTCCGACTCTTTGCGACCCCTGAATTGCAGCACGCCAGGCCTCCCTGTCCATCACCAACTCCCGGAGTTCACTCAAACTCATGTCCATCGAGTCGGTGATGCCATCCAGCCATCTCATCCTCTGTCTTCCCCTGCTCCTCCTCCCCACAATCCTTCCCAGCATCAGGGTCTTTTCCAATGAGTCAATTCTTTGCATGAGGTGGCCAAAGTACTGGAGTTTCAGCCTCAGCATCAGTCCTTCTAGTGAACACCCAGGACTGGTATCCTTTAGGATGGACTGGTTGGATCTCCTTGCAGTCCAAGAGACTTGCAAGAGTCTTCTCCAGCACCATAGTTTAAAAGCATCAATTCTTCGGTACTCAACTTTCTTCACAGTCCAACTCTCACATCCATACGTGACCACTGGAAAAACCATAGCCTTGACTAGATGGACCTTTGTTGGCAAAGTAATGTCTCTGCTTTTGAATTATGCTGTCTAGGTTGGTCGTAACTTTCCTTCCAAGGATTAAGCGTCTTTTCATTTCATGGCTGCAATCACCATCTGAAGTGATTTTGGAGCCCCAAAAAAATAAAGTCTGACACTGTTTCAACTGTTTCCCCATCTATTTCCCATGAAGTGATGGGACTGGATGCCATGATCTTCATTTTCTGAATGCTGAGCTTTAAGCCAACTTTTTCACTCTCCTCTTTCACTTTTATCAAGAGGCTTTTTAGGAAAATGCAAATCAAAACCACAATGAGATGTCACTTAACAGTCATTAAGATTGCTATTAGTTAAAACAAAAACACAAACAAAATAACAAGTATTGTCCCTTGCTGGTAGGAATGTAAAATGGTGCAGCCACTTTGGAACTGGTATGGCAGTTCCTCGCAACATTAAACATTGGGGTACCATATAAATTTGACCATTCTACTTCTGGGTTCATACCTGAAATAACTGAAAGCAGGGACTCAAACAGATATTTGTATATCCATGGTCATAGCAGCATTATTATAAGCCACAAAGTAGAGGGAGACAAAACATCCATCACAGATGAATGAACAAAGTGTGCAAATCCATACCATGGATGAACCCTGAAGACATTAAGAGGTTCAGGGTTTCCCTGAAGCTGCTCTGGAAGCTCATAAGAGAAGTAAGCCAGCTACAAAAGGGTAAATATTATACGATTCCACTTAGATGAGACACCTATGTTGCCACATGCAGAGACAGAAAGTAGAATGGTGGTAGTCAGGATCTGCGGGCAGGTAAAATGGGGATTTAGTGTTTAATGGGTATGGAGTTTCAGTTTGGGAATACAAAAATGTCCCAGAAACAGGCAGTGGTGATGACTGCACAGCAACGTGAATTATTTAATGCCACTTAACTGAACAATTAAATATGGCTAAATGGTGAATTTTTATATTCTGCATATTTAGCTACAATTTAAAAACGGATGGGGTGGGGGAGATGTTTCTTTATTTTTAATGAAGAATTTTAAAGCCTCCTATCTCCTCTTTTTTCAGATGATGGCACCAGAGTTCAGAAAGGTTAAATGACTTTTTCAAGGTTCTAAAACCAGATGAAGGAATGCAAAACCAAAATGAAAATAAGGCTCAGCATTGCCTTGCTGCTCTGTGGAGAGTGGGTTTGTCCCCTTGTTTTTGTGAGTACATGTGCCTGAGTGTATCCATGAGTCTTCTGTGCTCTCTAGCCCCTGGTCGCCTCCCCACTCCACTCACCTCCTCCCTACACGATGGCACCCAGAAATCTCCTGCAGCTCCCTAGACACACTCTGCTACTTCTTATCTCCCACCTCCAGTCCTGGAGGTGGACCTCTATAACTTTTGTCCAGAAGACCTTTCTACTCTATTCTAGCAGGGAAGCACTTCCTCAGTCTTCAAAAGCCAGGTCATCCCCTTTTGTCTGTGAAGCTTTAGCTGGTGTCCCCTCACCCTGAAACGAGCTGTCTCCTTTTTCTCCACCCACTAGACTGTGAATTTTTGCTTGAGTACTTATCCCCACGATGTTTGGTATCTTGGGGTATTTTCTATCTCCACTCCCTCCTCACTGAAGCCAAATGAGATGGGATTCAAGGAAACCAATGGAAGAGCTTAATGGAAAGGCTTCATACCCAAAGCTACACCATCTCCTAAACACATCATGACCATGCTAATGCTAAGCCCCTCCTCTCCTGGCTAATTCCATCATCTCACTCTGGCTCCACTTTAAATTTCTCTGTGATGGCTTTCTCAGGCTCTTGAAAAACTACTCTTACAGGGGATTCCCACCAAGTCAATTAGACCAAATTTCATGAGTTAGACCAGTTATATGAACAGGCAGGCAGTGAACAGGATTACAGTGACACCAAAAATCTTCCTCTTACAATGTCTTTGTCCTCTGTTAAAATAATTTAGTGTTTTTTTAAGAAAGACTGCAGAATATATTCATCAAGGTACAACCCAAATTTCTGGGGCTGTGTCTGCTGGCAGTGCACCTCTAGACCTGCCTCAATAAATTGATAGCACTTATTTGTAATTTGCAGCTTCCAGTTGCATGCAAATAATTAATGAGCTAAAGTCCATAAAATTGATTTTTCTCTTAAGTTAAATATTCCACCTACAATCTTGTTAGTGTATCAATTAATGAAGTTTTACTATATTCAGCCAATAAACATTTATTGAGCCAGATACTGTGCTAAGCCCCGAGGATAAAATGATAAGTAACATAATTCCCTGCTCTCAGGAAGCTCACTGTCTAGAAGAAACCAACATAAAAGCCAATTCTTATAATATTGCATATGCTTGTTTCTTTTCTCAGAAGGGCAAAATCTGGATGTTTACAAGAGAAGATAGAAAAGATAAAAGCTAAAAGAGTATACTTAGAAATACTTCCCAGATCACGATCCTGCTTACAGAAAATGTAATTACTTGACTTTTAAAAAGAACTCATGCAAACTTTTAATACTCTGGACCAAATAGTCTACTCAACATGATCTCATGTTATTAAAGCCCTTACCTGGAAATCAAATATCATCGAAATCTATAAACAATAACTGGACACCCATCCATTTAATAATGTAACTGGGTTCTTATTTCAAGAAGGTGGACTATTCACAATTAATGATCTCTGTTCAGCATAACAACATTTGTCCAAATCAGTAAGCATCTTTAAAAATCTAAGCAAACATTTTGGGAGGAAAAATTAAAATTCCTTTTATTTTGGTGGAAAATGACACAGGGCTCATAAACTTCTGATTGGGACCCATGCTCGCCCCAAGAGGCAATTGTCATAAATCTTCAGAAGAAACTCCTGATTCAACACCATCCCCTGATACACACTCACTCTACATATTCATCCACCCATATTCTCCACCTCTACTCTGATTGGAGTCACACGAAAACCTCAGTGCAGCCCAAGCTCAAATTCCTCAAGGCAGCTGTAGTCACAGGGTCCAATAAAAGAAGCTTTGAGACAGCCACACCTAGATCACCTCTGAGACATTTGCCCTGGGTAAGTTAGGCCTCCAGCACCAAAACCGGAAGTCAGGTGTTGCTTACATGACACCCAGGAAACCTCTGCAAGACTCAGGAAGAGAGCATAGTAAACCCTGCTGCTAGGAAAATCCAAGATCTATAGGTGGCCAAGTTGATGTCAAATTTGTAATTGGTGACTTAATGAATTTGTTTTTCACAGAATTTAACTCAGCAAGCCAGCTCACAATCACAACTGCACAAGTAAATTCAGGTTAAAAAAAATTTTTCCCTGGTTTTCATTTAGTTTGAAAGCTGAGTGGTCACCAGAGTGCTGAGACCTGACCAGACCTCAAATAATGAGGATACAGCTTGTATTCCTATTTTAATTTGAAGCATCGTTATTGGTGTAAAAAGAATCCCCTTTGACATTTGTATTCAGACAAGGCTGGAAACAGCATCTGAACACATAATCATATCCCAGTGTGTTTCTGTCTCTCAAAAGCCGAACCGTCTGCCTTAACACTTTCACAGACTCCTCCAGGTCCGCTTCAAACAGACAAAACACTCCTCCTAAAACTCAAAGAAACATCGCAACACCTTTGTAATAGGCCTATTTCCCAAGGGGGGGATAAAAGGACAAGGCAAATTAAGGGAAATGCAGAATATAAACTTGAAACCTACTGTCAATAAAACCCAAAACAAACTTGAAGCGGAGGTGAAGAAAGCAGGGGGAGGAAAAGCAATGTTAAATGGTCATCTTTCTTCTCCTTTTATTTGAGGAAGTCAAGTTTGCGCAGCTCCTTACAAGCTGTCTTTGGCTAAAATCACTATTAATGAGCTTTGACATTTGAAATTTAACTGAGCATGAGCTAACAGCTTCCAGCACTGCACCACCCATGACGCCAACTGGAAATATTTTGCTAGGGCCTAACGGTGTGTTTATTGAAAAGACACAGCTTTCAAGAGAAAGTGTTTATAGCAACCACTTTACCTGCTATCCCTGCCCTGTGATGTCTGTTTGGTTTCAGGATTTGGGGGGTCCCCTTGAACTCCTCCTAGTCACGGCTCTAATTGTTTTCAAGTCTAGCAGGAACACATTAATGAAGCTCTTTGCTCTACGGTAACCTGGATTGTAAGGACGGGTTTGAGAATGCGGAGTTATAACAAAGGAGCAGGCCATTAGGGGTAAAAAAAGTCAGCCCTTTCAAAGGCAAAACGAAAATACTTGTGTTGTTGGCAAGGCCATTAAAACAAACCTTTTCCAAAGAGAGCACAGTGAGCAAATCGATGAGACTGAGATGGCCTGCATTCTTAGCTAAAATCATGGCTCACTGAATGAGAGTGAATCCATCATTAACCAAGTCAAGAAAGCTACTCTCCTCTCTTTCCGTTCAGTTCATTTCAGTCACTCAGTCGTGTCTGACTCTTTGCGACCCCATGAATCGCAGCACACCAGGCCTCCCTGTCCATCACCAACTCCCAGAGTTCACTCAGATTCATGTCCATCGAGTCAGTGATGCCATCCAGCTATATCATCCTCGGTCATCCCCTTCTCCTCCTGCCCCTAATCCCTCCCAGCATCAGAGTCTTCTCCAATGAGTCAACTCTTCACATGAGGTGGCCAAAGTACTGGAGTTTCAGCTTTAGCATCATTCCCTCCAAAGAAATCCCAGGGTTGATCTCCTTCAGAATGGACTGGTTGGATCTCCTTGGAGTCCAAAGGACTCTCAAGAGTCTTCTCCAACACCACAGTTCAAAAGCATCAATTCTTCGGCACTCAGCTTTCTTCACAGTCCAACTCTCACATCCATACATCACCACTGGAAAAACCATAGCCTTGACTAGACGGACCTTAGTCGGCAAAGTAATGTCTCTGCTTTTGAATATGCTATCTAGGTTGGTCATAACTTTTCTTCCAAGGAGTAAGCGTCTTTCAATTTCATGGCTGCAGTCACCATCTGCAGTGAGTTTGGAGCCCCCAAAAAATAAAATCTGACACTGTTGCCACTGTTTCCCCATCTATTTCCCATGAAGTGATGGGACTGGATGCCATGATCTACATTTTCTGAATGTTGAGCTTTAAGCCAACTTTTTCACTCTCCTCTTTCACTTTCATCAAGAGGCTTTTTAGTTCCTCTTCACTTTCTGCCATAAGGGTGGTGTCATCTGCATATCTGAGGTGATTGATATTTCTCCCGGCAATCTTGATTCCAGCTTGTGCTTCTTCCAGCCCAGCGCTTCTCATGATGTACTCTGCATATAAGTTAAATAAGCAGGGTGACAATATACAACCTTGATGTACTCCTTTCCCAATATGGAACCAGTCTGTTTTTCCATGTCCAGTTCTAACTGTTGCTTCCTGACCTGCATACAGATTTCTCAAGAGACAGGTCAGGTGGTCTGGTATTCCCATCTCTCTCAGAATTTTCCACAGTTTAAAGAAGGCTTTCGGAACACTGACTTTTTGAAGAAGGGAGAATGAGGACGAAGAGTGAATTAGCCTGACATGGATATTTACACATACCCCACTCCTGCACAGTCTGTGCACTGAGTCTCCAACTCCATGATGTATTCAAACAAAGCAGGATCTCTTCTGGATCTCCTCCCAAAGTCCTAAGAGCACTCTTCTTCTGTGATCCTGTATGGATTCTTGACCTTAAGCTTGCCCAGACGTCAATATCAGTATGAAATTCAGAACCTCCACCCTTTCCCTAAGGCTGTTGTTATGCTGGAGAATTTAGGGGTATCCTTTGCCTGAGGCATTCCCCAACCTAGCAAAAGTAGAAGCAGAATTTCTAATCTAATCTGGAATACCTCTGAGGAATGCAGACAGAAGCTTAGTTACAAAGAAAAGGAAGTTCAGAATCTGTGACCTAGAAATCACACAATGTAAAGTTTCATTTACCAAACCAAGTTGGGCCACCTCTACAATACCAAAAATGGAAAGGCTTGAGAATGACTCCAAAGCATGACAGTAATTCAGAGGTTACCACCAGAGGAGGAAGTGGGAAGGGTGGGCTCTTTGTCCAAAGATGTTTTGTCATTACTAGATTTTATTTTCATAGCAAGAAAACAAATATAATCAGACTCTAATTTTTTTTAAAGTACCAAATAGAATCTTTGTATGTTTCCTTATTCTCACATGTTACATGACTTTTAAATTATTTCTCAAAGTTATACAATGGGCAGAATTTTCTAATAATTTTTGTCAATCATGAGTGCATCAGAAAGTATTTTTGATAGCTATTACTTAACAAAAGGCACAGGTTGTATTATCAATGTATTTTTCATCTTAGCATATTTCTAGTTATAAACGTGAGAGGGTGAAGTAAAAACTTAGTGATAAACAAGAATGATTCTATCTGGGGGAATCTGTGTAACTATAGTTATCTGTGTCTTAAGTATGTAAAAGAAGGAGAAACAGAAGATTAAGTAACATACAACACTTGGCTCTGGTCCTGTCCGATCACGAGATTAGGTCTCAATGGTAGAAGATGCATCCCTGACATTTCACATCCTCAGTCATGAAGATGATTAATGAGAAATGGTGGCAGGGGGCGGGGCGGGGGAGCAAGTGTTAATTTCACAAGATTCACATACAACCTCATGAACTTCTTCAAGAAGTACCTTTCAAAGTTGCACTCAGAATTGCTTTACATTGGTATTGCATATCTATCTGCCAAAATTGCGCAGTCAGTCAGTGAAGAAGAGAACAGGGCACATGACAAGGAAGTGGGGGCTGCTGACAGCGGCCCACCTGACAGACACCTGCAGTCTGAATACAAAGAAAGAGTACAATGGGTCAGTATGCTCGTGGCCATTGGCAAAGAGCACACACCTTCTGCTTTTTCAATACTACCTCTGGTGGAAGTGTTATTTCTAACAAGTAAAATCACTGAGGTTTGTGCTAATGACCCAGAAGCATCCAGGAAACATTTGATTCTGCTCCCTCAGTTCAGTTCAGTTCAGTCGCTCAGCCGTGTCTGACTCTTTGAGACTCCATGAATCGCAGCACGCCAGGCCTTCCTGTCCATCACCAACTCCCAGCGTTCACTCAGACTCACATCCATCAAGTCAGTGATGCCATCCAGCCATCTCATCCTCAGTCGTCCCCTTCTCCTCCTGCCCCCAAATCCCTCCCAGCACCAGAGTCTTTTCCAACGAGTCAACTCTTTGCAAGAGAGTCACTCAAAAAGTCAGAAAAGCCTTTGCTCTGTTCTAGAAGATAGCATCCAAAATAAACATGGCTCAGTATTTTAAGGACAATGGTTTCGTTGCCCATAAAATTAACTCCTACATGATCCCTCATCCCCCCACCAAGAAAAATAGAAGATGAGAAGTCTGGTCCAGGAATGAAATCTGGAAGTGTCATTTATTCAAAAGACAGCAGGGCAGCACCTACTAATGTCAAGTGTCAAGCTGGGTGCCCAAACTGCCCCCCAGGGCACACCATCTAGAAGAAAATGAGTATCAGAGCAAGTACCAGGTACAGTGGTGGGTACAGGGGGTGTCGGGGCATCACCAAAGAACTCCAGCCACAGGACCAAAAAGCACTCCAGGGATGAGGCAAGGCATGCGCCCAGCACAGTCCGTGACTCAGTGGTTTCCTTATTCTCTCAGATCCTCCCCATTTGGGGAGCACTCTCAACTGATCTGAATTTGAAAAACATCAAAATAAAAACCAAACCAATTGAAACTTCAGGGTAGAAGGCACGAGGCTTGAAGGAATGGCAAATACAACAACAATAATGGTAAATGCCAACTGAACACTATTCATCAGATACTGGGCACTGCACTGAGACCTGCGCTGTCACAACCCTGTAAGAGCCTCACAACCAGCGTGTGAGGCATCTCTCTTATCATCCCATCTACAGATGAGAAAACTGAGAAGTGCAGAGAAGGCAAGAAGGATGCTCAAGGCCAAAGCACGACGCAGGGGTGGGACCAGGGATCACTGCTCTGTGTCCGGACGTGAGGCACCTATGCCTTAAAGAACAACCTAGGGCAGTACAAACACAGTCTCAAGAATGGCACAGTTTTCAGAAATCCAAAATGATGGGGGAAATATAACCCCAGAAACAGAGCTCCACCAATCAAAAGTTGCAACCAATCACTTTTCTCCCCTTGTGGGGAAAAAGTTCTTTTTCTTTAGCTCTTTTTTCCTGAAAATGTAGACTTGCAATACCTCTGATTCTGTGGAAGACCCTTGGGTCCCCAAATCTTAGCAATCGTTTTAACTTAACAGTTGAAGAAGGAAAAAAAAAAAAAAAAAAAAGGCTTTGGAAGTCAGCAGCATGCATTCAAATCCCAACTTCACCATTTACTCACTGTGTGACCTTGGCAGTCACATAATTTCCTTGAAGTTCAGTCCCTCAACCATAAAACGAAGATTCTTCAAGGGCCATTATAATTATAAAGTATATAGTTCACTAATATATATGAAGACCAGCTCAGTGCCTGAGCTATAACAGGGATTTACTTCTTGCTTTTC
The DNA here is from genome assembly GCF_023091745.1 of Budorcas taxicolor. Classification (NCBI taxonomy): domain Eukaryota; kingdom Metazoa; phylum Chordata; class Mammalia; order Artiodactyla; family Bovidae; genus Budorcas; species Budorcas taxicolor. The sequence goes on along the minus strand of NC_068920.1, from coordinate 35,543,405 downwards.
TCATACTTTTCCTTAAACAAAAACAAGGAGAAGATAGATTTCAGTTGTTGCATCACTATTTGTGGCACACACACAAAAAAAAGTGAAATCATCTTTTTGGGGTGATGAAAATGCTCCATAACTTGATTTTGAGTGTGAACTTCATGTCAATGAACAATGCACTTAAGATCTGTACATTTTGTTCTATGTAATTTATATGTCATACTATGTCAAAAGACAAATATTTGACAAATAAATATTACTTTTAAATTTAGTATATCAAATATATTAATTCTATGAGCAAGCAAAATTATACAACATATATTTTATGGTGCCAAGCTAGAAACCGCTAAAAACCAAAAAAAATAATGCATTACATATTTTTCTGCTAGCCCTAAAATTTCATGCCTCTGCCTTACTCCCACTTCAATCAATCCTGTGGAAATTTACAGGAACTATCATGTCATTACTCTATTCTGCAAGTAACATGTTACAGCCAACCACCACTTCCATATAACAATGGAATCCACACTGATACAGGGGTTGTAACAGTTGAGTAGCATTGTAGCACTTTCAGAGGGTTTTCACATCTGCAGACTCATTTAAATTTAAAAACCTTTGCAGAAAAATGCTGTGAAGCACTAGCATCTTCATGTACGTAAGGACAATGATGGCTCTGAGAAATCTAGCCTTGGAACTCTTAGTAAGATGGTCTTGCAGAGACTAGAAACCACAATTTCCAACAACAATACTCATCTCTTACCATTACTTAGATGCCCTTGACAGAGGGAAAGATGGCAAAACAGGTCCTCCAACCTGTGCCAACTAAAGATGACCCTGTCCAGCACTGGCTACTGAGAGCCAATGTTATTAGGCCAGGAAGTCAAACTGTTAAACTCCTCTGGCCATCCAGAGGATGGATTCTGCCTACAGTATATGTCTCTGCTCTTTCCAGAGCTGCTTTTGAGGAACAATATTTTTATATCCAACATGATTCCTCTCAAAGGATAGTATGAATGCCATAAGTCCAACCCAGTCTTCAGGCTTCTGGCCCTGAAACCATTTTACTTTCTACAAACACTTTATGAGGGCAAAAAAAAAAAAACAACTAGGTTTTTCCAGGTCAAATAAAAAGCAAAAATTCATAATTAAAGCCATGATCTTCTGGACAAAAAAAAAAAACCCTCAGTTCTCCTTTCTTTTCCCTCTGAAAAATGTCCTTCAAGACTAAATGAACCAATTAAAGATTCTGTTATCATGAAGTAGAATTCAGTGGATGCAGCAATACTGAGTAAAAGCAATTATATTCCTGCCTCTCCAAAAAAAGTGTATATAGGTGTTTGTGAAAAAACTATGCATGTGGGCACTCCTTCAGGGGGGTGTGTGTCAGGGTGTAGGAGGCAAGACAGTTATTACAGAATTGAATTCATATATCCATCACAAAACTGTTAATAATACCGTATTATAATGACATATTTCCTGTTATCTAGAGGAATCTCATGTTATTTGTTTTGTACCTTTTACACTTGAATTGTCATTCTTTTACAGACAAAGTGGGAGGCTATTAAAGCCTTTAATTTCACCTCTCCTAGACATTTTTTTTTTAAGACTTAACAATCCCAATCAGACCATTAAAAAAGTTCAAGGGAAAAAAACAAAATCTATGACTACATGTACAAAATTCTCCAGAACAGCTCAAGGCCTACGTTAGTATCTTTTTTTAAAAAGGGGAAATGTAAAGGAGAGAGAGAGAGTGAGGAGGAAAGAAAATAGAGGGAGAGAGAGGGAGAGAGCAAGAAAGGGAGGGAGGAAGAGAGAGGGAGGAAGGAAAGACTATAAAGGGAGGGAAGCAAAGGAAACCAGCATCTCGCTTATCCATCCACGCACCTTGCAGCCGCTATTATTGTTATTTATTTATTTCCTCCCCTTTGGAGTCAGATCCTTTTTTCTCATTTAGTCCAACAGAGATTGTCCTCCTGGAGTGACCTTTTATTCTTTCCTTTTCCTCCACCCCTCCGGGCTATTGCCCTCATGCCAGTAACTAGATAACACACTCTATCAAAGATTTAAAAAAAAAAAAAAAACCTCATTGGGAAGGCAGTAGGACTGTTAGTGGCATCAATCGTGGGCTGACACGGGCCAGGGTCAACCATTTATCTTGGCGTGTCTGTAGCCCGTGGTTACTGGGCTGCCATCTTGACTTGCAGACATCACCTCCCAGCCTGAGAACATCTGCTCCCAAGTCCTTTTCTTCCCTTGTTTGGCCTGTTTCTTTGTTCTATTCCAGTAGACATCTTTTCAAACAAAATCAAGGTGGGAATGAGTGAAGCCCCTCCTTTTTACCAGAGCCTTTCCAAATTCCAGGGCCAGGGAAACAGTTACAGGCTGGGAAAAGAATCTTGCTTTGTGTGTGTGGCGGGGGGGTGCAAAATTTTCAAAATAAAACTGAACCACTTTTTTGTTCCTTAGGAAATCCAGCTATGCCCATGAAGTTAAACAAACTCACAGAGTGTTGCTCTAATTCCACTAGACATGAGAGTTTAATGAAACATTTCTTTTGATTAACTCATGCGACTCTATCCTTTTCCCATCCTGTCTTCTCTTCACCCACCACATACCATCTGCAATCATTTCTAGTCACTTATTCAGCATGCAGCATCATGGTGAGAGGAAGTTTCACATCCCAGCTCCAACGTTTCAGCCATGAAGCCTTGGATAAGCCTCTCAACTTTCAGAAGCATCATTTCCTGATCTGCAAAATGGAGCTAATGTCTACTCAATGTACTATGAAAATAACATGTACAAAAATAGTCATATGCCATATGCCCATCGCATATAACAGGTCCATATACTGAAGCTACTATTTATTGTTTTAAAGCTAATGAATAGTCATTTAGTTGGTCAGGCAACAGGATTTGGTGGGGTACCAAGCATGGTCCAACTCTTAAATAAAAATCATCACCACCTATGTTTATGCCATTATAACTGTTTGAGTCTCCAAGAATTCCATTATAAAATGCAAATATATAATACCTGGAGATTTTTGGATTTTATGAACTTAAATAGAAGTTGAATAAGAAAGTAAAACATAAATTGAAAAAAAAAGAGAGAGGAAAGCTCAAAGGAAAACTTTATATAGAGACCATTTTTAATCTAAACCCCAGATGCCTCATGTTCCTATAAATTCAAATAGATGTGAAACATAGTCATCCTTTTCACAGCATTTATACCCTGTGTGAAATACTAAACTATGAGAGATTCCCAGGTTAAAAACTACCTTCATCCTTAAAAATCCGATTTAGCTCCTTGGTGTTGGAACAATGGAAAAGTTATTTTATACTTCTTTCTAACAACCTTACTTTTCCTATATCCTTAGTATGGTATATAGTTGACACTTAATAAATATTTGACAGACAAAAAAAAAAAAAAAACCCACCAGCAGATTCTGCTTTCAAAGGGAAGCTATATCAAATAGTCTTCAACTTTTGTTAAAAAACAAAAGTAAGTTGAGAGCCGTTGAAGGCAGAAGATGGGTACATGGCATTTATTATGTTATGCTGTCTACTTTAGTATATTTGAAATTGTCTCTTTTAAAAGTTAAAGAAAAATGGGCCCCAATAAATATATTACCTTCAATAGGCCAATCGCACTGCTCTTCCAACTGTGTCTTCAAAGTGTGTAACACGGTAAAGAGCTGGGTCAGTTTTCTATGATGCTGATTACTGAAAAGGATGATTTCTTAGGACAAAAAAAGTCTTAAAGATTGTCTCAAATGATGTACTTTATGGATAGATATATAGTCATAAATATATCATTCCACACATTGCGAAAATTGAGCTTTCAACCCTTTCAGATTTATTCATTCCGCATACAGAGAAGGCCTTTTAATTACCTCACTGAAGTACCATACTTGCACACTCAGTACGTGCAGACACTGAAATCAGGAGTGACCATCTCTCTCCAGCTTGAAGGTCATGAGGTGGAGGAGCCGGGAAAGCCTTCCTGGCTCATGACTTCACTGGCCAACGTTCCTTCGGCCAGGATCAAAGCAACTGAATGCTGAAACTATAGAAGATCTTTTTTGCCCGTTTTTATTATCTTGTTTTACATTTTCTACTCTAAGTATGTATCCTTTTTTCAATAAGATGAAAAGGTATTTTGTCTTGTTTTGGTTTGTATACTAAGCACTTAAATGGAGCAGCCAAAACAGTAGGAAGACAGAAATGGGAATTAGGTGCATTGTGATATTGGGAAGTGCCTAAAAATTATGACTCTTGTGTGTCCCCCACGATAGCACCCATCACCCCTAATCTAGCTTACAAGACACATTGCCTCGAGACTTCTCTGTTGGTCCAGTAGCTAAGACTCCATGCTCCCCATGTAGGGGACCCTGGTTCAATCCCTGGTCAGAAAACTAGATCCCCCATGCTGCAACTAACTGTTTGAGGGCCGTGACTAAAAGATCCCACATGCCGCAGTGAAGATCAGAGATCCCAAGTCCCGCAACTAAGACCTGGTGCAGCTGAATAAATAAATATTAAAAAATAATAATAAAAATAAAAAGAACTTGAAAAGATTTTTTTTAATAAAAGCAAAAAAAAAAAGCCTCATTTCCTAGAAAATTAAAAAAAGGAAAATTAAGCTGAATGTTCTGGAACTACAGGTCTAGTCTCTAATTACTTCACTAAGATAATAAGCATGGCAAAGGAAATTATAATGTTTTCTCTGTACTGCAGAAATTAGTCATTTCCACTAAATATTGCCCACATTATCAAAACTTAATGAAACAGTTCAGAAAGATATCACAAAAAATCACCCATCAAGCAGATCTCTATTTCTTTCATTTTTTTATTTGTTTATGTATTTATCTGTGGCTGCACTAGGTCTTCATTGCTGCACATGGACTTTCTCTGGTTGTGGCAAGAAGGGGCTCTTCTCCAATTGCAGTGTGCAATTCTCAAGGCAATGGCTTTTATCGTCATAGAGCATGGGCCCTAAGGCATGCTGGCTCAGTAACTGTGGCTCCCAGGCTAGGTTGCTCCCACAACATGTGGAATCTTCACAGAACAGAAGTCGAACCCATGCCCCTGCACTGGCAGGCAGATTCCTAACCACTGGATCTCCAGAGAATTTCCAGATCTCTATTTCTGTAACCTTCAGGAAAACACAGTTGGCAAATGGCAAAACTATTCTTGTTTGGAAGGCCAAATGCCTTCCTCTGAACTTGGAAGACCTTTCTGAGTAAATCACTCTTTGCATAATTTATGTCTTTGGTAAGAGTAGGATGCTTCTGTGTTCCCCAAGGTCTCCAGTCTCAATAACAGGTTCTGAAAGTTTCACAATGAAAGTTTTGAGACCTGGTGTCTATCTGGTGGGCTTCCCTGATGGCTCAGCAGGCGAAGAATCTGCTTGCAACGCAGGAGACACAGGAGACATGAGTTCGATCCCTGGGTTAGGAAGATTTCCTGGAGAAGCAAATGGCAACCCACTCTAGTATTCTTGCCTGAAAAATCCCATGGACAAAAGAGCCTGGTGAGCTACAGTCCATGAGGTTGCAAAGAGTCAGACCCAACTGAGCAACTAAGTACACATAACATTCTATCTGGTGATCATCAGCTTTAATGATGTTCACTCATGTATTCATTCAATAAACCTTTATTTCTATAGTAGTTATAAAATATAAATATCAAGCCCCCACCAGCATAAACAAATGCAAGTCCACGTAAGAGCATGTCCAGTGAAATCACTGTCAGAGCAGGAGGGTAGAGGAAGCAGAAAATCTCATTAGAAGGATCTAGAACACTAGTGGTAAGGTAATGCCCACAAGAAGGTCGGGGTTGAAGGTGCCATAGTGGGTGAGGGGGCAGAAGTAGACCCATGCTCCCAGCCAAGGTTGAAGCTTGAGAGGTACATTTTCATATACTCGTACTTTCTCCACTACCCAGAGATTCACTTCCACAAATTTATTCTGTAACTTCACTTTTTTTTTTTGAGAATTGCTTATAAAAGAGAACAGCTTTCCTTGCTTATTTCTTGAAATTATTTTTTAAAAATTATTAATTTAGTAATATTGCTAAATGACTACTCTATTATTATTAAAATTATTATTTTAGTAATAGTACAGGCTCTGGAATTCTTCTGATCTTGAGTCTCTGCTCTGCCACTTACCTGCTGTGAGTCCTGAAACAAACTACAGAACCTCTCTGAGTCTTTATGAATCTGTAAATTGGAGATGGTAGGGACTTCCCTGGTGTTTCAGTGGATAAGACTCTTTGTTCTTAATGTAGGGGGAATGGACTCAATCCCTGGTCAGAAAACTAAGATCCTGCATGCCCATGGCACAGCCAAACAAACAAAATTGGAGATAATAATAGTAACCATGTCACAGCTCTGTTCTGAGGATTGAACGGGTCGTTCAAATAAAGGACTTCACTCAGTCCCTGACAAGAAGTCAGTATTCAGTCAGTGTTACCTCCTTCCCTCAGTAGTGCTTCTTTCAGGAAAATACAGAACGTATCACCCTAGATGGTATCATACCTACTACTGAAATTCCCTATTACGTTTTTCCTTCCATTTTCTTCAGTCTTTCCCCAAACAGCAATTATAAACTTGGCTGTTTCATTTTAACGTTTAAAAACAATTTATCTACCCAGATGAAATGGTGAATTCTAAAAGCAGAAGAAAGTGAACGTGTTAGTTGCTCAGATGAGTCCAACTCTTTGCCATTCTATGCACTGTAGCCCGCCAGGCTCCTCTGTCCTTGGAATTCTCCAGGCAAGAATAATGGAGTGGGTAGTCATTTCCTTCTTCAGGGGTCTTCCTGACCCAGGGACTGAAGGCAGGTCTCCTGCATTGCAGGCAGATTCTTTTTTTTTTTTTTAATTTTTATTTTTACTTTATTTTACTTTACAATACTGTGTTGGTTTTGACATACATTGACATGAATCCTCCACGGGTGTACATGAGTTCCCAAACATGAACCCCCCTCCCACCTCCCACCCCATATCATCTCTCTGGATCATCCCCGTGCACCAGCCCCAAGCATCCTGTATCCTGCATTGAACATAGACTGGCAATTCCTTTCTTACATGATAGTATACATGTTTCAATGCCATTCTCCCAAATCATCCCACCCTCTCCCTTCTCCCTCAGAGTCTCCCTCTACACATCTGTGTCTCTTTTGCTGTCTCGCATAGAGGGTCATCATTACCATCTTTCTGAATTCCATATATATGTGTTAGTATACTGTATTGGTGTTTTTCTTTCTGGCTTCCTTCACTCTGTATAGTCGGCTCCAGTTTCATCCATCTCATTAGAACTGATTCAAATGTATTATTTTTAATGGCTGAGTACTACTCCATTGTGTATATGTACCACAGCTCAGGCAGATTCTTTAAGGTCTCAGCCACCAGGGAAGCCCACAAGCAAAACAGAGTCCGCAAAGGAACAAAGAACTCCTTTCTGAAACCGTGACCCGTGGACTGGATGGGATACAGGGTGAAGATGAATTACTGTGCTGGAATGGCTCTCCAAGAAAACTACAGAATCTCCTTTTCGTGAAGCTACCAGGACAGGGAAGTTTTAGAACACTTTTACCAAGACGAGGAACTGAAAATTGTTTCCCTTGCGTTTTCCAGGCACCACCCACCTCAGGCCTGGATGCTGAAGGCTTCAACCAGTATGAAGCTAGAGGACCTGAACTCTGGCCAGATTTCATGCCACTCAGCAGAGTGAGGCTTTTTTCCAGAGCCTCTCCCATTGCTAGCATGCAAGAAACATTCATGAATTCCTAGCTAAAATGTACAGAAACCTCACACAAAGAGAAAGGCAAGCGTGTCTCTCTCTGCACTTTTTTAGTCTGAGTTAGGAAGGTGCAACTTTGAGGGCTACTGGGACAAGGGACCCAGTTCAAACCTTCAGTCCTTGCCCCCATGAAAATTTAAAACCAGTTTCAACCCATCCAAGAGTGGCACCAGAGGATTGCAATTTCATCCAGCATGATTTTTATTAGCCCTGCAATTTCTTAATGGGCTCCCCTGAGGGCTGGCTGGTAGAACCCTGCACTGTTCATCCGGATTTGCTACAGGCAGCTTAATAAACATAACATCTGCCCCATGACAATTGTCATAACATCCGACCAGGGTGCAGAAGGCAGAGTTAAAGGTTAACAAAAGCACTGCTCAGATGGCAGTGTGGTGAGTGGGAAGGATGCTGGAAATTGTCATCTGAAGAAAAGTAGTGCTGTCTGGGTCCGCAGTTCCTCCAGCCTGGCCAGGGTTCCCAGGAGCTGAGCAGGCAGCTGGCCGCCTCCTGCAATCAGCATGTTTTACACATCTCATCAGTGTCACCTCTCCTGACATCTCATTATGCACCAGAGGTAGAAGTGGACAGGTATGGAACACCCGAACTTTTCCTTTTCTTATTATTTCTGCGGCTCACCATGAAGCTGGGAGTTAATTAAGTCCTGTGGGACAGACAATCAGTGTCTTTTTTGCTAGGTTAAATTACATTATATACAGATGCAAAAAAAAAAGAGAGAGAGAGAGAAGAAGAAAAAAATAATCCCTCAGCTCTTTCCTGGTTAATAGAGTAACGTTAGAAATATGATGATTCCAAACTAGAAGGTGAAGTCAAAGGCTTCTTAGCATACAACGTTTCTAATGAAGTCATATGACAAATCCACCAGGGATCTCCTTCCTCAAGGATCTCAAAGCATTTTTAAAAAACACTTTTAAAAAACTTCTTGCCTCAATTCTGAAAGTTGATTGAGGGGTGATGGCCAATCCTATATTACAGGTAGGAATTCCCTCAATCAGACTGGAGGAGAAGACTTCCTTCGGATTTGTAAAATCCAAAACTGAGAAGAAACCTTCACAGTTAACACAGGATCAGAGAATGTGAAGACAGACCTTTCCTTAAAATGACTTACTCCAGAATTTCCCCAGATGTTCTACAGGCAGCCAAGGGGTATTGCATGGAAGGAAGAAATAAGTCAGATTCTTGTGAGCAGAGAAGTCTGGGGAAAAGTAAGTTCGACAGAATGAAACCGCCTCCCTTTAACATATTGCTGGACTTCATGATGCCCAGCACACAAGTGAGCGTGCAGCGTTTCCCAAACGTATTCAATCACAGACTCTTTTTTTCTAATGGGTTATTCTTTGTTGCTAGTTGTTCAGAGAACTCACATTAGAAAATGCTGACTTGGTCCCATTGCTCATTACAGATGAGGAAACTGGTTTTCCCGAGGACTTGCCCAGAACCACATAGGTAGGTGATACCCAAGCCGGGAGTTAGGACCCAGGTCATCAGCTCTCAGGCCAACCACTGGTCCCAGGCTGCTCCCTGCAACTCAAAGAAATCCAGAACACCAAAGAGAATCACGTGTGCTTTCCTGTACCTCAGTGAGACATGGGGACATCTCCCCATATTGCCTTCAGGACCCCCATCCTCAACCCTCTCTCAGCTGCCGCTTCCTGGTGCCTCATTTCCCGGGCTCGTGCCTCAGCACTACCCCACGAACACTGGCCTTTCAGCCGCAGGAGAACAGGAGCTACAAGTGTCAGGGCTAACCTGACATCGGGCCATACTTCAGCCAGCAGTTCTCAGCCTGATATGAGATCTAAGGGACATTTCATGAGACAAAATGGCAGCCACAAAATTTACAAAGTGTTGAACAGTCCTACATTTCCACGTGGATTAAATCCACACTCCTTAGTTTGACACTCAGAACGGCTTATGTTTCTAAACCTTTGTTCCCAGGGACTCTTCTCCCCTTTACTTCCTTTCAAACTTTACACTCCAGCCAAATACAATTACTTATATAATAATCACGTCTTCCCACCCCTGGGATTCTGTAAAACTCATTTCTTCACTAGTAAACCTTTTCTCTTCTCCCCTTATCCTTTAAATCCTCATAAATTTGGGCCCAGATAAAAATGGCACACCCTACAGGGATTTCTAGGTGCTGATTTTTCCATCCAGAAGATTTTTTGTTCCTCACCAATTTTCCACAGTAAAATACAAATACCTTTATTACCACATTTATTACATTTTTGTTTATAGCATAATTATTGGGCTTTTATATCTCCCCTATTGAAGAGAATGTTTCACAAGGTAGGGGTTGCATCTTTTTCACCTGTAGAAAACCCTTTGGAAGGTGACCAAATTATTTTATCCAAGTCCTACATAGTTTCAAAGTCTTCTGTTATCTCCCAAAGGGACCATGTGACATTCCTATACTGGGACTAATACAATGGCTGGCATCCTGAGAGTGGTCAGTAAATGATGTTTGAGAAGGAGTGAGGACGATAATCTCATTATCCCAGTGCAGGAGTACCTTGCCTTCTCTGCTGGCCACATTGCTGCTTTTGTTCGATGTCTTAGTAAAGTCAGCATATGATTTCCTTCGAATGCATACTCACTGCTGCCAAGCAGAAATAGAACAAAATATATTTGCTTCTGCTTGGCCGTGCATATTTTTCCCCTCTGGGAAGGAAAAGAAGTTAATTGGCACTGCTTTAAGGTGACTGGTACTGGAACTGTGAGCCTAACAGTCCAGGTCCTTGTTTTTGACATTAATTCATGGATGGGCCTTGGTCAGTTGACTATGTCTACCCCACCTCTTGTATACATACATACTCATTACACAGGGGCACTGAGAGGATTAATTAATAATTGCCAAGTGTTTGGGAAGACCCATTATGAGAAACAAACACTCAAACAGATCATTTATTTCCCTAGATTGCTTGTTTCCTTATTATTAGAAGAAGGTTAGAACTGAATGATGAGCCATCCCCAGTGGGAGGCGGTACATCATATAAACAACTCCTGTCATTTTGAATCAGCAAGATTCACATCACAAAAGAAACACATTACAGGTTTTGAGGTCCTGCAGGCTACTGGAGGTATGTGTGTTTTATGTGGTCATGATGCGTTCTCATTTGCTTGTTAAAAGCAAACACTCTATGGAATTTAAAGGGAGGTTTACCAAACGCTCTTTTCCTTTTCACTTAGCCAGATCCCATATTGGCACCTTGTTCTCACCTCTGTCAAAATTCCATGCAACAGCAATGCCTGAGTTTATCACAAAAGATCAGTGAGGAGAATCAGAGGAAGAGGGCTTCATTTAGAGCCAGAGAAAGAAAAGCGAAGCCATTGAGGTCAATTGTTGGCCTCTAGTGTCATTCTCCAGTTTCCCTTCATCAATAGTTCTAGATCTTTCCTTCCAGCCATCACTGTTGTCATATTTCACCCAGGTGTTAGGGATGGCACTGACTTTGTTACAAGACCCACAATAATTGGCCAAAAATAGCCAGCAAAACGTACCACTGAGCATAGGGCAGTAAGGTCAAGAAACTCAGTTTGGATCAATGAGTCATAAAGAGACATTTGCTGAGGGCTTCTGGAAAGGAAACTTGCTCCTTCTGAAACTGTGCCCACAAAAGACCCTTTTATTCACATGCAGTGTAGATAGGGGAGCAAGTAGCCCTGAATACTACTGGTAACCACATTTTGGCCACAGAAAAGGCAGTTGTAGGTTGAATCTGGCCCCACAGAAGGCAGAACAGAGACAGAGAAAGAGCCATTTCATAAGTGAGCACAGAACTGTTGGGTCAGGCTACACCTATGACTCCTGAATGAGTTTTCCTGTCCCATGAGCCATTCTGTGAGTTGCTTTATGACTTAAGTCCATTTGAGTCATGCTCTTCTTCCCTTGTGATTGAAATCTTCATAATAAGATTTTTAAGTAAAATTATAAGAAAGAAATGAAAGTACATGAGTGTGTGGAAAAATACCTACACATGGAATCCACAGAGTTATGGATATGAATTATAGACTATAGATAAGAAGATCTGCTCCACTGGAACAAATCTTCTCCACACATAATGTTCCAGAGTGATTCTCAGGAGGAAATAGATGAGATTCAGCACGGGTAGAGTTATGGGGGAAAAAGGCCACATATCCCCCCACACTTCCACAGCTTGCAACGACACTGCAAAACATGATGCCTAATTTCTCAGCACAGAAAATTCCACAGAAAATCTTCAGGACACGAAGGTGGGAATGGAAGCACATCACCAATGAATGGGGAGGAAAGTGGGGAAACAGGGTCTGGAAAGAGGCTGGCTTTACCCTCCTAACTCCCAGAAGGCTGCAAGCTCTGCCTAATGGTCCCGTATCAGGAGTTTCTTGTCGTCCCTGCCACTGACAACATAAGTCAGGATTATCAGTCTATGTGGAAATTATTCTACGTGGACTCACAGACAAGACCTAAAGGCACCATGTGGAATGCAGTGTATCAGTCACCAGGCTAAAGGTTAGTGATGCAGTCATTAGTCTATAGCTAGGACTGGCTAGATTACAGGCAGTAACAAACAGCCCCAAATCCTCATGGGTACAACCCAAAGTCCATTATAGATGTTGGCAAGTTTCCAGGATGGACCAGCTTTCCTCTATAAGTTGGCCCCTTTCCCTTGCCATTTAATCATGAAGGCAAGGGAAAAGAGAGGTCTGGAGAGTCAAGCCCTAGACATAAAATATTTCTGCCCACAAGCTAAGCAAGTGAGGTGGCCCATCTCCCTTCAAAATGGTGCAAAGCCTTCCTGGGCTCAAAACAGATGAGGACTGGATGGTGGAGGAGGCTACTGTGAAGCAAACTGACTGCAGAACTGCAGGACATCCTTAGCTAGAAGGAACAACTCAAAAGAATGAAACTAAAACACTTTCTAACACCATACACAAAAATAAACTCAAAATGGACTAAAGATCTAAATCCAGACCAAAAACTATAAAACTCCTAGGGGAAAACACAGGCAAAACACTCTCTGACATAAATCACAGCAAGATCCTCTATGACCCACCTCCCAGAGTAATGGAAATAAAAGCAAAAATAAACAAATGGGACCTAATTAAACAAAAGTTTTGCACAATGAAGGAAACTATAAGCAAGGTGAAAAGACAGCCTTCAGAATGGGAGAAAATAGCAAACGAAGCAACTGACAAAGAATTAATCTCAAAATATACAAGCAGCTCATGCAGCTCAATACCAGAAAAATAAACGACCCAATCAAAAAATGGGCCAAAGAACTAGAGAGACATTTCTCCAAAGAAGACATACAGATGGCTAAAAAACACATGAAAAGATACACAATGTCACTCGTTATCAGAGAAATGCAAATCAAAACCACAATGAGGTACCATCTCACACCAGTCAGAATGACTGCTATCAAAAAGTCTACAAACAATAAATGCTGGAGAGGGTGTGGAGAAAAGGGAACCCTCTTACACTGTTCGTGGGAATGCAAACTAGTACAGCCACTATAGAGAACAGTGTGGAGATTCCTTAAAAAACTGGAAATAGAACTGCCATATGACCCAGCAATCCCACTGCTGGGCATACACACCGAGGAAACCAGAATTGAAAGAGACACATGTACCCCAATGTTCATCGCAGCACTGTTTATAATAGCCAGGACATGGAAGCAACCCAGATGTCCATCAGCAGATGAATGGATAAGAAAGTTGTGGTACATATACACAATGGAATATTACTCAGCTATTAAAAAAAACACATTTGAGTCAGTTCTAAGGTGGATGAAACTGGAGTGACATATATACAGAGTGAAGTAAGTCAGAAAGAAAAACACCAGTACAGTAATATATATCGAATTTAGAAAGATGGTAATGATGACCCTATATGCAAGACAGCAAAAGAGACACAGATATAAAGAATAGACTTTTAGACTCTCTGGGAGAAGGAGATGGTGGAATGAGTTGAGAGAATAGCGTTGAAACATGTATATTACCATACGTGAAACAGATGACCAGTCCAAGTTCAATGCATGAAACAGGTCATTCAATGCCGGTGCATTGGAACAACCCAGAGGGATGGAATGGGAGGGAGGTCGGGGGCGGGGGGGGGGGGGGGGTTCAGGACCGGGGGATATATGTACACCTCTGGCTGATTCATGTCAATGTGTGGCAAAAACCACTCCAATACTGTAAAATAATTAGCCTTCAATTATAATAAATAAATTAATTTTTAAAAAAGAAGAAATTCTCAAAAAAATATAGAACCTCCAAATGATGGAATACTATGCAACCCCTGAGAAACTGTAAAATTATTTAATAATATCAAAATTTTACAAAATATTTAAGATGAAATGTGGATTATAAAAATATTTCATATTTAAAAATATTCTCATTTAAAAATTTGCCTGGCAACAGTGTTCATGTGTGTGTCTTTCTGAGCGATAGGATTATAAAAAAATTTATATGACTTTATATCTCTAATAAAAACAAATTGTTTTGTATGCAGGAAAAAAAAAGGAACAACTCTGGAAAATCAGTTAAATACCCATTCATCTTGGAAGGCGACTACTACTTAATTATTAGGCCCTTAAGCTTAACAGCTCAACCCTACTTCCTAAAGCATCTCCTGAAAAGGCACACAGCCTGAGGATAAACACTGAATAAAAGAGATGATTTAAAGGGAATAAAGGAAGAAAGGGGAGAAAAAAATAAAAGGGGTGGAGTGACGGGGAGATAGGGGATAGAAGAGAAGAGAAGGGAAAGTAATAGGAGAAGAGAGAAAAGGGGGGAAAAAAGAAAAGGAAAGGAAAAAGACCAAAAGGAGGGGAAAAGAAAGGAGACAAAAGTGGGAAAGTGCCATGGGGTTTCAGTAACAGAAGAAACAAAATCATTAGGAAACAGAAAGCAGGTTTTCAAATTAGCCTCGAATTAGGTACACACATTATTTTTCTAAATGTAAAGCCTGTCACGTCACTGTTTTGCATCAATTTTCCAGGAGAATGTCCTTAAACAGAAAGTAGGAGTTAAATTCAGTAGTGGGGCCTTACTTTTTTTTAATAGCAATCCAGGCATTGCAGTGCATTTTAAAATATAAATATTTCTAAAATAAATGGCAGTGATTCCACCAGCTAACATCAGGAGCACGTGAAATTTATTTTGTAGTCACTAGAAGAATGAACACAACCAAGCTACTGAGCGCACGTGCACACACACACACACACACACACGCACAGAAGAATGAACAGGGTGAGACACCTGCAGAGATTCTGTCTAGTCAAATCAAGTAACATCCTTAAAGATCCCCTCTTGAATCAAAGTGCCTTGAACATAAGAACCCATCCCTTTCAGGTCACCACAGTTGCCTTAAGTAGAACGTCCTGTGCTGTTATACAGTATGTTCTCAAGGAAGTCCAAAGGGGAGGGTATACATGTATACATATATGGCTGATTCATTTTGCTGCACAGCAGAAACTAACACAACATTGTAAAGCAACTATGCTCCAATGAAAACTATTTTTTAATGACATTATACATAAAGTACATTAAAATACCAAAAAAGAAAGAAAGAAAAGAAACCATCCCTAGTGCCAATGATATTGAGGTAGAGTATTGGCATGAGGAAGGGGCTGGCTGCCCACCCTCAGTCTTCATCTGTCCTTCCTCTTCCTACTTGTGATCTGCACCCCTGCTGTGTTTACTCACCACTCACTTACTCTTTATCCCCACAAAATCTGGTTTTCCTCCCCATCGATATTATCCTGCAGCCTCAAGCATCACTGCTGCTGCTGCTGCTGCTAAGTCACTTCAGTCGTGTCCGACTCTGTGTGACCCCATAGACAGCAGTCAACCAGGCTCCCCCATCCCTGGGATTCTCCAGGCAAGAACACTGGAGTGGGTTGTCATTTCCTTCTCCAATGCATGAAAGTGAAAGGTGAAAGTGAAGTCGCTCAGTCGTGTCCGACTCTTCGCGACCCCATGGACTGCAGCCCACCAGACTCCTCCTAAGGACCTTCTAATCATATTATCTTTTGAAGCACCTCATCACCCCTTCATTCAGTCTCTCCCCTTCCCTGGTTTCCACAACACTGCAGTAAGAGTATTCAAACATACTTCTGGCAATAGAGCACTGCTTTCAAATGAGATCTTGCCTAGAACTCTGATTGATTACCATAGCTTTACAGTAGACTTGAAATCAGGCAGGGTAACTCATCAAAGTTTGCTTTTTTCAAAGGTATATTTGGTTATTCATCACATTTCCATAGAAATTTTTAATGAGCTTGGAAATTGCTACCAGAATAAAAAGTTGGGTTGTTTTATTGGAATTGCATTGATTCTGAATATTAACTTAGAATGGATATCTTAGCATTATAACATTAATATCTTAACATTATTGAAAAATCCAGTAATGGATCTCTTAATGTTTCTTCTGATTCGGATTCATTAAGCTTTTTGGCTTCTCTCATAGCTCAGTTGGTAAAGAATATGCCTTCAATGTAGGAGACCCTGGTTCTATTCCTGGGTCAGGAAGATCTGCTGGAAAAGGGATAGGCTACTTACTCCAGTATTCTTGGGCTTCCTTTGTGGCTCAGCTGGTAAAGAATCCACCTGCAATGCGGGAGACCAGGGTTAGATCCCTGGGTTGGGAAGATCCCCTGCAGAAGGGAAAGGCTACCCACTCCAGTATTCTGGCCTGGAGAATTCCATGGACTATATCAGTCCATGGGGTTGCAAAGAGTCAGACACAATAGAGCGACTTTCAAGTTTTTTGGATCTGTGGGATTGTATTTTATCAAATTTGGGAAAAAATGGGCCATTATCTCATTAAATATTTTTTCTCCCTCTCACCCCCACTTCCATTTCCATGGCTCCTCCCTACAAAAGCAGCCCTGAGCTCCAGCTTCCGATGACCCCCCGCCCAGGGAAGCTGTCTGTCTCTGCTTGAGGTCTCTCTCCCTATGCTGTGTCTAGAATAGGGTCCCCAGACAGAAAGCTGCTTGCTCTCCTTGCGTGTTTCCCTTCTCTCAAGGATCACAGCCTTGTGTCTATTATCCAAAGCCTGAAATATATTCTAACTTGTTTTATAGTCATGTACATCAGATGAGAGTGAAGTGGAAGTGAAAGTCTCTCACTCGTGTCCGACTCTTTGCAACTTCACGAACTATACAGTTCATGGAATTGTCCAGGCCAGAATACTGGAGTGGGAGCTATTCCCTTCCCCAGGGGATCTTCCCAACCCAGGGACTGAACCCAGGTCTCCCACATTGCAGGCAGATTCTTTACCGACTGAGCCACCAGGGAAACCCAGCAGGTGGGTAAGTCTAAAACATCACCCTCTTGTGGTCAAAACCAGAAGTCGGTCTGTTCACATTAAAGAGCAATGCACTAAAAATTGAAGTGGACAATCTGTGTAAGTGGGACATCATAAGGCTTCCAAATGTCCAAATCCATGGGTCTTTAGCTCCAAAAAAAAGTATCTTCCAGTCTCCTTTCTGGAAAGAATAGAATTTGAATTACCAGGATAATGGAGCTGGGGGCAAAAAAAAAAAATTTTTGTAGGGGGTCGGGGGAGATAAACAATCTTCCAACTTGGAAATCTTGTAGTCTCCATCCCCTCCTCCCCTGTGCTGGACAGTTCCATTCCAGTTCAGTCGCTCAGTTGTGTCCGACTCTTTGCAACCCCATGGACCACAGCACACCAGGCCTCCCTGTCCATCCACCAACTCCCGGAGTTCACTCAGACTCATGAGCATTGAGTCGGTGATGGCATCCAACCATCTCATCCTCTGTCATCCCCTTCTCTTCCTGCCTTCAATCTTTCCCAGCATCAGGGTCTTTACAAATGAGTCAGCTCTTCACATCAGGTGGCCAAAATACTGCAGTTTCAGCTTCAACATCAATCCTTCCAATGAGCACTCAGGACTGATCTCCTTTAGGATGGACTGGTTGGATCTCCTTGCAGTGCAAGGGACTCTTAAGAGTCTTCTCTAACACAATTCAAAAGCATCAATTCTTCAGTGCTCAGCTTTCTTTATAGTCCAACTCACATCCATACATGACTACTGGAAAAACCATAGCCTTTCCAAGACAGACCTCTGTTGGCAAAGTCTCGTCTCTGCTTTTCACTATGCTGTCTAGATTGATCATAACTTTCCTTCCAATGAGTAAGCGTCTTTTAATTTCATGGCTGCAGTCACCATCTCCAGTGATTTTGGAGCCCCCCCAAAAATAGAATCAGCCACTGTTTCCACTGTTTCCCCATCTATTTGCCATGACATGATGGGACAAGATGCCATGATCCTAGTTTGCTAAATGTTGAGCTTTAATCCAATTTTTTCACTCTCCTCTTTCACTTTCATCAAAAGGCTCTTTAGTTCTTATTCACTTTCTGCCATAAGGGTGGTGTCATCTGCATATCTGAGGTGATTGATATTTCTCGCAGCAATCTTGATTCCAGCTTGTGCTTCATCCAGCCCAGCATTTCTCATGATGTACTCTGCATATAAGTTAAATAAGCAGGGTGACAATATACAGCCTTGACGTACTCCTTTTCCTATTTGGAACCTAATAGTTTCCATCAAGCACCTAATTAATACCTCACTAATTCAGTATGTCCATCAGTATGTCCATTATGTCTCTGCTTCCTGGAGGAAGGAGTGGTAAAGAGATGTCAGACTGGGTCTGCCAGCAGTAATGTCCTGGGCTCTAGCTACTCTTTAGAGATTTCAAACAACCCCTCCAGACTCTTGTCCATTTCCTGATATGTGTGTGTGTGTGTGTGTGTGTGTGTGTGTGTGTGAGCACGCATGCATGTGTGCTTAGTCACTCAGCCGTGTCCGACTCATTGCCACCCCATGGACTGTAGCCTGCCCGGCTCCTCTGTCGATAGGATTCTCCAGGCAAGAATACTGGGATGGGTTGCTATGTCCTCCTCCAGGGAATCTTCCTAACCCAGGGATAAAACCCAAGTCTCCCACATGGCAGGCAGATTCTTTATCATCTGAGCCACCAGGGAAGCCCAAGAATACTGGAGTGGGTAGCCTACCTCTTCTCCAAGGGATCTTCCTGACCCAGGAAATGAACTGGGGTTTCCTGCATTGCAGGTGGATTCTTTACAAGCTGAGTTACTAGGGAAGCTCCTTCCTGGTACCTAAATTTATCTAAATCCAAAGCTATTCTAGGGTCCAGTGGGGCAAACTGTCCTGTTTTTTATCTAAATGTCCCTTTGCAGGAACTTAATTTTTATGTTCTTATTCCCCATGAATTCATCCACATTTCCCATACACTTTCCATCTTGACGTGTTGTCCTTGTGTTACAAAAATCTCCTCACTTTATCAAGAAGGGTGCTTATGCTTCTGTTTTTTGTCCTCCTTTTATTTTATCTCCTTGACACGGGAGGTCCCTTCCTCTGTTTGGTTACGAGTCCTTTCTTAACTATATTAAGCTTCGCAGTCATATTTACAACTGTTTTTCTCTGGTTTTGCTATTTTCATGCTCTTCTTTCATTAGTTTCTTTCTCATTCCATCTTCTTGGATTCATTTTATGGTTTGCCTGAGCATGTCATTTTTCAGAGCATGCACAAGGGTGATAAACTGTCTAAATTTTGTATAGCGTGTATGTCTTTATTTTGTTTCCATTCCAAATAGTGTTGTACAGGGTATAGGATTCTAGGTTTAAAATCACCTGCCAGATAACTTTAACAGCACTGTTTCTGACTTCTTTTTCCACTGATGTGGTAGATCAGATGTTCACAGAAACCTCTTCAAGTTAGCACAACGGAAATTACTGGGTGAAACATCTGGATGAGTAGAGGGAAAGTAAAAGGATTCCTCAGAGGCAGAAATGAGAAGAACGTGGCTTTCCCCACCCTTTTCTTCCTTCTCTCCCTGAGTCTGTCCTGGAATCTCAGAGTCGCCTTGGGTTGGGCCAAGTTTAAAAAAGACACTGATACCCACAAAGGACCACACCCAACTCCTGTCCCCAAGAAAATAATCCTTTTTTTTGCTTTATGAATCACTCTTAAGACTTCATCTTGAGAGCCACAGAACCACCAGGGGAAAGAGAAAAAGAGAGAGAGGGAAAAGTGAGGGAAAAGGCCCTAGCAGTTCTCCGAAGCAATTCTTTCATTAGTCACTCTGATAACTGCCCTGCTGGACTCTCAAGTTTGGAATTTCTCTGGGAACTCCACTGAAAAGTATAGTGGACTCTTTTTATCAGTTTTCTCTAAACTGACTTTGCATCATGTTTATCCTGCTATGATTTCTCTACCCATCCAATGCAACCCACTCTTTATCCTTCAGGAATTCTTCAAAACTGCTGGTTGTTATGGCACCTTATTGCGTTTTGCAGCAACATTTTAGATGTTTGGGTTTCTCTTTTCCTAACATCTTTTCTCTTGTTTTGATGTACCATAGCAATACAACATTTTCTGAAGAAGAGAAAAATGTACCTATGCTAAAATGGGAAGATGACCATGACGCATTCTTTCATTTATAAATCTATTTGTCCTTTCAATAAACTTTAAGAGGATTTGCTGTTGTGTTAGACATCGTTCTAAGCTTTGGGAAACAGAAGCCACAAAACAAGGTGCCTCTTTTCAGGAGCTGATATCCTAGACTGTCAATAGGTTTTTTAAAAATACAAGTTGAAGAACAATATTAGAGACACAATAACACCTTTGTGTGCAAACGGGTATATCTATACCTGTGTGTGTATGTGTGTGTGTGTGTGTGTGTGTGTGTGTGTGTGCCTTCTTTCAGACAGAATCTTCAGGGGATGCAATTAGAGAAGGAACATGTGAGACGGTTTCTTTTAACTGTTCTTATTTTTATTTACATATTGTCTGTTTGTACAATTGATTCAGGCTTTGTTCTAGATACTTGGGACAAACCAGTGAACAAAGCAGACAAACACTCTGCCTCCCTGGAGATCATATTCTAGCAAGAAAAGTCAGACACTAAACAATAAATAAACAGAACTTATTTGTTTATTTTATGTAATAATAACATGTTACCTTCCATAATGTGTTAGCAGGTGACAAGGTCTAGGGGAACAAAAACGGAATAGACTAAGGAAAATTGCCAGTATGACACATGGAGTAAGAAGCACTGGGTTGTAACTTTAAATAGGGTGGGAAGGACAGACTTCATCCAGGAAGTAGCATTTCAGCAAAATATTCAAGTGGGTTGGGAAAAGAGAAGGACGCTCAATGCCACCAATTATTAGAGAAACGTAAATCAAAAGTACAATGAGGTGCTACCTCACACTGGTCAGAATGGCCATCAAAAAATCTACAAATAATAAACACTGGAGAGGGTAGATAGAAAAGTGAACTCTCCTACACTGTTAGTGGGAATGTATTGATAAACTGGTGTAGCCACTATGGATTACAGTATGTAAGTTCTTTAAAACACTAGAAATTGAATTGCCACATGATCCAGCAATCCCACTCCAGATAAATCCAGAAATAATGAAAACTCTAATTCAAAAAGATATAAGCAGCCCAATGTGCATACCAGCACTATTTATAATAGCCAAGACATGGAAGCAACCTGAATGTCCATCAACAGATGAACAAATAAAGAAAATGTGGTATATATATATATATATATATATATGTATATATATACACAAACACATAATGGAATATTAACCATAAAAAGGAATGAAATAATGCCATTCACAGCAACATGGATGGAACTAGAGATGATCACACTAAGTGAAGTTAGTCAGACAGGAAAGCCACATATTTTATGATATCACTTACATGTAGAATCTAAAAGGATCAAATGACCTTATTTATAAAACAGAAACAGATTCATGGACATTGAAAACAAACATACGGTTACCAAAGGGGTAGGAAGGGAAGATAAATATTTAAAGATGACAGACATCTAGTCCTCAAAAACAATTCAAAGTTAGTCTTTGAGATAATAGAAAATTCAGAGAAATCTAAGTGAAATCCTCTGGTCAAAGCAGTGAACGCTACAGAGAAATGATCCTCTTTCATTTTCTTGCACTAAAACTAGCAAACAGCACAGCCAAGAACAGCCAACACTGGATACTGACTATGTGTGAGATGCAATTCACAGCAGCTCGCACACTAGAATCCTCACATCAACCCTATCGGGCAGGTACCATTATTATCCCCACTTTACAGACAAGAAAACTGACGCACGGAGGGGCTACGTTGCCAGAAGTCCCCCAGGGAGCAAGGGATCTGTTCCAGCCCCAGCAGTCCAGCTCAAAGCCCACTCCTCACTCCTGCGGTACCTGCCTCCTCCTCTCTGTACCTGCCTCCTCCTCTGTCACCACATTTGTTCAGATGAGCAGACCAACAACCCAGCTTATTTCCCAAGGCAGAAACAGAGGCCCAGAAAGTCTTCAGGATTGCTCAGCGTCCCAGAGCTAGTCTTCAGCCCACAGTTCTCTTCCTACATTTCGAGACTAATTTAGCAGCCTCGCTCACTACCGTAAACCTTTGAGACATCACTGCCAGCCAGCTGCTGAGAAGGGGCACTGGCGTGAAGAGGAGTCTGTTATTAGGGGACCATAGTGCTGCCGATGAAGAATTAAAGCTGTTGATGCACTGAAGCACTGAAAGGAAGAGGTGCGTTTGGTGGAGGAGCGGGGGCGGTGGGCAGACACGGTGAAGGAAGTGACAGCCCGTACAACCACCTGAAGGCTCAGGAAAGGGGCATGAGAAGCCTGGGAAGAGGTAGGTTGGACAGGGAGATCCTGGGGGGCTGGGTGAAGGGGAGATGGGAAGGCAGACAGGGAACAGAAAAATCACGTTACTTATCATAGCACGCATTTTCAGCACCAGCCCAGAAGTTAGAGAAAACCACGCCTCACGAACCCAGGAAGTACAGTTTGGGATTGCAGAGCCTTCATCTGAGCAACATTTACAAGATCTACGACCCTGTGTGGCACTTAATAGGCACTCAGTAAAGGTCTGTCCCAATAAAAGAGACAAAAGAGGAAGATCTGAGGATCGCTTTCATAAAAAGAAAGACACCTAAGGGAGTAGGTGCTCAATAAATATTATTTTTTATCTGTGTACCATGAGCAGCCCAGAGAGTCGTAAAAGATTATCTGATATATTTCCAAAGAGCGCTTCGCCTCTGATTTCAATTTTCAAAAATTCCCTGGGAGGCTGTGGAATTTCTCACTGGGGACTTTTAAGAACACCTTCTTACAAGAGCCCCTTGGAGGGGTGGCTAAGATGATGTAAAATGGATAGATGAAGGAGGGAGGCGGGGCCAGATGACCCTGCAGACCCTTTCCCTCTTCGGTCCTAATTTCCATGTCATCCTCTCAGAAGTGGAAGTTTCTACTCTGTTTGTTCTGTACGGCACACACATGAACGGGACAGGCCAGCAGACACTGTCATCCCACCAAACGAAGATGGCTGAGTGATTTGGAAACCTTCCAGAAGGGCTTGGTTAAATTGTAGGCCGTTTATTTCATGGAGAAATAAACCACAGAGAGCTTCTTTCAAATGTGCTCATGGAAAGCAGGACAAAATGCTGAGATTATCTGCTCAGAATTTGCTTTAAAAAAGCCCAGGCAGCACTCATTTATTTTTGAGAAAATATATGATTAACCATAGCTAACTATGAATTCAGATGCTGTGCATTAGACCAGCTCCTCAAAGTTTGAGAGCATTTAATATTATATATCGCTGCCATTTGGGCTAAATTGTTTTTTTAATGTACACAATATTACAAATTTAATTTGAGCTGTTTGAATCAGTCTGTAAAAAAGATTTGATTATACCTGAGTGTTCTGGCCCCGGCTTTTCCGTATCTCAGTAATCTTGGCGGTAATTGGCTGATTAGGCGTCTCACACTCCATCTTTGCCTCAGTTTCCATGGTAATGGTACAGGAGCTATTATAGATGAGAACTTCATCTCTTTCCACTTTAGGGCTGAAACGAGAGGGGAGGTTAAATGGGGTGTCATCAATCTTAATGAAATGCAATTATTTTTACTCTTATTAATCATTGCAAGCCATTAGCTTGTGGCAACTACAGGCCACCATTTGTCAAATTTTGCAAATTTCTGTAATTTTGTTTCCATTCTTTTATTGTTTATTTGTTTTCCCTTTATCTGCACACCCTGCAATGAAAATGCACATGGTAAATATCTTTCACTGAGGCCTTTCTCTTTTCCAGATCTATCAGGCACATTTAGCAAAAGCTTCTCGAAGCCCAACCGAACAAGCAATACACAGATAATACTTCCAGTTCCAAAAATGGAAGCAAATGTTGGGGAAAAATTTTCTTTTTTTCTTTACCCCTTCTCTCTTCCTGTTCTTACACTCTGTTTGGGGAGTGAATTGCTAAATGCCCCCAGGGCAGATGGAGAAATTGGAAAACCCACACAACTGGCTAACTGGTCCCTAATTCCAACTGTGAAAAAATGAGCTCATTTAGGCTTTCAATTCCCTCTCCCCAGCTGATGGCAATGAGTCTCTGTTGCTAGCAGTGGAACATTAACTTAGTAAATTAATTAAACTTACTTAACAGCCCAGACTAAGGAGATTCGATATATGTGCCAGTTATATTACCAGTCTCTTGCTTTAAAAGTCCTCTTGCTTTAAGGAGAGAAACCAGAGTGGGTTCAAAATGAAAAACAGCAGTGTAGCATTACAGAAAGTCTAAAAATATGTGGTCCAGAGGAAAGGAGACCATGGAGTTTGCAGGGTATGGCCCCCAACAGGTGTGATACTTGCTCGAGAATAATCCTGGCTTTAGGCATTGTTGCAACTAGCTCCTAGATGATTAGTTATAATAACGCATGATGTTTTACACTTTTTAACAGTTTCATATGTATGATCTCATTTCAGCCAGTAAAGTAGGTAGAGGCATCAGAAAAGTGTAACCCAAAGAGACCTAAGGATTTGCATGAAGTCAAACACAAAAAGTATGACAGCTCCAAGATGAGGCTCCAGGGGTCCCAACTGCTAGAGCAGTACTCCTAAGTTTTGAGGCGGAGTATCACGGCCAAGATGGCCAATCCCATGGGAAGACCAGGATTGGTGATGAAAAGGGCAAAAGGTCACTGCTTGAGAAACTATCATGTCAAACTATATTTTTTTCAAATCAATGTCAAAATGGTTTCTCCCACACTTTGTTAGAAGTAATGAGCAGGATAACTATTACACCTACTTAATCTCCTTGTCTTCAGGCTAGAATATTCTCAGCTCCATGTCCATCCAAGACATGACTCCCGTACCCACTATGTACAGTGTCAATATTTTAACACTGTGCAGCCCAGTTTGGCTGCCCTTTGAGGCTGTGTTCTCCCCTTACCTAAGCCCTCTCCACCATGGCACTTAATACTGTATTCATTTTGTAGCCCCCCAAGCTTAAATTGGAGAAGGAAATGGCAACCCACTCCAGTACTCTTGCCTGGAGAATTCCATGGACAGAGGAGTCTGGTGGGCTACAGTCCAGGGGGTCGCAGAGTCAGACACACCTAAGTGACTAACTTTCACTTTCAAGCTTAAATTAAGACGACAGTGAACTCGAAGTCTCAGAGCCATGACAATTTTCTGAGGAGTATTAGCATGCGGAGTTGAGGCTTGGAAGCTGACCAACTAGATTCAAATCCCTAAACAGATATCTACCATCCATCTGACATTGTGAAAACATGATTCTCTAAGCTTTGGTTTATAAAGCATGTTTATAAAATGAAATTACTAATCATAAAGAACATGTTTTCAAGAGGTATTGGGGCAGAAACCAATATTGTAAAGCAATTACCCTCCAATTAAAGCTGAATATATTTAAATAAAGCAAGGTATTGGGGGATGGAGCAAAATGAAGCCAACAAACGGATCTGTACAGAATCTGGCACTTGGAAGTGGCTGATAAAGTCAGCCGTTGTTAGTTTTGGGTGGTAGGGATGTTGGCGGTATTATTGTTGAAATGTCAGTGTGGGAATTTACATTCATTGTTGTTCCAGGTCATCTCACTGATGTGGACCCAATGCTCAGATATATTTGGAATCTGAGCCTGTAACGTAGCTACACATCCATTTAGATGAGCCGTCATCCAGTGGGTAGACAAAGCCACAGCATTTGCTCCTGGAATGTTGGCTGCACTCAAAGATTCAGTAAAGAAAAGAAAACCAATTTAACTTCTTAATTAAAATATGATGTGATGTTTAGATACCTATGGAAATATGAGGAAGTAGAATGCAAAATTCACCTTCCAAGTGAAACCCCTGACTTCAAAGCAACTCTATGTCTGTGCCAGGGCATTTCGGGCTTTGCAGCGAGACCCTTTCTTTTGCTACTGGAGGTGGGAGCAGAGGAGTGGGCAGAATAGTTTAATAGCAGAGTAGTTTCGCCACTGCCATTGTAAATCTCTGCTAATGTCACCAGAGAGGACACGAACTTGGTTTCCCACACTATCCTGTTCCTTGCGAATCGGTTCCCAGATTGTTACTTTCATGTCTGAGGACTCACAAACCATCTGATTAATAATTCATTCTGGAATTTTGTCAGGGATAATACAAGCCTGCTGCTGCTGCTGCTAAGTCGCTTCAGTCGTGTCCGACTCTGTGCGACCCCATAGACAGCAGTCCACCAGGCTCCGTCGTCCCTGGGATTCTCCAGGCAAGAACACTGCAGTGGGTTGCCATTGCCTTCTCCAATGCATGAAAGTGAAAAGTGAAAGTGAAGTCGCTCAGTCGTGTCCTACTCTTAGCGACCCCATGGACTGCAGCCTACCAGGCTCCTTCGTCCATGGGATTTTCCAGGCAAGAGTACTGGAGTGGGGTGCCATTGCCAGCTTTCTACATTTCCAGAATTCCCCTTGTTTTGCTTTTTAGGCAAGAGAAAGAATATTTGCCGTCACCTCTGCCTGTTCTGTGCTCCCTCGCATATTCACTTCCCCCTGTGGATCTTCACTCCTACGAGCAGGTTTTTTGCACTCACTATAGGATGATCTCGGATACCGAGGGAAGAAGCAACCAACTTCCTTCACAACCTTTCTTGGTCATGCGCTTCCACCTCCTAATCAGCCTTCGTCTACCCTTTCTAGTTTCTTCAAAAGCAAATGTCAGAGTAAAATGGGGTCAGTTGCCCTGCCCTCCTTCCACCTGCCTGTAGCAATGCCCTCCAGTTCACAGTGGATTGTTCCGTTTCACTAGTGACTCCAGAAGCATATGTATCACCTGCCATCGGAAGGTCACTCCAGCTGACAGAGTCTTAGACCAACTGAACAAAGCCTGTTCCTTCAGCAAGTCCTCCAACAGCTGGTCCCCCAGCAAAAGGTCCTGCTGGTATCTGTCGATATTGCTGTGGCTTTCCGGGCCATTCCCGGAGGAGACAGCCTGCTCCCCACAGTCTCAGACACAACAGAAGAAGCAGATGTCATGTTGGGGCCACTGATCTTCCTGGGAAAGACCAGTGATCGTGGTGTGGAAGGGCCCACCTCCTCCTCACCTCTGTGAAGTCAGGTTTAAGCCTGCCCACCAAAGCACCCCTGACTCTGCCTCCCACCGTCCTGGGTCTCCAGGCTGCTCCCCACTCTGTGTGCCTGCATGTGCTTCCCAATAAAAGAATAAAGTGAAAAATATCATGTTCTTCTTGCTCTAAAAGAGTTAAAACCCCTTTCTGCTCCTTAGACTTTTTCACAACTTTTAGCTCATCATTTCTTTTCTCTTTTCCTTTCTGATTATCTGACTAGAATATTTTTCATTAAAAAGCCATCACCAAGATGAGCAGAGACACCAGGATATCAACAATAGACTAACATTTGCAAAATATCAAAGTTTCTTAATAATTACTATGCCATGTTTTCTTCCACAATCATCCTATGAATTAAGGAATGCAACTGGCTAGATTTAAATACAGACATATGCATACGTAGAGAGATACAAAGAAAGGTAGATTATATAGTGGGCATGCGTACACACCTGCACACAAATTTTATTCCGATAGAATGTGAAAAGAACATTTGGTCCACATGGTGGTAGAGAGTTCTAGAGCCTAAGTTTCCTGACTCCTGACCTATTTCTCTTTCAGTTGGTCTGATCAGATCCACAGGTAAGCAAGTAATCTCCTTGTACTTGCTCTCTAGGGGAGGCAATAAAAACACAGGCTGTCATTCTGTCTCCCTCACTTAGCCTGAAATTGCTTCTTCTGTCTCATCTCCTGGACCCGCACAGCCCAGCCAAGCCTCTTGCTGCTGATGCTGACAACATAGCATCATGCTAAGTACACCATGATCAGAAGCCTTGGGTTCTAGCCCTGATACCATCAAGGCTTGACAGTGTGATTTTAGAAAGATACTTAGTCTGTTCTTAGAATATAATCCAAACTCCTTACTATGGCCTTCAAGGTCTTCCTGCCTCCCTGAGCTCATCTTTAGCCACTTTACTTTCTTCCTATTCCTGCCCTTCTGACCTCTAACAGTTCATGAAACTTGATGAGTCATTTGTACTTGCTGCACCCACTGTCTGACTCTCCATAATGACACTTGTCTTTAGCTCAGCTTAAAAGACACCTCTTCTGAAAAGTCTCCTCTGAGCCAAGCCAGGAATCCCAACCCTGAGCATATATATGGGAAAAAATATATAATTCTAAAAGATACACATTCCCTAATGTTCACTGAAGCACTATTTACAATAGCCAAGACATGGAAGCAAACTCAACATCCATCAACAAATGAGTGGACAAAGAAGGTGTGGTACATACATACAATGGAATATTACTTAGCCATAAAAAATAATGAAATAATGCCATTTGCAACAACTAAGATGGACCTAGAAATCATTGTACTAAATGAGGTAAGCCAAAAGACAAATATCATAATCATATTTCTTATATGTGGAATCTAAAAAAAATGATACAAACGAACTTATTGACAAAACAGAAATAGACCCACAGATATAGAAAACGAACTTACTATTACCAAAGGAGAAAGAGGGGTAGGGAGAGACAAATCAGGAGTTTAGGATTAACATATAAACACAACTATATACAAAACAGATGACCAACAAGGATCTCCTGTATAGCACAGGGAACTTTACTCAATATCTTAAAATAATCTAAAAGAGAAAAGAATCTGAAGAGAACATATTATATATATATGAATCACTTTGCTGCATACCTGAAAGCAACACAATATTGTGAATCAAATATACTTCAATTGTAAAAAATAGCTTTTAAAAAATAGCCTTTACTGTTTTCTATCACTCTATAGCTCTTATCACAACACATGACCCCCTTGTTTATTGTCTAGCCCCTCCTGACCCTTAAAGTAGGCACTTTGCATCCTATTCATCACTGAATCACCAGCTTCTGATATAGTAACTAGAACATAGTAAACAGTTGATAAATACTGGATAGATGGATGGGTAGATGGACAAATCGGGCATATTTTTGCCACAGATATGAATATCTGCCTTTGCCAAATGACATCAAATTTATAGTGGTAGTAGCTGGCTGAGGAGTAAACCATTTGATGAAATGGATCCCTTGTAAAGATTCTGGAAAATAGTTTCCTGGGTTCACAAGAAGAATCTTAAGAGGAACGAGATAAGCCATTTAGCACATGACTTTCCTAACTCCCCTTGTATAATTTATAATGTGTTTTCTGATTAAGAAATTAATACATATTCACTGAAAAAATTACATAAAAACTCAATGATGAAAGCAAATATGATCAGTCTTCCAGCCCCATAGGGACAGGCACCCTCAGTGTTTTGGAATACTTCCTTCTAGTCTTTTCCCAAATACTTGTCATATATGCCTACAGACACAGATACTATAAACACTGTCAGGGCTACATTGATGCAATATTTTATAACCTGCACACTTCACTCCTTAATATATTGTAAGCATTTCTCCGTCTGGTTAAATATATCCATCGTGACTTTTCAAGGTTTCTTAGTATAAACACTTACTTCATTTTGTTATTGTTACTATACCTAAAACTTCAAAGACTGCAGTTTTTCATAAATATTACATATTTCTAACTGCTTTCTTAAAATCTTGAAAGTGAAATTGCTGAATTAGAGTATGAAGAATTATAAGGTTATTAGTGTATATTGCAAATGATATTCATAGATAAGGGCATAGTTTTTAGTAGGGTCTGAAGCTCAGTGGTAAAGAACATGCCTGCCAGTGTAGGAGACATGGGTTTGACCCCTGGGTCAGGAAGATCCCCTGGAGAAGAAAATGGCAACCCACTGCAGCACTCTTGCCTGGGAATCCCATGGACAGTGGAGCTGAAGGACTAGAGTCCATGGGATTTCAGAGTCGGACATGACTGAGTGAATGAGCACAGGGCTCAGTTGCCCTCAGCCACCTCGTAGAGAGAAGAGCATAGAAGAACTCCAAAGAATAGCTTAGGGACCAAAATAAAGTTGTCGAATTCTGGGGAGCCAGGACCAGCTGACATACACTTGGTGCCCAGCGTCAGCGTGCTAAGATCCAGTCTCCCCTGAGCACCAGCTGCAGCCCCATTTCCGATGAGCCCTAAGCAAGCTTTTCCCTGCTAGTCCAGATAACAACCTCAAGGAGGCCCTTTCTTCCTCTCACTAAATCCAAACTCCTGGTGGCAAATTCACGCTAAACACAGACTGTCCCTGGACATCAGAAAGTCCAACTGCTGTGAAAAAGGCTGGTTCTTGCTTTTCCTCTGGGTAGTCGGTCTTAGTTTTATTTTTTAATGAGGAAATAGGCCTTCATTAAATAATTGGATGCAACCACTCTTGATAAGAAATAAAGAAGGACACTGGGCCATGTTCAGTGCTAAAACATCACACTTCATAAAACAGGAGCTGCTTGTGAAAATGAAGTCCATCTAGAGCAACCGACATGACCACTTTTTTAAAAATTTGTTTAGAAAAGGTGATTTTTACCCAGAAAGTTGTGGTATTTGTTTTTTAAGTTCAAAAAAAAAAATCCTTATATAAGCTTATAACTCCTAAATCCGAAATCTACAGTCTTGCCTGTGCACCCCCACTTCTTTTGAATAAACATTGTACAATCTGCTGGATTTCTCTACGACTTTTTCTCATACTTGTGAATCTGTTTGGAAAGAAAAGAAAAAGGAGAGGGGAAAAGAGCCTTCTGTTTTTCATAATGTCTAATCTTTTTCCCCATTGGCATTCACCAGATGTTGCTTCGGATCGGAAGATAAATATTAAAATCTAAGCAAGAACAAAGCGGGCTGTTTACTGGGCAGATTTTTCAGATGTTCTCTTGAACACTTGAAAAGACAGGAGACGCTTTGATATGCAGGCTGGCTGGAATCCACAATGGAACAGTCCCTCCGACAACAGCACTGGCCCCAGGGCCATGTCCCCCCAACATGGAGTTCCTGATCATTCCATCAATCCACTGGCCACACATTTGTGCGCA
This sequence comes from Budorcas taxicolor, assembly GCF_023091745.1. NCBI lineage: Eukaryota > Metazoa > Chordata > Mammalia > Artiodactyla > Bovidae > Budorcas > Budorcas taxicolor. The sequence continues at coordinate 35,512,233 of NC_068920.1, read as the reverse complement.
AAGTCAGGGAGGGAGAGGACTGAGTTACCTGATGAAGAGGCCTGAGAACGATGGAAGGGTAGACTCTGTCCAATGATCTCGTGCCAAGAGGCATCGGGAACTTTCTTCACAGATGTAGAAGTAAGGCCATGACTCCGGCAGGCTCTCTGTCCCCACAGTGATGGTCAAATCACAGTGTACGTAGCTGCAGCTGGAGGTCTCACAATCCTCCTCCTCAGGCCTCAGGTCACACAGGGAAGCTAAGGACACTGCAGGAAAACAGTCACCGCTGGTTTAGGTGAGAACCACAGAGAAAACTGAAGGCCTCACGTTGTTTCATCAACCAAGCCCCTGTGCTGTACTTTGACCAATAGGAAAATAAACTTACTCATTAAAAATCAGAAAAACAAACATCATATATTAACGCATATGTGGAATCTTGAAAAATGATACAGGTGAGCCTATTAGCAGGGCAGGAATAGAGACACAGACGTAGAGAATAAACATAATGGACCTGTGGACATAAGGGTGGGGGAGGGGAGGCTTGAACTGCGAGATTAGGATTGAATATATACACCCACGTGTAAAACAGACAGATAGTGGGAACCTGTTGTATAACACAGGGAGCTCAGTTCTGCGCTCTGTGATAGATAGATGGGATGGGAAGGAGGGGCAGTGGGACGGAGGTTCAAGAGGGAAGGGATATGCATATACATATAGCTGATTCCCAGGTGGCACTAGCAGTAAAGAACCCACCTGGCAATGCAGGAGACACAAGAGACGCGGGTTTGATCCCTGGGTCAAGAAGATCCCCTGGAGTTGGAAATGGCAACCACTCCAGCATTCTTGCCTGGAAAATCCCATGGATAGAGGAGCCTGGTGGGCTACATCCATAGCGTTGCAAAAAGTCGGACATGACTGAAGCCTAGCTGATTTATGTTATTATACAGCAGAAACTCACACAACGTTGTAAAGCAACTATGTGCTGTGCTTAGTTGCTCAGTCATGTCTGACTCGTTGCAACCCCATGGACTATAGCCCTCCAGGCTCCTCTATCCATGTGGATTCTCCAGGCAAGAATACTGGAGTGGGTTGCCATGCCCTCCTCCAGGGGATCTTCCCTACCTGAGACTGAACCCAGGTCTCCCACATTGCAGGTGGATTCTTTACCATCTGAGCCACCAGGGAAGCCCATGAATACTGGAGTGGGTAGCCTCTCTCTTCTCCAGGGGGATCTTCCCGACCCGGGAACTGAAGTGGAGTCTCCTGTGTTACAGGCAGATTTTTTACCAGCTGAGCTACCAGAAAAGCCCAAAGCAAATATACCCCCAATAATAAATAACACATGTCCATGTATGAAAAAAAAAACACCAAAATATTGTAATTATCCTCCAATAAAATACATTAAAAATTTTTAAAGTATTAGATATACATAATACATACAGAAGGATATAAATCATGTTTTTGTAAAATATGAATCATCCAAGTAAAAAAAAAAAACTCATGTGAATGTACCACAGGATCAGCCAACATAAAGTCTAACATCGGCACGATGCTCGCCAATCGACGTGCTCCTGGCCAACCCTACCACTTCCTCCTCAGTCTCAGAAACAACCACTAGGCAGAAGGTGGCTGATTTTTACTTCCTTCTGAACTTTAGAAAGTTATACATGGCATAATACTCTTAGACCTGCTTTCTTCACTCCACATTATGTTTCCAAGATTTAGCCATATTATCACACATAACTGCTGTTCAAATGTTTTCATTGCTCTCCAACACTGCTTTGTGTGAAAGTACTACAATATATCTGCCTATTCTGTCACCAGTGGACTTTGGGGAATTTCCCAGCTTTTGCCACTACAAATATGTAAAGCACTTTCTCTGGAGGATATGTCTCCTAGAAAATTGTTTGTGCCATTTTACTTTCCTGTCTTTATGGGTTCGCAGTAATCCACATAATTGCCAGCACTTAAGATTATCAGACTTAATTTTGGTCAGTCCAGTGAGTATACAAAAGCATTTCATTGTGACCTTAATTTGCATTTTCATCATTATTTTTTAGGTTGAACAGCTTTTTGTCTATTTAGTAATAACTCCTATTTTCTCTTCTATGAACTTCTCATGTAGGTCACTTGCCCCTTTGTTCTACTGGAATGCTTATCTTTTCCTTATTGATTTGTGCCATTTTATATTCTGAGTACTAATCCTGAAGAAGTTACATGCTTATTAACACCTTCTCCAGGTTTGTGGCTAGACTTCTCATTATCTTTATGGGATCTCTTGATTAACTGAAGTTCTTGATTTTCATATAGAGGGTTCTGTTAACATTTCATAAAGAAGAAAAGCAATGATTTGAAGCTCTCTGACCCTGAGACCATTTGTTCCCAGGTCACGAGAGACAATGTAAAAAGCATCACCAAGGCAGACTGGCAATAACCTTCAACAGGAGGATGAACAAGTCTTCCATTTCCTACTTTCTTTGGAGTAGGAAATGACAACCCACACCAGTATTCTTGCCTGGAGAACCCTCTGGACAGGGGAGCCTGGCAGGCTAGAGCCCACGGGATTGCAAAGAGTTGGCTACAACAAAGTGACTAAGCATGAACAAGTCTCTACGTGAGATGGTTTGGGAGTACCTCTGCCTGAAAACCTTAATCAAATAGAAAACAAACAAACAAATAAATTTTCTCTAGCCTTCCATCTCAGGAGCTAGCCTGTTCATGCAGGTACAGAACACGTGTTATCAAGGACTATGAGTGTCAAGCTAAGACACCTGCCCATATCACATGACTGCAATGCAGCAAGGGAGGAGCCAAGTACACAAGAGGGTTTGCCGCTACTCATTCACACAAAATAGTTACTATTTTTGCTGGTACATTCTGAAGCACCTGATAGTAGGTTCTGTGACTGTGTTCCCAAAGAATTATAGCAGTTAAAACATCTGGAAAGTAAGACTCTCACATGGACAGAGGAAACACGAGAACTTTCCAGTTAGTAAGCCCTAGGGCAAATAAAAAAAGGCTTAACACCTATAAAATAATGAACTCATTATGGGTGATTAGGTGGATGCAAATTGACAAGGTGGATTATGATAAATGCCCAGCGCTGGGGATCAGAATCCAGGAATTTTACTCAATTTTACCCAAGGTTCTGCCACGAAATAGCTGTGCAACCTTAATCACTTTAAGTTTTTGCACCTCACAGAAAAAAATTAGTTTCCATGAAGAAGTCATGTCGTATAATTCAAGATATAAATTCAGGAAACGAAAAGATCAAATATCTTGCTGATTTTAAACAAATACAGTGTTAAACTGACAAGGTGCTATAACAACCTATCATATGAAAAAGTAAAATCCTTCTTTCATTAGAAGTATAATCTGAGAGAAAAGTAAAGATGCGTGTGTGTGTGCCCAGTCTCTTCAGTCGTGTCCTGCTCTTTGCAACCCTATGGACTGTAACCCGCCAGGCTCCTGTGACCATAAGATCTCCAGTCAAGAATCCTGGAGTGGGTTGCCATGCCTTCTGCCAGGGGATCTTCCTGATCCAGGGATCGAACCCAGGCCTCCTGCCATCTCCTGCATTCTTTACTGCTGAGCCACCGGAGAAGCCCCAGAGTAAAGATGAATGACCCCAAAGCAGCAAAAGGACTTTTTAAAAAGCTGCATCTTTTTTAAAAAAAGTATTGAAGTATAGCTGATTTACAATACTATTTTAGTTTCAAGGATACAGCATAGTGATTCCATATTTCTACAGAGTCTCAGAAGAGAAATGCCAAAATGTTTACTGATACAGCAGTTCCCAAGGTCGTGCATTTCTAACAGACTCACAGGTGCTGCTACTGTTGCTGCTCCAGTAATAATAATTTTTTTCAATAATCCTTCCATAATAATATAATCCTCAATAATAATATCGTTGAGAAGCATTATGTTAGAAGAACTGAAATTATTCAGCTTTCCCAAGGGCTTCCAACTGATTAAGGTGAAAAAAATAGAGTGAGGAGCATTAGGTAAAAGGGCAGATTTCTCTGGAAAGAGTAACTGTGAAACACTTGAGGGGGTTACTGCTGTGAAAGTGCCCACTAAAAAAATCTTTTAAAGTATAACAGATTCTTAACTAACTTGATTCTATACAGTCCTTTCTGAAGGAAGGGGGATTCCTTCCTAGTTTTTAGCAATTCCTGAGATACATCCCTCTGACAATTTGATGTTCATTATAGACCTACTTCTTGGGGGAAAAAATACATAATCATAGTCACAAAATATTTTATTCAATTTCAGAGATTCATAGATAATCCCCAACTTCCATCTTGGATATTAAGTAAGAAACCAATGGAGTAGGATTTCACAAGTTCCTCTCCATCTTTAGACATATTTTAAAAGACTTATTTTTTAATGAAAAAGGAAAAGTCAAATCATCCATTTCTCTGGAATGAATGAGCAGCCCTTGCACAATCAACGAGTGTTTGCTGACACCTAGTGGTAAGAGTAAGAGTCACAGCTTCTCACTCATGTTTTCCTCTTAAAAATCAAGAAATTTTGAAAAGTCTTTTTATAAATTTAACCAAATGTCACTAAATATAATAATTTATTTTATTCTCCTCCTATGAATTATGAAACTCCCAATAAAACACAACTTCTCTAACCCTGACTTCATGGTTTTTAAGTTCATACTTCTGGTTGTCTTGAAACAATAGCAAGGGGTTGACTGATATAAACAGTGTATGTGTGAAAGCCACACCTTCCCCCGGGGGGGGAAAAAAACTGTAGCAGCATTTCTTAAATATTAGGACCTAGAAATGGTTGTTTCCCCGGTGACTCAGAGGGCAAAGAATGCTCCAGCAATGTAGGAGATCCAGGTTTGATCCCTGGTTCGGGAAGATCCCCTGGAGAAGGGAGTGGCTATCCACTCCAGTATTCTCGTCTGGTGAATCCCACAGACAGAGGAGATTAGCAGGCTACAGCCCATGGGGTCGCAATGAGTGAAACACGTCTGAGCAACATCTTATGTTTCCACCATTTCCCAATTCCCTTATCCATTCTTTCATCAAACATGGATTTTGTACATCCCCTAAGCCAGGAAAGTTCTATGCATAGGAGTGAGAGCAGAGAAACAGATATATTAACTTAAATTTTCTACCATATCCTAAATTTCCTATTGCAGAATCTTAAGTAGAATAATACTGTCTTCTATAATGTTCTGCTTATACACATGATAATAAGACCCTCAGATGCTGGTATTTTAAACAAGGGTTGTTTCTCCTCCCCCAACTTTGCCCCCTCCTCTCCTTCCTCCATCTGGTCTAAGACGACCCAATGTAAACTGCCATCACAATAGTATTATACATCATGGAATTTTTCTCCAAGCTCAGATGAAGTGATGCTTTTATCATTGTAAGTCTTTTTACCCACAGTCAAGTTGCTAACACATAAATTAGGAATATAACTTAAAGCATTACACAGAAAATATGAGGGCAAATGGTTTTCAAGTGCACAGGTACAAGATGTATGACAATGCAAACAAGATAATCACATGGTTTAGCTGACCCTGTAGTGATTAATGGCAATTTCATCCCTGAAACATTCTTTTTCTGAAGCTCAGTGGGTAGTTAGTATGTGTTGTGAGCTTCATGGGAAAATCAAGCCTTGCACTTTGCATTCTAACGCCCCCACCCCACAAAGACATAGCTTCCCATGCCATATTTTACATGATGACTGCACAGCTTAACAGAGAAGGCGATGGCACCCCCCTCCAGTACTCTTGCCTAGAAAATGCCATGGACAGAGGAGCCTGGTAGGCTGCAGTCCATGGGGTCTCGAAGAGTCAGACACGACTGAGTGACTTCACTTTCACTTTTCACTTTCATGCATTGGAGAAGGCAATGGCAACCCACTCCAGTGTTCTTGCCTGGAGAATCCCAGGGACGGGGGAGCCTGGTGGGCTGCCGTCTATGGGGTCACACAGAGTTGGACACGACTGAAGTGACTTAGCAGCAGCAGCAGCAGCACAGCTTAAAGGGCTTCCCAGGTGGTTCATGGGTAAAGAATCTGCCTGCCAATGCAGGAAATGCAGGTTCAGTCCGTGGGACAGGAAGATCACCAGAAGAAGGAAACAGCAGCCCATCCTAGTATTCTTTCCTGGAATATCCCACAGACAGAGGAGCCTGGCAGGCTACAGTCCATAGGGTCGCAAAGAATTGGACATGACTTAGTGGCTAAACAGCAACAAACTACAACAAAGCTTAAAGCAAAGAGAAATTGTGGTTATTTTACTGAGTTACGGCTCAGATAATCACCTGGACTTTACAGAATAAAAGGATAATGTCAACACTGACCCTTTTGCCTATAATAAGATTCAGGACCTGAGCACACTAATGTGCAAGACATTTCCAGCTGGATGATGTAATCCCTTCCCTAGTACTTCCAGTAGGCACACATTTCCAGCAGCCCCACCTCAGGAGACCAAGAGACTATTTTCTCCATGATGCTATGCTGCCATTGAAACTACATTCACAACTCAAAATCACTTTCTCCATCATCACAGAACTGTTGTCAAAAATGTGTGATAAATTTTTTGCTGTTATTAATACGACAAAAAAAGCTATTATGAGTCATCTTAATAGGTGGTCCTCAGAACTACCACTTTACATGGGGATCAGAGAAAACTTTTTCCATAGGAACAAACAGAAAAATTGAGTCAATAGAGTATGAATTACCAAAAAATGGAGTTAACCAAAGTATGCTAATTTTACACCTACTCTTTATAAAACAAATCTGGTGTTTTTACTGACCATCGAGGGGCAGAACCAAGCAGCTGAAGGCAGACACCGTCGCATTAGCCAAGACTTGGCAGGGAGCACCACACACGGCAGCTGAGATGTTCCCGGGAGAAAATCCTGCTCCGAACACATGCACGAGCCTCCCGCCTAGGTGGCCTTTAAAGACAAAATGAGGAGTTTACCATCTCAGAGGCAAATCTTTTTTTTTTTTCCTCAAAATTCAAGCCCATGCTTTCTTGCTGCCCACCCTTCTTTCCATGCCCACCAGAGTCCACACAATAGGCCTGAGATCCCCGATTTTCTCAGTTTCCTCTCACTAAGCTCTGAGCTCTGAATCCCGTTCTGTCAAACCCTGCTGCTAAAGTCGCTTCAGTCGTGTTCGACTCTGTGCGACCCCACATATGGCAGCCCACCAGGCTCCCCCGTCCCTGGGATTCTCCAGGCAAGAACACTGGAGTGGGTTGCCATTTCCTTCTCCAATGCATGAAAGTGAAAAGTGAAAGTGAAGTCGCTCAGTCGTGTCTGACTCTTAGCGACCCCATGGACTGTAGCCTACCAGGCTCCTCCATCCATGTGATTTTCCAGGCAAGAGTACTGGAGTGGGGTGCCATTGCCTTCTCCGGTCAAACCCTAGTCATACTCAACAACCTATGAAAAGTGTCATGATTCTTACATGTGAAAATAATGCTTGTTTATAGTTTATAAACTTTTATACAGGAGAGTACAAAATGAAAGTAAAACTTCCCTTACCTACTTATCTCACTCCCCAGAAAAAGACACGTCTAGTTTCTTGTGAAGCCTTTAGGATGTTCTAAAGCATATAGACTATTTTACTACTAACTGATCATTCTATACATAGCACTCTATGACTTGTTTTCTTAATTAGAAATGCAGCAAAAACATCTTTCCCAGTCTACATATATATATATATATATAGAGAGAGAGAGAGAGAGAGGTCCAGCTCTTCATTTTAATAGACACTTAGAATTCCATTATATGACTATGCCCTAATTTACTGAGCAATTTTCCTGTTGATTGCTGAAAGTAAAAGCAAAAGTCACTTAGTCGTGTCCGACTCTTTGCAACCCGATGGACTATACAGCCCATGGAATTCTCCAGTCCAGAATACTGGAGTGGGTAGCCTTTCCCTTCTCCAGGGGATATTCCCAACCCAGAGATTGAACCCAGGTCTCCCACATTGCAGGAGGATTCTTGACCAGCTGAGCCACCAGGGAAGCCTAAGAATACTGAAGTGGGTGGCCTATCCCTTCTCCAGGGGATCTTTGCAACCCAGGAATCGAACCTGGGTCCCCTGCATTGCAGGCGGATTCTTTACCAACTGAGCTATCAGGAATAGTTCCATAAGTTCTCCCCTTTTGCTGCAATTAAAAATGCTGCAATGAACTATACACTTATATGAATAAAAAGGATGCAAACTCTTAGACATGGAATTACTAGGTCAACGAAAAGTAAATTTTTAGTTTGGGAGGATATGGCCATATTTCTCTCCAGAATAATGTTGCCCTGGTTAACACTCGTACCTGCTGTGTAGGAAGTATGCCTACCCAATGCGTAAAGTCAAGACAATATGTTTTGCGTATGAGAACCAATAAAGGAAAATGCCAGTTGAAATCTCTAGTCCATGCTGAGATTCCAGCTTCTCCCACCTTCGTGTCAAGTCTAGGTGGTACTTACACAGCCACCTGACCAAGTTTTTTCCAGGGTACATTCTTACCCCTGCTCTCTTGCCTAAAAGTCATGGATTCTTAAAGAGTTGAAAGGGGAACTAGGGAGGAAAAACCAGCCCCAACCTTTTATCAAATAAGAATGCTGAGGCTTAAAAAAGTTACCCAGCTAAGATAGTAACAGACTTAGAAACAAGTCCCAATCCCTATAGTATCTCACCCAGCTGAGGTCGGACACATTTGTTCCAAAAAATGGATTGGTACTCCCTCAGTCTAAGACCCTGCTCCATGACTTCTAAACTTTATGCATCACAATCACGTTTGAACTATCTTAAGTGTGTTTATGTGCTAAGTCACTTCAGTTGTGTCTGATTATTTACAACCCCATGGACTGACCAGGCTCCTCTGTCCATGGGGTTCTCCAGGCAAAAATACTGGAGTGGGTTGCCATGCCTCTTCCAGGGGCTCTTCCCCACCCAGGGATGGAACCCACATCTCTTATGTCTCCTGCACTGGCAGGTGGGTTCTTTACCACTAGCACCACCTGGGAAGCCCCATCTTAAGTGTAAGAAGACATTAAGGGAAGAGAAACCCAAACCTTCACTGTAAGAAAAGGCAAAGCACACTGCAGTATATCTAAAAGGAGAGAAAGTTCAACCAATGCCGTTGTACTGCACAATTGGCCTGTTGTTGATGGAGTATGAATTCATCTGTGAAATAGTACGAAATGATAAAAATTAATCATATTTAATACATTTAAAACAATTCAAATTGGCAAATAGGTCTTAAAATAGATGAAGGCATTTATGCTCTACTTAAATGATCAAATTATGAGCTCTTACAAATGGTATTATTTAATTTAAAACACAAATTAAAGTGGGTTAATGCATCAAATTAAAAGACAATCAAACACTTAGAGAATACACACAATCTCTTCAACAAAAAAAAAAGCCTCATAACTGGAGCATGACAAAGTTTTAGGAGGAAGCTGGGACTGTAAGAGGCCAACCAGCTTCTCTCTTCTTCTGTTGTTCAAACTGATGCTGATTTCCTACCTTGTAGAGTGCTGAGAGGAGCTGTTAATTCACTTACATAAAGAAAGCTCTCTGCCTCATCTGTCTGACTTACCAAAATTCTCGGTCACTGCTGTAATGGTCACTCTGGAAGTGAACACCAGGACGGACGAGGCCCACCCTCTCATGCGGTCGTAACCTCTGACTTGGTACTCCCCGGTTGGAAGAGATGGGACCACACAGTGGAGAAGGGTATGGTTGCCAGAGACACCCACACAAGGGGACATCCCAATAAAAATGTCTACATTTGCAGCTCCTGAGATCCGGGCTACCGAAAAGGTTAAAACATCATCAGTCTGAGAAACAGAGAGCAATTCAGGAGTGAAGGCGCTGGTGTAACCAATGACACCCATCTGATAGGAAGCTCCGTCTACCTCTATGCCCAGGGCAGCAGAGCCATTCCCTGCAGGAATAGCACATTGGATGAGCTCAGAGCCGAGGCTCACGGTCAGGCAGGCCTGCTGACCAATGTAGACTAACGTGGAGTTCAGTCCCTTCAGGGCTGTGCCCACCAAGGTCAAGAGGCTTCCACCATGGAGGCTGACATTCTTGGGGAAATAATGAAACACTTGAGGCCAAACATGGAAGTGTCTGGAAAAGTTACCAGAACAGGCATACCCATATCTTGCATGTAAAACAGATAGGTAGTGAGGACCAGGGGACAAGTCACTTATCCAGCATGCCACGTGGCTTGCATTATGGAAAGTCACAGTGCAAGCAAGACGATCATCCACAAACACCACTGGCTCATCAGCCGTGATACCTAACCTCTGGCCCCTAACCAGCACTGTCGTCAGAGACCCACTGATGTTTGTGGTCCAATCATCCATGATAGGAGTTGTCTCTTCACACAAGAAAAGAGTACAATTCCCCTGACACATGCTGGGAAGTCCATTCACCAGGACAGTGACATTCAGGGTGAAGGAAGCACCAGGCAAGGGATCACCCACGGGGGTAATCCGGCAGAGGACTGTCTGGTCCCCCAAACTCAAAATCACACAGGTAAAGGGACCCGAGAGGTCAACCTCCACTGACCCCCTGCTGGAGCGGAGAGCCAAGCCCCTCACTGTGAGAACAGTCCCTCCACAAGTGGACCCGCGTGTTGGGAAAACGGCGGTTATCTGAGGCATCACCACCCACTGCTGGGGCACCGCAGACATGTCAGCAAACCCCATCTGCCTCTGGTGGACTTGGAGAGGATACAGGCCGGCCTCCAAAGTGTCAAGAGGAAAAGCACACCCAGCCAGGCTCAAGTTGCTCCCGGGAGACGGGGTCTGGAGATCACAGCTCAAGTTACCCAGAAGGACCACTGAGTCGGAGAGATTTCGTCCCTCCACGTAGAGCCTCAGGCTGTGATTCGCGACTTCTCCTCGCGTGACGGTGACCACTGGTGTTGCTGCCGCTTCATACATGAAGGTGAAGCCCTTCCCCACCAGGCGAGGCGAAGGTCGGTGGGGGAAGGGCTTGCTGCCAGCCCAGACCTCCACAGGGACTGGGGCGCTCAGCGGCAGGCGGGCTGGCGGCGGGGTCTCACACCAGACGCTGGTCTCTGTTGAGTTCACAATGTCACAGGACCGACTGCCCACCAGCACCCAAAGCAAAGCTCGGTCCCTGCTGAACCCTCTTCCTGAGATGCTGAGGATGGTTCCACCTGAAGCACAAATATTGAGAAAAAAACTGAGAAGCAGGTATTTCAGAACTAGGAACTCAACAGCAGCTGTGTGAGCCCCAGCACAACTAAGTGACAGGTGGGGTAAGTGTTAGTGAAATTCTTTCGCCTCATCCCACCAGTGTTAAATGTATGACCATTTTGGCAGGAGTCAGATGGGATGAAATTCACACGGCAGTAAAACAACACAAATTATTCTATAAGAAGAATGTTTATAAAATTTAAGACAAAATATATTTTCAAGTATATTTATAGATCCTAGACAACTTCGACACTAATGAAAAATCAAATTTCTTGACGTGCTCTCATCATCTGCTGTATTGTCATACATGCTATTCTACATTAGTCTATATATTACTATGTAGAAAGAGTATATGTATAATTCATATACACATGTATACAACATATACATTAATCAAAAATCAAAAATCTAGTCTTCTTATCATCTGTTGTATTAACTGCCCTATTATTCCCTATTATTCTCTGTATTATTATGCAGAGTATATGTATATTGTTCTATATATGACCAAACTGACAGCATATTAAAAAGCAGAGACATTACTTTGCCAACAAAGTTCTGTCTAGTCAAAGCTATGGTTTTGTCAGTAGTCATGTATGCATGTGAGAATCGGACCAAAAAGAAAGCTGAGCACCAGTTCAAGTTGATGGATTTCAACTGTGGTGTTAGAGAAGATTTTTGAGAGTCTCTTGGGCTGCAAGGAGATCAAACCACTCAATCCTAAAGGAAATCAGTCCTGAATATTCATTGGAAGGACTAATGCTGAAGCTGAAACCCCAATACTTTGGCCCCCTGATACGAAGAACTGACTCACTGGAAAAGACCCTGATGCTGAGAAAGATTGAAGGCAGGAGGAGAAGGGGATGACAGAGGATGAGATGGTTGGATGGCATCACCGACTCGATGGACATGAGTTTGAGCAAGCTCTGGGAGTTGGTGATGGACAGGGAAGCCTGGCGTGCTGAAGTTCATGGTGTCGCAGAGTTGGACACAGCTGAGCAATTGAACTGATATTCAACTAACACACTGATGAAAAATTAAATTTGTTGAATTCTTCTATTTATCTTCTATATTAGTCTATGTAATGTTTCAGTAATCCGTATATTGTATAGTCATATGTGTATTTGTATGTCACATATCAAGAGCCACTGAAGCATGCTTGTGATTTTGCTGCTCTAGTCATATTGTCTCACTTTCTAGTTGAGGGCCAATCAAACTCTCGCCACAGAACAGGGGTGCGAGCCATGTACCCCTTATCATCACCAAATCAGCGGTAAAGTAAAGCAGCTTTTAAAAGGATTGTACTATGTTCAAAAAGGATAATGTACCTACTATAGAATGCAGGGAACACTTTGAGACTCTGTAACGGCCTACATGGGAAAAGAATCTAGAAAAGAATGGATATATGTATATATATTCACTTTACTGTATACCTGAAACTAACACAACATTGTAAATCAACTACACTTCAATAAGAAAATTCTAATGAACAATGTGCTATTTCATACGCCGTCGCAACGATTATCACATGCAAATACATAGCTTTCTTTTTTTTTTTTTCTGAAGATAAATAGTTTTCTATATTTCTCTATTTGTCCAGTCCTGACATCTCCCATATTGGCATTTGTGTGTTTTTTTTTTTTTAATTAGTGAGGTATAGTTGCTTTACACTGTTGTGTTAGTTTCTGCTGAACAACAAAGTGAATCAGCTATTCGTATAAATACGTCCCCTCTCTCTTGGAGCTCCCTTCCACCCACTCCTTCCCATCCATCTCCTGACTCTGTCTGGTCCTTCATCCGCATCCCAGAGCAAGTAAAGACATCAGAGACTCATGTTTCCTCTCCTTGCATAAGCAGTATCGAAATGCTAACTCAGGAAGCTCTTCACTTGTTCTCTGTATTGTTTTCAGTTGAACTGTAGTTGGCCTACAACATCATGCTCATTTCCACTCATTTCTGGTGTATAGCAAAGCGATTTGGTGATATGTACTCAAGATGTGCCACTTTTTAGATACTTCAGCCTCTTTCCATTAAAAAAAAAAAGAAAACTAGACTCATCTATTTTTCATAAAATTTCTTTAATTTTCTGAACTCACTGGGCTAAAGAATCCTGAGTTTCACACACTCCAAAGTAGACCACTCAGCTCCCAGGGCAGGGCAAACTGCCTCTCCCTGCAGCCCCATCTCTAGCCTCACTAATTTATTAATCCAGGAAATCTGAATAGCCAGCGAGTAGACTTGCAGAATAAATGAAACCAGTCAGGCCAGAGCCACTCACCCACAAGGGACCCACAGCGAGGCTGGATGCTGAAGACTTCTGTGATGTACTGGATGTGAAGATCCACCCTACAGAAAATGAGGAGATGGTCATCAAATAATTGAAAGTCAGGAGAAAAGAAGGCACAAAACAGCAGAGATGTGTATATTAGAGAAGAAAAGAGAAATGGGGCTGTGACAGAAAGCCTATGAGACCAGCACTGCCCACCAGAGAAAGAGGGAAATAGTGTAGAAAAGAATCTGTGGGGGATGCTTTCCTGCACGGGCATCCGGTGGGCACATCAGTCTCCCTGAGTTTAGCTACTCTCTGGAATGAAGTGAGGGAACTTCTGGAGAAATGCTGGGCAGAGGGACTTTAGGGTGAACAGGACTGAGAAGCTTGTGCAGTAATTGACAGCATTTATTCAAAGCCCAAGATACAGTCTAATTAAAGGTCTTAGTGAAAGCAGTCTCTTATTAAGCACAGATTCTTCCTCCTGACACAGAGGTGCCCATCCCACCCCAGCCCAACCAAGAGACATGACATCTTAGCTCCAGAAAGTTCTCTTTTCCCCAACTAGTACGCCAAAAGTTGGACTTGAGAGTAAACTGTCCTGTAAGATCTCTAAGATTTGTTCAAATTTTAGGATTCTAGTGTGTTTATCTCTTAACTTCAGAGGGAGAAGAAAAAAATAATGACCTAACTCAAAGCTAGAATTCTTCAGCTGAATCATTAGACCATCAGGAGAGCTATAATGAATGGCAGGAGTCCACCTCACCCTTGTGCGTGAATGTGGACTCCATTGATGGAGACTGAGATTCCATGGAGCCCGGCAGGCAGCGGGGGGAGCACCACCTCCAGGCCCTGAGCTGTCTGTGCTTGGACCCAAGCCCTGGTGTCCCCAATGCGGACTTCAGCATCCAGATCTGTGTGGTTCACTGGCAGCACCATTCCAATGGAAAGGATCTCACCTCCTGTGTTGAAGAAAATCCATTAGCCCCTGTGAAGTGGATTAATGCTTCAATCACGTATTCAATTCTAAAACTATCTTTCTGGATTAAACACGTGGTCAGTACTGTGCATAATACTTTAATCAAGAGTTTTAATGTCAACCTAATTTTTTTTCATGAAACTTACAACTCTTTTAATGGAGCTACAGCCTATAACCTCAAGGGCACAGAAAGCAAAATTGTCAGAATGATTATACTCAAGAAGCACTAGTTCATCTCAGTGTCGAGGCAAATCAAGTAGTTATGATGGTCTTCATAACCAGAAAGTAACACCTCGTGACCTCTTTTTTAGCCTCCACTTCTCTGAAGATGAAAATCTAAAACTCTGTCTCCAGTATGCACTGAGCCCCATAGCAACGCATATAGGCATTCAGTCATTCACAGGGAAGCCTGGCACGCTGCGGTCCATGGGGCTGCAAAGAGTCGGACACAACTGAGTGACTGAACAACAACAATTCACAATTATGGAGTCCTTTCACCTATACTATCCCATTTGACCCTCACACTGGCCTGATAACAGTATTCGGACAGTTAGCAGGACCAGCACTTTGCTTTTGAGGAAACCAAGGCTCAGAAGTCTAGGTCTCAGAGATGATTAATGGAAATGTGAGGGCCTGAGCCCAGTCTTGTAAATATCTCAATGCCTTTTTAGTTTATTAGCAACTCTACTAAAATGCCATGTATATTATGAGCATTCATTGTACATGAATAAAATGAATACACTTCATTTTATCTCAAACACTTCTTGAGTATAAAGAAGGATATGTCACAGAGGCATAAAATAAGTTAAATATGGCCCTTGCCCTCAAAGAACCTCCAAAGTTAATAAAAATAGGTGCCGAAAAAGCTTCAGAACAAGACAAGCCATAAAGAGGGGTAAATTAAGCATGGCATTGTTCAAATCAGAGCCACTGTCTGAATATCAAGAAAGGCCCTGCGGGCAAGATGGTGCCTGAAATTCAATTTGAAAGATAAATCCCAATAAGGACTGATAGAGAGTCAAGGATTTATAATTTGATTCTAAAAACTTCAGTTTTACCCAAAGCTTTGCCTTTTATAGCAATTTCTCATTTAATCACCCAGTGACTTGGAAAGAAGGAAAGAGAAGGGGTGACTTCCTGGAATTCCAGGTACATGTGGACACAGGTAAGGACTGTATGGAAAGAGGCCAAGTTAAAGATGGTTCTGCGGCTGAAGAAAGCTAACTTCATTTTCTTCCCTGTTCCACATCCTCTTTACTTCTTCCTGTCTTCCCAACCTCATTTCTACTGTCAGGTCTGAAGCCTCAGTGTAGTGAGTACAAAAATTTCAGGGTTGACTGGGAAGACATGATCACAAGGTGGCCGGAGCACAGAATAAGATATATAGAGATGGTGCTTTGACAGGTTCCATAGGTGGGGAAATCTGCCAGCTGGAGACTTTCCAGAAGCATCAATCAGAGACTGCCACCCAGAAGAGGAGGAGGGCAAAGAACTCCTAGGGGAGAAAGAGATCAGAGAGGCAGCTTCTATGCCCCTCACATAATGAGTCACTCAGCATCCCAGTGGGTAGTTTCTGGGTCAGAGAGCTTTGCAGGGTGGTAACGGCTCTGAGTCCTCCAGGTTGATCTGATCTATGGCTATCAGATGTTAAATTCGTTTTTGTAGGGTGTGTAAAGCAGATAGGCTCTAAAAGGTTAAATAAATATGCTTGTGGGCGGTGCAGGGGTGGGGGCGGTGCTTCCTTGGTAGCTCAGATGGTAAAGTGTCTGCCTGCAATGGGGGAGACCTGGGTTCCATCCCAGAATCGGGAAGACCCCCTGGAGAAGGAAATGGCAACCCACTCCAATACTCTTGCATGGAAAATTCCATGGACGGAGTAGCCTAGTAGGCTACAGTCCATGGGATCACAAAGAGTCAGACACGACTGAGTGACTTCTTTCTTTCTTTCTTTAAAACAACTGGGTGTGAAAGAATTTGAATTTGGCACTGGCGGAGTTTTCAGCTGATGGATCCCAGCCTGCTTAAAGGAGGAAGTCACATGGGGCCAGTGTACAGAGGTCATCTTTGACCCATTTATTCCACATACAGTGTCTGGCAGAATAATGGTGTTCACTTCGACAAAGCATTTATTGAGTGTTTACTCCATGTTAGTTCCTGGGTGGGCTAGGTACTGTTACCTACTCTATCTCCATTTTTGCCAATTGCCTTGAAAGGATTATTCCCACCTAACAACTGGAGACACTAAAGATAGAGAAAGTTAAGGGAGTGGTCCAATAGCTAAGACTCCATGCTCCCAATTCAGGCAGCCGAGGTTTAATCCCTGGTCAGGGAACTAGATCCTGCACGCCGTAACTAAGAGTTCTCATGCCATAACAAAGATCCAAGATCCTGAGTGCCACAACTAAGAACAAATAAACAAATATTTAAAATAAAGATGCCAGTACCCTTTTCATTTTAAAAAAAAAAAAAGGCAAAAAATTGTAAGTAACTTGCCCAGGGAGTAGTTTAGTTGGGATTCATTCACATCTAGCGCTGATGACAAAAACCGCACTAATGGTCCCTCACATCAAACTCTTTCTCCTCCCTCCCCTGCTCCTCTTTTTTCTCTGATTTCTTCTTGATGCTGTTGTCATCATCAGCATCAGCATCTTCTTGATGGAGATATGTATTAATACCCTCCAACTTTCAAAACAGACTTTCCCAGTAGGGTACCCCTCACTTGGGGTTTTATAACATGTTCTTCTTTATTCTGCCTGTAGAAAGATCTCAATGCAAGTGGAAATCCTGCAAATAATGCATCATGTTGTATATATCAATAACATGAACTCCTTGGGCTCTTGGTCAATTGTCAAGCTAATATGAGATGCCTTTGAGGCACTGATGCAATGTATTTATTCTTTTCATTATAGGTGGGAAATTTTATTAAAAGCCAAAATCACTGAAATCTGAATAGAACACAGGGCTCCCTCCTCCCTTTTCTACTTCGTTGGGAAGAATCTATACCACTAAGGAATTTTACACACTTTGGTCGCCTCAGGCAGCAAATTCTTCTTCTGCACTATCTGAGCTGAATAATATTGAGAAGCTAAAGGACACCTCCTTTATTTATGTACTCTTGAGCAATGGAAAATGAAAATACTACCAGAAGGATGGAGTCCAGGCTGTTTCTTGGGAAATTTGATGGTCTTGTATAATAAACTCTTAGACACGTCTGCCATAAACTCTGTCGTCTGGCATCCAATTAACCAAAACACCACGCTACCCACTACTCTTCCAAATCTATACAGACATAATAAATTGTCATAGTTCCATCCTGTTGTATCACCTAAAGCATCAAAGACTAAGTCATTTAATGCAGTTGGAATGTTAAAGAATTCATTTTTTCTATACATGTTTCTCAAGGAACAAGTTCATCAGAATATACTATTCTCTAATCATATCAAATAACTGCTACAATAGGAACTGCTGCCCCAAATGCTTTTTTATAGTAAACTATAAGTGGCTGGGTGCTTAGAATCTGCAACCAGGCGGCTTGAGTTCAAATCCCTGCTCTAGTACTTATTACAAGTAACATCTTAGACAAGTTACTTATTCTCTCTGTCCCTTAGTTTCCTAATCTGTAAACTGAGGCTAATAATTCTATCAATTAATGACAAAGATTAATTCTAATTATATGTCTGTGCTATTATTATTGGCACATGATAGGTGCAATAAACATTTACTGAATTTTTACCATTGAATTCCCATTTTCAAGATAGAAATGGTTCTCAATTTTACAGAGAGAAAAGTATACATAAGGGGATTTATTTAATGATGGATAAGATGAGAAAGAGCTTCCCAAGTGGCTCAGTGATAAGAATCTGCCTGCCAGTGCAGGAGATGTGGGTTCAATCCCTGAGCCAGGAAGATCCCCAAGAGGAGAAAATGGCAACCCACTCCAGTATCCTTGCTTAGAAAATCCCATGGACAGAGGAGCCTGGTGGGCTACAGTCCATGGGGTTACAAAGAGTCGGACAGAACTTAGCAACTGAGCACACAAAGATGAGAAAATCAGTCTCCAGGTTTTCAGAAAAATAACTTCCATCCAAAATATAATACTACATTCATTAAAAATTAATAAGGCCATTGCTTGCCTTTCTTATAGGATCAGTGGTCTAGAATGAAAATCTCCTCCAGGATGAGGTATTTTACCTGCTATGCCGCTTCCGTTTCTGCTGAGAGACACGATTACTGGATTTAAAGAGGACACATATGTAAACGCCATGGCAAGAACCACAGAACGGCCCCCCAAGATAACAGTCACATTCACAGTAGGTCCATCTTCCCCCTGAAAATTGATTTTTAAAATCAAAACTCTGCAAATAAGACTGACATGAGTGAAGTCCATATAGAATTAGTTTAAAAGATTAATTTCAAGAAAATTGTTTTTAAAGAATATAATTGCTGCTTTCAAGTCTCTTTCTCTCTCTTTCTCTCACACACACAGTGACTAGTACTTAGAATAGGTAAGGTAAGTGCCATATCTAACAGATTAAAGAGTAAATAAGAGTGATTTGCAATTAACACATCAATTGGTTCTGAAAAAAAAAAGAGCAATTTCAAATAAACATCTATATCTTGCTAAACTATCCATCAAGTATGAGCATACGTTCAGACATTTAAGTACTCAGAAAACTTCCCTCCCACATTTTCTGTCTTGGACTATTTATTACAGATATGACCTCAAAAAGTAAACAATAACCAAAAAGGAGAAAGAAATTCCAAGAAACAGTGAATCTATTCAGGAGAGCAATCAAGGGAAACACTAGGATGAAATCTGTAAAATAAATCTGGAAATCACCAAGTTAAATTGAAGCAGAAGAGAAAGCATCAAGAAAAAAGAGCAACTGATATAAATAATTTTTTTTAAATACAGAGTATTTTTATTACAAGGAAGACATGTAAAAAAAACTTTAAGAAAAAAACAAACTATAAAAAATATATATTGCCTGATTCTACCATTATCATTTAAATAGTTTAATAATGTAAATATGGTTTATTGATTTAACCAAAAAATGGTTCTGTAACTATAATCAAAGGAATTGAAAGTAGTTGTTTCAGAAAGGGGGACTTGAAGAATGGGGAAGTGAGATAGGAAAGAGAGCGATTGTTTTATCATTTTCTTTTGAACTTCGCATGCATTGCTTGGTTCAAATTTAAAAGTTGATTTTCCTATATTTATTCTCTCTAGTGAAAGAAATTCAATCAGTAAAAATTTTACCCATTAAAATGGTCAATATACACTAAAGTGCTGTTACTCAATGTTGGCCAAGGGATCAGAAAGCAGGCACCCATGTGACGATGAGAACATTAATTTAAAAAGAGTTTCAGACAACCGGATACCTGTATCAAAAGCTTTATATGTCTGTGTTTTTATATTGGCACATGGTGAATACACAATAAATACAGGAAACTTTGGAAATTATCTAAATGTCCAATAGCAAGAAATGAATCACAATATAAGCATATGTTAGAACTGCATGCAGTTTATATACAAAAGCTAATATTTCATAATATTTGAATATTATGAGATGAGATTAAAAATACGAGACCAAAGATCAAAGATTATTCTGAACTATCTCTTCTTTCAGAGATCTTTACTGTTTGGCAGACAGCCTTCTTTGAGGATCACGGATGTGCTAGGAATGTTGATGGCACTGAAGTGAACTCTGAATAGGAGGTTCAAGCTCTGCTGTGAGCATGACACTCTCCCACAGCAGTAGGCAAGGGCCTGGACCCAAACCTCTTGTGCCATCTATGAGACCGAACCAACTGAAGAGGAATGAGAGAGCCAAGGGACTTGCTTCTAAGGGAACAGGGAAGCAGTAGGGAGTAACTAGGATTAACTAAGTTATTTATTTCATAGGAACCAGACATCCCAGGGCTGAGTAGTGGCTCAGACAGTAAAGAATCAGACTATAGTGCAAGAGACCTGCATTCAGTCCCAGGGTTGAGAAGGTCCCCTGGAGAAAAGAAGGGCTTCCCAGGTGGCGCTAGTCATAGAGAAGCTGCCTGCCAAGCAGGAGACCCAGGTTCGATCCCTGGGTCAGACAGATGCCCTGGGGGAGGGTAGGCAACCCACTCCAGTATTTTTGCCAGGAGAATCTCATAGACAGAAGAGCCTGGTGGGTTACAATCCATAGGGTTGCAAAGAGTCAGACATGACTGAAGTAACTTAGCACACATACATGCAGACATTCTAGAATATTCCAAGTTTCACCAGTCCCATCCATGGCAGAAAACAAAATTGCTGATGAAAACTAAGCTGTTTGCTTGAGAAAGAAGCAAAATTATAAGATATATGTCTTGCAAACCAACACTCAGAATGTACACTAGATTAATATATTTACTCAGTGGCACTAATATTCATTAAGAGTGTGGACTGGGACAGTCTGGTCATTTTCTTTTAAAAGATATTAACTGATGCTAATTACAAGCCACACTGGTGGGGTCAGCTTCCCACTTCATAGCAGAAGTGCGTCCATGTAAGCAATACAAGTAAACATGCTCTCATGATGAGAAGATCATGTCAGTTAACTTAGTTCTAAGAAATGATCCACTGAGAACCTTACACATAATTAACTGCATGTTAATAATGGTCATCTACCCAGAAAGGAGATGTCAAAAGATTCCACTTACTTTGGATGGAACTTTGCACTGGATTCTTCGTGAGTTGCTTGTAGTGGCATTAATGATGCAAGACTGGGATCCAAATAACACCAGGTTAACGTTATCCAAACCAGAGCCTCGGACGGTGGCCCAGAGACCTCCTGCAAAGAAGCAACACTTTCAGATGGGACACACAGCTGTGCTAGTCGACAACCCATACGAGAAACAGGTGAAAGAAAAACATGAAGCTGCATAGTCAAAACACAAGGCACGTTCAAAATGCAGAAAGAGACTGGAGTTAAAGATATAAACTACTAAATAAGGTGGGAGAGACAGTGACTAGAGGGCAGAGAAAAGGAGATATTCGAGAATAGGACATAGGGATACAACACAATCATGGAACAGAGAAATAAAGTAAATGGTTTTTGAAAACTCTTTCTGCTCAAGATTTTTAAACATCATCCCTGTCAATTCTATAAAACTTAAACTCTTTTCGCAAGAAAAGAGTACAAGAGAGGAAGTTTAAAGTGGTAGAAGGAACAGGGTCCCAGAGGCAGGGCCACAGACTGCTCTGCCACTTACAGAAGGTCATTTGCACAACTGCCCCTGAATTCACTGCTCTCGTCTCCTTCATCTTCTTCTTTTTTTTTTAATTTTTGGCCATACTGCATGGCTTGCAGGTCTTAAGCTCCCCAACCAGGGACTAAATCCATGCTCTCTGCAGCAAAAGTGCAGATTCCTAACCACCAGATTACCAGCGAATTCCCATTCCCTCATCTTTAAATGACAGCCTTAGCCTTTCCAGCTTTGTGATATGGTACCACACCAACAAGGTTCTGGTTTCCATGATGATACAGAAGTGACTGTCATCAGCACCTGGCGTCATCAGGACTTCTGCGCTGACCGCTGAGGAGCAACTATAGCAATCATGGTGTCAATACGAGGAGGGATGGCACCAGTCACACTGATATCCCATCTGGAGGGCAGCCCTTGATCCACCTGATGGACAAGAAGTCCGTTTCTCGTGGATGAGCAATGACTCTGGTCTGCCATCTCTTCAGAAAGGGATACAGGAGAGGCAGTAAAGCCACCAAATGGAGATACATCAGAGTGAGGAGATGGCACATGTGTCAGGGAGAGAAAGGAAACTTATACAACCTGATGGAGACCTTTCAGTAGCATGTGACTGACTGGAATATTACCCTGAAGTTACAGATATAAACATGCCCTGAAGATTCAGGGCATGACCACAATAGACTTCTAAGGTAAAGAATAACACTGAAGAAGAGCCAACATACAATAGCAACATAAAAGATACAATATCTGGAAACAATCTTGATGAGAACAATTCAAGAATATGAAGAAACTTGAAGAAAGCTTTGAAATGCTGCTGATGAATCTAACAGATAGGTTAAAACTTAAATAAGAAAACTAAAGTAAATGTACGGAAAGTGAACATCATAAGATGGCATATCTTTCTTGGTTAAACCAAAGCACCAGCGCAATTATGATAAAAATACTAAAAAGATTTTTTTAATTAAAATTAAACAAGCTGATTTTAAAATTCAATGAAAAATAAATGCCAATAGCCAGAAAACAAAAGTCCAAAAATGAAAGTAAAGGGATTTTCAGCTGGACATTTAAAATATCTTATAAAACAGCTCTATCTGGAGAGATCAGGACGGCAGAGTAGAAGGATACACAAACATCAAAGATACACCTACATGTGGAGCAGAGCTCACTGCTAACAACCTGAAGGCTGACAGAAAGGCTCTTCTACAACCAAGGCTGTAAGAAAGATCTACACCAAGTCGGGTGGCAAGGGAGGAAAAGCAATCAAGTCATGATCCCCATAGGGGACAGAAGAATAGGGGAATGTCACAGGCTCGGGGACACTTCCAGGGGACTAAGAGGTTCAAGCCACATACTGGGTACCCCAACCCTAGGTTCAACACCAGAAAGAGGAGTCCTGAACAGTGTCCCCCTCAAAATTCATGGGCTGAAGTCCTAGCCACTTGCACTTTTCATCAGGAAGCCTTGAGCAGATCACTCTTCTCTTAGAACACTATTATATCATCTGAAAAATGAGGATATTAATTCCATCTTTCAGGCAACTGTTAGCATTTAGGGTGTACAACTGCCTAGAAGAGGTGCTCAGTAAATGATACCAGGCCCATCCTCATCATTATAAGGAAACCAAGTCCCATAGGGTATATGAAATATCTAAGGTCACACTTCTGACTTTGACAGGCACATGTCCCAAATCCCCACCTAGTGTCATTTCCACTTGATCAGATTGTCCCAGTGACTTAATGATTGACCCCGTGATGCCTGACACCATCAACCAAACTATGGTATTTTATGTGGCAAGTGACTTCATTTAAGGGCTCAAACGTCCATTACTCATTAGAAGAAATGCTGATGGTGGAAAACAAAAAGCTGTGAACCACAGTGGATACGGAATTTATTACATGGCAAGACTAGATTCCTGCAGGTTGGCAAGAACGAAGGTCTCAGAGCATCGGATGCAATGCGGGTCCCCACAGATTACCAATGTCTGCAGCTCGGGAAGGCTCCACAGCGTCCAGTCTCGGTTCCACATTTAGGAAGAGGCCTCCTCCACTGGCATTGATGGCAAGACCAGAGGGTCTCACCAACATCAAGATCTGATGCACTCCAACAGGCAGCATGCTTGTCTGACACACCACGTTTGTTTGGTTCGAGAAAATAACTTTGCAACTTGTTTTGTTTACTGTAACCTGCAGGGCCTCGTAGTCACCAGAGAAACTAGTTCCAGTAATATAAACCAGTAGGCCAATGGCATCTTAAAAGAAGAAAGAAATCATCTCTCAGCAATATCACTCCATTTATGAGAACTCTGTCAAATATCCATTCCCGCTCACCTTCCTCTCTCAAAATTCAAGGAATTGAATGCTGACTCATATATTGGAATCTGTGTTTATTTTAATAGCCTAGAGCCCTCCACTTAAATTTTCTTAAACTGGGAATGACAAATCACTAATCAGTTAAAAAATGGGGAAAAACGAAAGAATATTTTGAAACAAGGGACAAAGAATATACAACATTTTAAGTCATCAAAAACCTACCATTTCAAATCATGACCATTTCATTTAGATTAGCTAAAAATTGCCCTTTTGTTGTGCCACTCAACATCCACCCCATGAGCTGATGTACCCTCTATTCAGCCATCACCAGGGACATACCCTCCAACAAATCTCTCTGATCCTAAAGTTCACACACAGAAATAGTAACCCCACACCCCGCACACACTCATGCAAAAGAGATAAACCCACATTTATGGTCATCAAAGGGGAAAGGTTGTGGGAGGGATAAATTAGGAGTTTGGGAGTAACAGTTACATACTACTATATAGGAAATGGATAAACCACCAAGCACCTGCTGCATAGTACAGGGAACTATACTCAATATTTTGTAATATCTATAAGGGAAAAGAACCTGGAAAAGACTACATATATATATACATGGAAACCTGCTTTTTGAATGTTGGCTTAAAACTCAACATTCAAGAAACTAAGATCATAGCATCTGGTCCCACCACTTCATGGCAAACAGATGGGGAAACAATGGAAACAGTGACAGAGCTTATGTTCTTGGGCTCTAAAATCACTGCAGATGGTGATTGCAGCCATGAAATTAAAAGATGCTTGCTCCTTGGAAGAAAAGCTATGACAAACCTAGACAGCATATTAAAAGGCAGAGATATCACTTTGCCAACAAAGGTCTGTCTAGTCAAAGCTATGGTTTTTTCGGTAGTCATGTGTGGATGTGAGAATTGGACTATAAAGAAAGCTAAGCATCAAAGAATTGATGCTTTTGAACTCTGGTGTTGGAGAAGACTCTTGAGAGTCCCTTGGACTGCAAGGAGATCAAACCAGTTAATCCTAAAGGAAATCAATACTGAATATTCATTGGAAGGACCGATGCTGAAGCTGAAACTCCAATACTGTGGCCACCTGATGAGAAGAACTGACTCATTGGAAAAAGACCCTGATGCTGGGAAAGACTGAAGGCAGGAGGAGAAGGGGACGACAGATTATGAGATGGTTGTATGGCATCACTGACTGGATATGAGTTTGAGCAAGCTCTGTGAGATGGTGAAAGACAGGGAAGTCTGGTGTGCTACAGTCCATGGAGTCACAAAGAGTCAGACACAACTGAACAACAACAAATATACACACATATATGGGGCTTCCCAGGTGGCTCAGTGGTAAAGAATGCACCTGCCAATGCAGGAGACATGGGCTTGATCCCTGGGTTGGGAAGATCACCTGGAAAGGCGCTTCCCTAGTGACTCAGAGAGTAAAGAATTCGCCTGCAATGTGGGATACCTGGGTTTGATCCCTGGGTTGGGAAGATCCCCTGGAGTGGAACATGGCAACCCACTCCAGTATTCTTGCCTGGAGAATCCCATGGACAGAGGAGCCTGATGGTTTTCAGTCCATGGGGTCACAAAGAGTCAGACACAAGTGAGCGACTTCAGTTTCCGTTTATAGGTATATATACTTATAAAACTGAATTGCTGAGCAGTACACCTGAAACTAACATTACATTGCAAATCAACTACACTGCAATCAAAAAATAAAGTTGATGCCCATTTCAATGTCAAGTACACGTCATACCGAGGGCATACCACACAGAGTAGACCTGGGGAGTTGACCCTTCAAGGTACTGGAAGGCACAGGAACCTGAACAATAAGCTGGTATGTCATTCACTCGCACGACCACCTAGAAAAAGGCAAAAGCATTAAAAGCAGATGTACACATTTCATATGCTCAAGGGTATTCCTAAAGGACTTGAGAAATTTGCCCAAACTGAAATGTGTTAGTGATTCACCTATTCTCTATTTTTCCCTTCTATTTTCCAATAATAGACCCTCAGTTGTAAAGCATGACTCAACATGTTAGGCTATTTCTAAATGATGGTTAATATGCAGAAACCTAATATTTTTACAATTAGATAGGCTCAGTCTGGAGTAAATTCCCTCTCACATAGAAGTAAATTCAAACTGTGCAAGGACTTTTTATCACCTTATATTTTTTAACTTAAGACCTACTGCCTGTGAAAAGCCCTATCTTTGCTGGTAAATGCCAATATAACTGAAGATTATAGTGGGTTTGGACATTTGGGTTGGGGTCTTTTTTGTCCTAGAATGGGAATAAATTATATATCTTTCCCTCTCACTGGGACTAAGGTTAATCTAATAGAACTCTACAATACTTGTAGATGAAAGTGGTGAAAAAGATAAGACTCTCAGTCTTTACCTATAAAATAAGGATTAAAAACACACTACATTTATGATAGCGTTTGCTTATGGAGGGGAGGGATCATACATCAAATGTTACCAATTGTTAATTCTTGTTTGGGTACCCAGGTATTGGTTATATAATTCTTATAGATTTTGCATCTTAAAACTGTCTCGAAAGCACATGACTTATAAGAGGGGAAAGTGCAAAAGACGTTTTAAAGAGAAAAGGAAGTGACTCAGCCCATTTACTTTCCAAGGCCACTGTGAGGAGGTATAAAAAGTATGTAGCTAGAGATTCTCTGTTTTGGGTACCATAAGAGCATCAGTAATTATAACAACTGGATGTTGTGTTTACAAAGCACTTGTATTTTCAGAGTACTCTCCATGCCCTGTGAAAATAGAAAGAGCACAGCCACGGCTGTCTCTGTTTTACAGATTAGAAAACTGACCCTTGGGATTGGCCCACATCACAAATAAGGAGGGGCTGCCGTAGACTTGAAGCCAGTACTTCACTTTGGGGGCCCATCTGCTCTCACCTGCGTGTATCGGTTGGCAGTGACCAACATGTCTCCAAATATGGGTCCAAGGAAGACGCCACCATCATATACCACACGTGTGATCACAGCAGGGTTCACTCCGGTGAGGTTTTCATTAGATACCTAAGATGGTCACATTTCTGGTGAATCCTGCCATGGAACAGAAGTCTAATCTTGCTTGAAACAAATGACAAAGGATGTTTTCACATTCATTCGCAATAATCAGATAGCTAGAGAGTGAAAACAGAGGGACACCGGGCTTGAAATCTAGAAGCCTAACAGTAAGTAGCGGTGAATGAAAGCCCCAGTAGACTAGAAGAATATTTATTTGCAAGTAGAGTTACCAAAAAATGCATACTATGTTGATCTCTCAAGTCTTGCAAGAGATTTTTGTTCCCATGTGCTTTTTGATTTTACAAGTCTACAATCCAAAATACTAAAATAAAATGTCAGGAAACAAGTGCCATGAGATGACTTCCATCCTTCCTCCATCTCCACCCAACAAGGATTCTGTTTGAGAACCAGATGACCCACAATACCAAATAACAAGAATAAAATTTCATCTAGGATTTCACTTCATAAAACCAAATGCTAGATGATCATTAGATTATTTTTTAAAACCCTAAATATGCAAGAGCATCTGGTTTTGTCATTATCCAAAGACAGCAAATCCGTTCCTAAACTTCCTTCTGCTCTGCCATCTGCCTCCATGATAATCTAAGTCAATCACATCTGCTTAAATTATCCAATAACAGATGTAGAATTATTGTATGGTGGACACTGACCAACAATTTCTTTACCTACATCAAGTTAGAAAAGGCAGCCTTATGTTTAAATTGCTTTATCAGGAATATGAGATACAAAACATACCTTGAAAAGTTTCAGAAAGATCATTGAGCTCTTTTACTTGAGTATTCCAACAAAATTCACAAATCATGACAGTTTTCATTCATATAATTCTGATTTTTTTTCACCAAATTGTTTCAGAGCACCAAATCCATAAAGCCAAAAGAGATACCATACATACCTTGATGAAGTTGGGCAAGTCCCCAACCTGGCTGGACCAGGAGAAGGTCCACACATGTTCATAGCAAGACTTTAGATCCTCCGTCACAGTGAAGTCACTAACATTGAGGTATCTGGATGTGAAGTCATCAGCGCTGGTTTGTAAGAGCTTCTGGAGGTGACTGGCTGAGATGTGCACAGGGACACCTGTGGGAGAAGATCATGATACCAAAAATGTGCTTATTTTAGTCGCTAAGTTGTGTCCAACTCTTTTGCAACCCCATTGACTGTACCCTGTCAGGTCCCTCTTTCCATGGAATTTCCCAAGCAAGAATCCTGGAGTGGGTTGCCATTTCCTTCAACAGGAGATTTTCTCAACCCAGGGATCAAACCCCCATCTCCTGCATTGGCAGGCGGATTCTTTACTGCTGAGCTACCAGGGAAGTGCAATATAGAAAATACAGGAAACTAATTACTCCACCTTATAGCATCTTATCTCATCATCAAGACAGCAGAATACAGGTTAAAATGCCTTCATGTACGCAGAGACCCTCAGGTTCAAGATGTGGCTTCAAGAGAACCCTCAGTCCAGTTACGCAATGTTTAAGGCAAGCATAAGTAGGTGCTCACTTTTTATATCACGATTCCTTTAATCAGCATCATAAGCAGAGAACACAATCACATCAGACAAAACTATCTCAACTGTCAACTCAAAATGTGAATTCCAGACACTGGTGAGTCCTGAAAGTCTAATTAAATACTGAGTTTTTCCCGGAAAAAAAGTGTAGCTGGCCCTGTGAATAGGGGAAAGTTGGCCACCTTCCACAAGGAGTGGGGAAGGCATAAAGCAGCTGACACCTGTAAAAACAGAGCCAACCAAGCTGAGGAATGTTGGCACTGAACTCTGATTTCTCTATTAGAATTTCTTTTAAGCCCAACCACCTGCTTCCCCATCGCACATCCCTGCAGAGAAATAACTGCACTCTGGGCTTATGTTTGAACACTGTTTCACGCTTTATCTGAAGTTTCCATTTCATTAGCTACCACATTGAGGTGGGTCATCTGGATAACCTAATGCCTCCTTAAGAAATGAAGAAAATGAAACCCAATGTGATTCAACAGCTCACCAACCAAGTGAAAGGGGTTTTGATTAAAACCCAGATTGCCTTGACCAACTCAAGAGATTTCCTCTTGAATCCCACACTGCCCTGGAGTGTTAATGAAATACCACTGCATTTCCAAAATGCAAACAAAACTCATCTTTTTAAAAAAAGATTGTCCTAGGCAATGGCAGCCCACTCCAGTACTCTTGCCTGGAAAATCCCATGGATGGAGGAGCCTGGTGGGCTCCAGTCCATGGGGTTGCTAATAGTCGGACATGACTGAGCGACTTCACTTTCACTTTTCACTTTCATGCATTTGGAGAAGGAAATGGCAACCCACTCCAATGTTCCTGCCTAGAGAATCCCAGGAATGGTGGAGCCTGATGGGCTGCCATCTATGGGGTCACACAGAGTCAGACACGACTGAAGCGACTTAGCAGCAGTAGCAGTATATGAATACATCATTTAAAGGCCATTTCAAATGGCCAGGTGAAGGCTGGCTTATCCCCCAGTTAATGTGAAGAGCATCAGCAAGAGAACATGATGGCAGGGAAAAAAAAAAATCTCTCAACAGGTATTCGGCAGCTCTCTCATTGTGAGAAGGGAAAGAGCACAGTGGCAGAGCTCCAGCGCACTCACTCACCCACTTATCAGATTCCAATAGCCTCAGGGCCATCTACTTTTCCTAAGCTGTCCTACTAAAGGAAAAACTCCATTCCTCCAGCCAAGGATGGACTCCTTTGCAAGTCCAGCATCTTTCTTCTTGGGAGGGTAGAAGATTTTTGAATCACTTGCCAACTTTTAGACAACCACTCTTGCATTCTCCTGAGCCCCCAACTTCCCCTATGTTGTTACCAAATAAATAATATATTATAATCACCTCTAACCCTGTCCTTGATGAGATGTATATACATTGACAGTTGAAGATTTAAAACATTTATATCCTCATTGCAGTTGAAAGCTCCTTCTACATTTAATATGGTTTCTCAGTTCAGTTCAGTCGCTCAGTCATGTCTGACTCTTTGCGACCCCATGGATACAGTTTGTAAAATGCTTGATATCATGTGGGGTCACTTTAGAGTTTGATTTAGAAAGGCAGTGGCTACCATGGATCTTGGTCTATGAAATTCTAGAGAAGACGACTGAACTCTTTGAGAGGCAAACACTCAAGTTCATATCTGGACCCTGCTTCAGCTATTTGTATGAGCTTCGGGCAAACCTGAGTAGAGTGAGCTGAATGGTGGCCCTCAAAAAGATACATCCTAATTCTTGGAAACTATGGATGTTATATCATAGAGCAATGGATGTGATTAAGGATCTTGAGAAGAGGGAATCATCCCGGATTATCCAGGTGGGCCATAAATGCAATCCTATTTATCCTTATAACAGAGAGACAGAGGGAGTTTGGAGACAGCAGAGAAAGAGACCGTGTGACCAGGAGGCAGGGGTTGGAATGATGCACCTGCAGCAAGGGATGCCAACAGCCACCAGAAGCTCATAGAGGCAGAAAACAGATCCTCCCCTAGACCCTAGGAGGAAGCGTGGCCCTGCCAACAACTTGATTTTGCACTTTGGCCTCCAAAACTCTAAGAGAATACATTTCAGTCATTTTAAGCCACGAAGCTTGTATAATTTGTTATGACAGCCGTAGGAAGCTAATCCACTCAGTTTCCTCATCTGTAAAACTGAAAGACTGGGATCATATTGACAAGGATATCCCACCCAGATCTTTAATTTTAGGAAAGTCATTCTCAGACACTGGAAAATTAACAAAGTATGCTAACTGTAAGACTGTCACCCTATCAGCAGGATGTTGTTCGCCTGGGGATGCCACTGAAATCTTCAACAAGAAATGCTGCACCCGCTATGGCCCCTTTACCAGGAATCGCTGTGTTAGAAAGTTGGATGCAAAAGTGTCCTCCTAAAGGTGGGCTTGTCCTCTGTAGTCTCCGTGTTGTCACCTGGACCAACCCGGATCCTTCCTCTGCTCCTTCAGTGGGCACAGCGCTGCGACATGTCAGAAACAAAGCATTAACCACAAGGACCCTCCAGCAGCTGCTCCAGACAGAGCACAGCTCCATCTCAAGGACCACACAGCCTCCCACGTTTCCAGACCATGAACACAAGCTCCAGAATAATCCCTCTCCCATCACAGCAGAGAAAATGAAAGGTAAATATGAGGGGTCTCTAAGGGTGTTCCACTCTCCCCCTCTACTGATCCTGGGCGAACACAGAGGCAGAGTGAAGAGTGATGAGTGTAGCCTCCGCTGCTCTGGTGCTGATGCAGAGTGGAAGGAGAAGCCTGTGCTCTCTGACTGTATCTTCACAGTCAGATGAAAGCTCACCCTGATCCACAGACCCTCTGCGCTCAGTATCCCCGGCAGAAACAGGCCGCTCCATCTAGCAGAGTCCTTATCCAGCACCTGTGTGCACACCGCATACCTAACCCTGCTTTCCGTACAGTAAGTGGGTCAAATAAATCATGACATACCACGCAGTAGACTACTATCAGCCATTAAAAAGCATGCTTAATGAAATGGGGAAAGGTTCCATTCATACCAGTAGGTGAAAAGGGCATGTTGCAAATACAGTGTCTTATCTGTTATACCAACTTGAAGTTTAAAAAGCAAATAGGTATAATTAGTTAGTCACGCAGTCGTGTCCGACTCTTTGTGACCTCATGGACAGTAGCCGGCCAGACTCCCCTGTCCTTGGAATTCTCCAGGTAAGAATACTGGAGTAGGTTGCCATTCCCTTCTCCAGGGGATCTTCCCGACCCAGGGATCGAACCTGGGTCTCTTGCATTGCAGGTGGATTCTTTATCGTCTGAGCCACCAAATATATATAAATATACATATATATGTATTTTGTGTATAGATGTATATGTGTGTGTGTATATATAAACTGCCTGGGGGAAAAGAGTATTTCAGAACATGGATTCAATGTGTTCAAAGAAAGTATCTCTGAACAGAGGGATTATGAGTGATTTGTACCTTTTCACTGTGCTTTTCTGTACTTCCCATATTTTCAACAATGAATATGTATGACTTTGATCAGTAATATTACTTAAGTACCACGTATGGATGTGCATACTCACAACCACACAGAAACAGTCAGACTGAGGCTTTTCTTGTTGGGGGTCATTCTGTGTTGTCCTGACTTTCTCAGGCTGAAGGCTTCCAGAGGAGCTAAGGAGCCTGAGAAGACTCGGAAGGGGAGGTTGTGAGCACCTGTCTAAGTGTGCACCTAGATTATACTTCATCATTTCAGAGTTAATAACTTTGGCATTTGGAGCACAGGATCACAGGGGGCTCACTTGACATCTCCCCCTCCATCACCACCGAAAGCCTTTCCCTCCTTTATTCTGCTGATGATTTTTTGTCTTTTCTACCCAGAGGACCGTGAAACATTGTCAAGAAATGTGCAACATAGATTCTAGCTTTCTAACATTGATTAAAAGTCTCAAGTACGGTGTAAGTAATGAGAACTCATTTCAGAACATGTTAGATACAGGGGGAGAAAAGAAATTTTAAAGACAAGGCATCTCAATCGTTCCCATTCTATGGGTTTTAGTGAACATTTAAAAGGACGAATTACAGCTTGCTGTGTTCCAGGAGCTTGGAGGAGCCTGATTCTTAGTTACTGCTTTGTAAACTATGGCCAAAGAGGTTTGTTTATGGACTAATCAACGCTTATGTGGCTCTAGTGCCACCTGGTGGTGAGCTTTCAGAACTGGCTGGTTTTCTTCCTTTGACTATGAATTGTACTTCCTTTGGCCTCAAAGAATTCCAGTAAGATTAATATATTAATGTTATTAATGGAATGGAAGAAGAGGAGCAAGAAGAAAACAGTGGTAATGTGAACCTCTGAAAAGCATAAAAATACATCTACTTGTAAACTAATTAACTAGAAACTAGCCCCCAGATCAACAGAATCAGCATTGCCTTGGAACTCATTAGAAATGCAAATTATCAGGCCCTGCCACCAAGCCTACTGAATTAGGATGGTGTGGCTAGGGCACAGCAACCTGTGTTTTAACACAACCTTCAGGTAAGTCTGATGCAGCACTGTTAACATTGAGAACTACTGCTTTAAGCAGCAAGGCAGGTAAATTTTCCTGATTGATAAAAAGTCTCACCTCTGTGACTCCTAAGGCCAGTTAGCAATTTTAAGGAGGGACAGGTGACCAAAGATGGTTCCCTACCTTGCAGTGATGAGCGGGAGCTCCAGGCCACACCCCGCCAACCAGGAGGTCACATTGTAGACAGGAGGTGATCCCACCACTGAGAGTGATTCCAGCAGATTCCCACCAGGGCGAGCTGTACCAGTGTCCGCCTGAGAAACTGGAGACCCAGGAGCCGAACATCATCAAGTAAATCAAGATGGAAGACCTGCTGGGTGGACGGTCCCTGCTGGAGGGGCTGAGTCCCTCACATCTCAGCACACCATGAAAACAGAGATTCCCACCTACCTGCTGCCATGAGGAGAAAAGGAAGAGGGAGGAACTCAGTTGCCAAAGGAAAATGCAAGGTCATGATATAAGGAGATGATGACTAATTCCACGGCAAACTTCAGTAAGCCCCAAGCCAGCCAATCATCATTCCCTGTGCCCTTGGAGATCCCCCCGCCACCACACGCACATGTGCAAACACACAGCTCATCTGTGGCAGTGTGCACGGCCCCCCTCTTCCTCCTTTCCTTCTCCAAGTCCCGGCAGCTCCAGCAATGCAAGATGATCCCCCTCAGGAACACGGAACACACAAGGCAGATCCTGGAGATACTTGAGTTTTATCCACTGCATGGTGTCAACATGTGTGCAGACACAGTGCAAGCATTTAAGACAGACCATTTTGCAAATCCTGATTTTCCACTTCTGCTGGGTGACCATTTGGCTAATCACCATAGCCTCTGTAAGACTTTTCTCATTGATAAAGTGGGACTCATGGTAGACATCAGTCTGCATGGCAGGGAGAGTTTACTGAGATGGCAGGTTTAAACAGCCAGCGTAATATCCTCTTTCCCTTCTATTAGGCACCATGTAAATGCAGTTTCTTTCCCAAATCTGTGCAATCGAGACAGCAAACAGTTGAAAAGCAGCATCCTTGCAGGCCCAATGCTGAGCACAACACCAGGCACAGAGCCAGCGCTCGATAAAAGTTCATTTGCTCAACTGAGTATGGAGTCATTACAGGTGGCTCTGGGGTCAGTGATCTCTAGGTTTCAATTTCCCCCACATTCCCAACGATTTGAGACAAGACACTCAGCGCCCTCTTAGCTTTGGTTTCCTAATCTATAGAGTGGGGATCATAGGGCCATCTTAGGGGTTCTGAAAATTAAATGAGAAGTATTTGGTAGCTACCACTAAATAAAAAGAAATTTCATAGAAGACATTAGGTGGGAGAATATAATCAAATATTAAACTGATCAGATAAGTGTCAGGCAATTAAATATGAATATGGAGCCCAAGTGTGTAGTTTATGTTACTATTAAATAATCCTCACAGAAAAATTGTTGCCAGCAGGATGACTGAACCAAGTGGGAAGCAGACTGTTACATCCAAGCCACCTCCTGTCTTTCTTATCTCTGCCCTCTGCCTCCCTGCTCCCCTCCCCACCTCCCCCCTACATGGCTCCAGATGCTGGAGCATTTGGGTGCACAGAGGTGATGGCCATGAGAAGGAGTTGGGATCCTGGGCATTGAGGGTTTGGAGAGGAGGAAGGGAAATGATATCTATTATCTAGTCCTGAGTTTCCCAGTCAGTGGGTTCAAGTGTATGAAATATTGATCCCATCAGCCCTCTGGGAATCTGTGCAGCATCTGGGGTCACCAAAGGCCCCAGCCAGTTGTCTTGGGCACTAAGGAATTCAGACAGTTATCCCAGCACACTATTGGAATATTATTTTCTGTGTGTCAGAACATGGAATTTGAAGTCAGTGACGCCAGATGCTCCCCAAACACTCAAATCACTGAAACAGGTAAGAGATGGAATTCTGAAGAGTATCAGAAATGATGCAATTTCAGGGCTTGAAAGAGAGCTCCCTTACCCCTCACCCCCAAGTTCCCTGCCCCCTAGCTCTGCACTTTCAGGTAAAAGATTAAAAGTGGCACAACTTGATAATCAGAACGCAAATGACCATTCCATCCTTTTCTCCCTGAAGAGAGAAGGAGAAGCTACGAGAAGCAGCAAAGCCAGAGTCACACGGGATTTGATGGAATAGGGAGAGTGAACAAGGTGGAAACCTAGAGGCCCTGGGAGCAAACCACACCATCCCTCTGGCCCTCTGGCCCTGGCGTGTGTGTCACACGTGGCCTTGGGAGAACCCTTGGTGAGCACCTTGCCCTTAAGACAAACAAAGCCAGCTGAGATCAAGGGACTTTGTGCAGAGAGGGCCCAGGCCTGAGCTCTGAGTGATGCGTGGGAGCAATCAGATGGGCAGAAAGCTATTCTCATGAGGATGCGATGACCCTCTAACTCACACCAAGTTGGCACTATGGGTCATAAAATCAGACTTGTGACCCATTTCAGGGACAATGATGCTACGTTCCTCACAGCACCTTTTATGACAGATATTAACAGATGGAGGTAGGGAGAAATCCTGCTGGCCTGACAATAGTAATGATAATAGTAGTAATAACTGATTATATTTACTGAGCACCTACTACAGTCAGGACCCATGATGAGTGCTTTACGTTACACTTCAGTTAATCTTCATAGTAATCCCATGGGGTAGAGGCCTCATTATGCCCATTTTATAGATGAGAAAACCAAGGCCTCTCAGCCAGAAAGTGGTAAAATCGGGATAAGATGACAGGTACCCAAAGCAAGAGCAAACACTGGGGTAAATAACAGAAAACAGAAGGAACTTGCTAGAGGGATAGAAAAGCCAAAGACACACAATCACAACTTCCTCTTCTCCCTGGGACTGAGGAGGAAAGACGGAGAATCATCTGTTCTCTCTCCATTGAAAGAGAAGCAGCCCTTCCAGAAAAGCCTGAGGACCCTATCTGATGGATAGTTCATAGAGGAGAGTAGATCTGATAATCACCTGTTAGGTTTGTGTCTGCAATAATAATCTCATCCACATAGAACATGCCCATCTCTGGAGACAGAGGGAGGAGGTCAATCTGGTGAACCAGCACAGGGGAATTTGCAGGAGGCAGCTGGAGATGCGAGGAGTGACGCACACACGTCTTCCAGAGGTTGGTGCAGGTGAACTGCCAGCTGAACACAAGCACAGAGCAGAAACGGGCCTCCCGTGAGCACCACGGGCCTCTCACCTGAGAGCCCCAGTTCCCCGCCTGGGCCCGAAGGCCGTGCAGCTGGGAGATCTGCACAGTCCTGGTGGCCATGGTACCAGCATCCCCCCCAAAATGGGCTCAGCTCAGCTGGGACACAACACCAGTGAGTCACGGTTCAGTCCACCACCCATTCATAACAGTGTCAGCAGTCCTTTCAAATTACAATACAATTGTGTGTCTTAAGCAGATCACATGTTAGGCTCTAACCGCAGAGATGATTAGTAGACTCTAAAACCTAATGGAAGAATAGTGGAAACAGTGTCAGACTTTATTCTTTTGGGCTCCAAAATCACTGCAGATGGTGACTGCAGCCATGAAATGAAAAGACGCTTACTCCTTGGAAGAAAAGTTATGACCAACCTAGATAGCATATTCAAAAGCAGAGACATTACTTTGCCGACTAAGGTCTGTCTAGTCAAGGCTATGGTTTTTCCTGTGGTCATGTATGGATGTGAGAGTTGGACTGTGAAGAAGGCTGAGCGCCGAAGAATTGATGCTTTTGAACTGTGGTGTTGGAGAAGACTCTTGAGAGTCCCTTGGACTGCAAGGAGATCCAACCAGTCCATTCTGAAGGAGATCAGCCCTGGGATTTCTTTGGAAGAAATGATGCTAAAGCTGAAACTCCAGTACTTTGGCCACCTCATGTGAAGAGTTGACTCATTGGAAAAGACTCTGATGCTGGGAGGGATTGGGGGCAGGAGGAGAAGGGGACGACAGAGGATGAGATGGCTGGATGGCATCACAGACTCGATGGACGTGAGTCTGAGTGAACTCTGGGAGTTGGTGATGGACAGGGAGGCCTGGCGTGCTGCAATTCATGAGGTCGCTAAGAGTCGGACATGACTGAGCGACTGAACTGAACTGAAAACCTAAAACTCATTTAGGTTTAAAACCACTTACAAAACCCCTGAGAGATGTGGAAAGAGTGCTGAATCAAGGGATCAAAATGCCTGGATCATGTTCCAGCATCTTTGCTCACTTGCTGAATGAATTCCAGTGAATCACACATTCTCTGGGCCCCAATTTTTCCATCTGTAATGTCAAGGAATGTTGCATAAAATCTCTTCCAAATATGATGGTCTTTGACTCTATCCCTATGAGAAATGTCAGACTCCTTATATATGTAACAACTAACTGCTCTTAAATCAGACTTCTTTGTCAAATAAAACATGTTCAGAGCTGAAACTATTGTCCGAGGCCCCACTATCAGACCATACGTCTCATGAGTCACTGTCCCCAGGATAGTTAGCCATACCATCTGGGAATTCCCACCACACCTGCCCACAGACAAGCTACCCTTGGGTACCTACCTAGGACTGGTCCCCAGGAGACTCCAGTCACACGTGAGGTTCTTAACAGGGTTTTGAAGGCCAACTGTGAAGGACACAGTCATCTTCAGGGTAGTATTCTCAGGGCCTCTGTACGCAAGGCACAACTAGAGACACAAAACAAGGGCTTCAGCTCTGTCACTAAGAAGCAGCTGTTCAAGTAATGTTTACTGAGGACAATCCACCCCCTAGAACCAACCTAAAGACAGCCAGACCTCTCCTGCCCTCCTAGACCTTACCTTAGTTTACAGCAAATTGCTATTTATCCAACAGAGAGTTATTCAATGCCTAGCATTGTGTGTGGCTGTGAGGATTTTTTACCTCAATTAGAGATCTCAATTAGAAATCCCTTGTTGTGACCCAGATACCTGTGCAATCTCAAGCAAGGCACTGAACCTCTCTGAGCCTCACTCCTTAACCTGAACTCGCCGGCATCCTTGGCTTCTAAGTCAGAGTTAAGTAAAATTGTTTGGCAGGATTTTTCAACTGTGGCACTATTGACATTTAGGCCTGGGACTTTTCTTACACTGTGCATTGCAGAACGTGTAGCAACTTTCCTAGAACCTGGGTAGGTTCTGGATGGCGCTAACACTCCCCCAGTTGTGATGACCAAAAATGCCTCTGCTGCTGCTGCTGCTGCTGCTAAGTCGCTTCAGTCGTGTCCGACTCTGTGCGACCCCATAGACAGCAGCCCACTAGGCTGCCCCGTCCCTGGGATTCTCCAGGCAAGAACAGTGGAGTGGGTTGCCATTTCCTTCTCCAATGCATGAAAGTGAAAAGTGAAAGTGAAGTCGCTCAGTCGTGTCCGACTCTTCGCAACCCCATGAACAGCCTACCAGGCTCCTCCATCCATGGGATTTTCCAGGCAAAATGCCTAGCTGCTGCTGCTGCTGCTGCTAAGTCGCTTCAGTCATGTCCAACTCTGTGCGACCCCCATAGACAGAAATGCCTCTACTGTGGGCTAAGTCACCACCACCACCTGCCGGGTGCCTGTGCTATAGAAGAAAGGCTGCAAGTTGGGTGTTGCCCTTTCCTGAACCGTTTAGTCCCAGCTCCCACTCCTTTTTGACTCAGAAAGGACTTGAAACCACTGCCGTGAGCTCAGTCATCCCAGGAAGGTTCACACTGGTTCCCAAAGAGCAGAGCTATTCACGCAAAGGATACGAGGTATTGGAGGAATGTGTCAGTTCATCCATCAGTAATAACAGTAACTATAATAAATAATAATTAGCTTTAAACAAGTCCTGGCCACTGCCCAAGCACTTTACTGGATCACCTCATATACTCTTCCTCAATAGCTTGAGAGGCAGACCTGTCATCACCCATTTCTCAGATGAGTAAACTAAGATAAAACACAGAGGGCATGCAGGGTATAGAGTCAGAATTCAAAACCAGAGAGTCTGAGTGGAGAGTCTGCTCTCATACCTGGAGATCAAAGAAAACACTGAAACATATGGAAACTTCCATGTTGTCATTGTTGTTGCTTTTTGTCATTAATTCAACTCCAACTCTTTGCAACTCCTTGGACTATAGCCCTCCAGGCCTCTCTGTCCATGGGATTCTCCAGGCAAGAATACTGGAGTGGGCTTCCATTTCCTCCTCCAAAGGACCTTCCCAGCCCAGGGATCAAATCCACATCTCCTGCCTTGGCAGGTGGATTCTTTACCACTGAGCCACCTAGAAAGCCCAGAAGCTTCCGTAGGTCTCAGTTATTACAAAGGCATTTCTATGCAACAACTAGCTAGTGGAGGACCCAAGGTGTCCATTCACACCCAAAGCCTAGCACCTCAGCCTGAACATCTGTGAGTCATGGCAACCACTCCCTTGTGTTTCTGTTTCTCCAGCATCCACCCCAGAGAATAATTTCAATCCCTCCCTGCCCACCTGGCCTGCAAACACAATGGCTGCTACTTACGTGCGTGTACTGATCTAGCCGGTAGACTTTCTGAGCAGCTGGAGGTGTCAGGACAAGGTGTCGGGGCTGATGGAGACTGAACCTCCCACAGAAGGGCTCTGTCCCACTGGTGAGGTGCCCATCAGAGGTGGAACCTTCTAACCCTGGATGAAGTTCAGATAAAATAGGAAGACAGGAGTAATTATCAAACAGAGCTCCACAACATGTCTGCAAGGAATGGGTTATGGGTTCTCCATGACACTGGCCTCTCAGTTCTTGGGCAAGCTGGGCAGGGCTCGGGGTGGCCAGCACCCTCCAGCTCGAAGGCTCCACCTATGAGAAATGCATTGTGTCTGCTCCAGAGCATTAAAAATCTATTATCACTTTCTATGTGTACCACAACAAAAAAATATTGAGAAGCAAAGAGGTAAGGTGTGTTGACTGCAACTTAGCTCACCTTACGATTTCTAAAACGTATCCTCGCATTTTTGGAATATGCTAGACTACCGTCTTCGGCTTCCCAAGTGGTAAAGAACCCATCTGCCAACGCAGAAGACATAAGAGACTCGGTTCAATAGGTTGGTCGGGAAGATCCCCTGGCATAGGAAACTGCAACCCACTCCAGCATTGTTGGCTGGAGAATCCCACAGACAGAGGAGCCTGGCGGGCTTCAGTTCATAGGGTCGCAAAGAGTCAGACACGACTGACGCAACTTACCATGCACAGCACAGACTACTGTATTATGTAAGAATTCCTTTGAGATGTGATTTGAGTTAAACAGGATTTGCACTGTTCTGCTATGTCTCTCCTGTATCGGTTGCTCTTTCCCACCTGTGGCATGAGATGCAGCTCCTGAGCCTTAGTTACCAGCATCCTTTGTTTCTAACTCTCTGCTCCCCTGATAGCACGGAAGGGATGTCCTTTCTTTCTCTGATTCCCACACCAAGCAGCTCCCTCCCAAACATGCAGCCTCTCTCTTAAACACTGTGTCCAAATCCAGTTTCCATTGGAATGAACAGAGTTACCTTGGAGATGAAATGAAGATTGTTCCCCTTGTTACATTAAAAAAAAAAAAAAAAAAAAGATAAGGGTAAAGAAGAGGGTTGGAATTTTCCAAACCAGGAATCGTACCTTGTTCAAATCCCTGCCAGAGTAAGATGTTCGCTGCAAGGGGTTCCAGTTTGCATTTGACTGCAAGTAACTCCTCAATGGCTGTTTGAATCTGTTAATAAGAGAAATGACCAGGAGCTCATGCCATGGACATAAAGGCTACCTCTAGTTCCCCCACCTCTCCTTATGTGAATAAAATGCCCACCTGATGGGCAGTGGCATTTGCAGGGATTGGCTGACTAGAAACGTTGTCCCAGGTAAGGAAGAAGTTCCCTGTGCCAGACACTGTCAGCATCTAAAAAGTCAAGAGTGACAGAATTAAACAATATGTGCTCATTGAGCCAAAAAGACAATCTAGGAACATAAGACATACTTCCCTGACTTGCTATAGACAGTATACCAGGAAATAGGACCTAAATGGGTCGAAAAGCTATGAAATCACGCATGTATACACTCACAGGCATGCAAACATGGGTGTGAGTGTTAGGAGGACCTTATTTCCTCTCTGAGGAATACGTTTCCAAAGGAAGATTTACCAGGACTTTGGTACCTAAAACTAAGTCCATGAATCAGGGCATCACAACAGTAAGATTCCTTTAAAAAAAAAAAAAAATCCTCTCAACGCTACTGGTTGGATGTCCAATCTCTTTTGCAGGAGAGTTATCATTACGGCTCAAGTCTCCTGGCTCCCAGCCAGCCAGCACTAAATTCCTTGCAGGGTTCAGCCCCTGACCCTAACCCCATGGGACAAAAAAACACAGGCAGACCTGGATTTCCGGAAGTCTCTGGGCCCAAGCTCGGATCTGATGCTTCTCCCGGAGGTATGTGCTGACCACGTCAGGATTCAGCCAGGTGTTGTGGATCTGGACACCAATTCTCACCCCGCTGCTGGGGCCTGTCCCTCGATGCTCTGCTTCCAGGTAGTACCTGGCTCCCCCACGCAGCTCCAGCTTGGGGGTCTTCTGTTGCTGGGTCTTGTCACTCCCATTCTGCTCCCAGGAGTCAAACCAGTCGGCAGTGCCCACCCTGATAGAGGCCATTTTCACCTGCACCCCAGTAAACACATCAGGACCGATACTGTGAAGCTTCTGGGCCTCTGTCTCTCAAACAAAAAGCATCCAGACATCTACTAACAAGGGATTTGGGGGCTGTTCTGCCTTTTCCAACAAGTTAGCCTGAACTTCTTAGGACTATTCTATGCATGCCTCTCCAGTCATCTTTCTCTCTCTCTTTTTCTCTCTGTCTAGATTACATAGTATTCAGATGAGATGGATGGGCCATGTGTAAACCTGGAAGAGCCAACCAGAAACCCTAACTTTACATGATGCTGTGGGTAAAATTATATGACACCCTTTGAGAAACCTAAATGACTTGACCACATCAAAATCTATGATGCTTCTCCACCCAACTAGCAAAGTAATTTCATAGACGTATATTCATCATTTGAGAGAAAATACTATGTTTCTTTAACAATGGCATTAAGTAATTTTGGTTGTTTGCTAAAACACTTTTTTTAATCTTTCAAAACTGGCCAGAAAATTCCTGCATAAAACTAGCTACATCCACACCCAGAATCAGTGGTAAAAACAAATTCTGAGTCAGACAAATCTGGATTTGAATTCTTAATATGCCTCTTTATCACCCCAGCGGCCCTGTATTGGTCATACAAGCCTTCTAAACCTCATTGTCCTCATCTGGAAAATGGAGATAAAGAAACATAGCTCACAAGATGCTGTGAAGCTTAGAAACAAGTTATGTAGCATAATGACCAGAAAGCTCTGTTTCAAAAAGTAAAATCAAGTAGATTATTTCTCAAATTTTTAAAATTTCTAATTTTAAAAACCTGTACACACACATGTACGCACCAAAAAAAAAATTAAAGTCTCTGGTTGCTTAACAGTGTGTTACGACTATCAGTAGAACATGAAAGCCTTCGTTTTGACTTATTGCTTTTCTTGGTGTTTTTTTTTTCACGAGTGAGGGAATGGGGACAAGAAGAAGGAAAACAAGAAGGTGGTGAATACCTTGGTCCTCAGGTCCTCCGACCAACTGAAATACAGAGAAGCCTGGCTGTCAGCCTGGATCCAGAAAGTGTAATTATTTGTCTCTGGGGCCACAAAGAACCCACTGAGCCGTGCTCTGGAAAAGCAGAGGAACACAGAGAAAGAAATGGGGGCAGCCAAGCCCAGTATCACTGACCCAACAACGGTGCCCTTGGATTTTGTTTGTCTTTATGTTAATGAGGAAGAAACATTTGACTCATGCCTGTGACTGGCCAGAGCCCTCTGGATGCATCTCTTCCTGTGATGCCTGCCTGGCTCAGTACCTCAGCCCTTCACTTTGAACTGGCACGACTCCCCAGGCAGTTTGCATCATCTTTGGGAAAGTTGTAGCCACAGCATAGGGTCACCTGGGGGCTTAGCTGAGATCACTTACCAAACGTGGCCAGTACAGGGTCTGGCACATGGTAAGCATTCAATCAATAGTAAATATCATTCTCATTATTAGAAATAGAGATCTTCAATCAGAGTTTTCTCTGATTTCATCTAGATATGAAGAATACAGAGAATATTTTTCTGAGAATAGTTTTGAAAATAACTAAAGTTGCATCATTATCATATTAATAAATATTCCAATTTTTTATCTTAAAATTTTGAATTTTACAGAAACGAATGCCAGAAAGAATAGAAAGAGTTGCTTTCTGGTTTGGGGCTCCTTGAAATGGCAGAGAAACCTACAGGTCATATCAAATAATCAAAATGCTCTTTTATCTGTTGAGGTGGGACTCTCCTTGATGCCCCCACACACACTGAATATAGCTGAAAGATTTTCCTTGGAATATTATTTATGGTCCTCAGAAACTATGACAAAAAGATGCGGTACTAGGTGCCACCAAACACACACACACTATTTATTGCCACTTTAAAACCATGAACTGGTGGTTGGATATCTAATTAGTAAGACTTTCAAGACAATAGAAACTTAACTCTGATCAGATTTCCTTCCCTACTTGGTTCCTT
This sequence comes from Budorcas taxicolor, assembly GCF_023091745.1. Classification (NCBI taxonomy): domain Eukaryota; kingdom Metazoa; phylum Chordata; class Mammalia; order Artiodactyla; family Bovidae; genus Budorcas; species Budorcas taxicolor. Next base: position 35,468,553 of record NC_068920.1, on the reverse strand, counting down.
CAATGTCTGAAATTCAATGAACTGAGAACAAAGCCTTCCTTTTCATAACTGAATTAACCTTTAAAATGGCCAAGAGACTTCCCTAGTAGTCCAGTGGTTAAGACTCTTCACTTCCACTGCAGGGGACCTGGGTTCGATCCCTGGTTGAGGAACTAAGATCCCACATGCTCTGCAGCACAGCCAAAAGAAATCAGTAGAACAGTCAAATCCTTGAAAGAGGCTACAGATTGACGAGAATTCACCCGCCTGCAAACGCAGGAGACGTAAGAGACACAGGTTCGATCTCTGGGTGGGAAAGATCCCCTGGAGGGGGACATGGCAACCCACTCCAACATTCTTGCCTGGAGAATCCCACGGACAGAGGAGCCTGACAGGCTACAGTCCATAGGGTCGCAAAGAGTTGGACATGACTAAAGTGACTTAGCACAGAATTCAGACACAGGAGTCATAACCAACCTCTCTGAGGAGAGTTTCAAAAAAAGAAGAGATCCATCACACCTAAAGGATATAGACACCTATATACAAGCTTAGAGCACACTAGGTCTCCACAGTTCTCTTATTTTCTACATTTTTAACCCCACATCAAAATAATGAGAAATTCTGGCCACATCCTTGAAGGGACTAAAAAGACAAAACTAAACTAAACAGGGAAACTTTACCACACTGCAGTCACTACTGTAGAAAACAATGTCTCCCGAGCCCACAGGAGCTTCCCTGCTCTACACCAGCCATCTGGTTGACCTACATTGTGAAGTCACTCAGTCATGTCTGACTCTTTGCGACCCCGTGGACTGTAGCTACCAAGCTCCTCCATCCATAGGATTCTCCAGGCAAGAATACTGGAGTGGGTTGCCATTTCCTTCTCCAGGGGATCTTCCTGACCCAGAGATCGAACCCAGGTTTCCCACATTAGAGGCATACGCTTTAACCTCTGAGCCACCAGGGAAGCCCTGACCTATAGCCCTGGATAATTGTTCCCACAGAGCTGTTGGCTGCCCAGCCTCTGCTCCCTCATGTGCCCAAAGGGCAACTGTTTGAGTCTTTTTTTAGCATCATCCAGATATTGGTTTTATCTCTTAACCACATTTCTACAGGAAGTTTTGCCTGCTCTTTACCAAGCTTCCTGTCCCACCCAGCTAAATGTTCTGATGAATAGTCCTCCCCAAAGCAGATTTCAAACGAAGCTGTACAACATACATATTTTACTCATTGATCAAAATTTAGCATGTACGCATAAAGGGCCTGTGGTCCATGAACATAACCAATACTGGTGAGTTAGTAAATATTTTACATTTTCCCCCGGAAATCTCATTGCTTACTCATCTGTCTCCTAACCTCACCCAGGCCAGTAGAGACACTTGTGATCTGGACATCCACTTTTCCTGCAAACATACCTGAAAGGTTGCCCTTCCTTTGACCAAAATCCAGATGGAGAACTGCCATTAGGGACGATCTGCCAACTGTACCCAGGGGTGGCTTCAGTCAGGTCCAAGTCCTCAGAAGCATCTCCAACTTCAAAGAGAAGCCCTCGATTGCCTGTAAGACACGTATGCCTCATAAACATCAGAGGGGGTTTCTCCCCCAGGCAGGGGAACTTCTTGACTACAGATTCAGGACAAAGATGATACGGGAACTATTTAGAAGGTGAGTCAACTGAGACCCAAATGGAGTAATCATGTGAGACACATAAAGACTCTACATAGAGCTGATTCACTTTGGTGTACAGCAGAAACTTACACAACATTGTAAAGCAATTTTACCCTAATACATAAAATTGAAGGAATACCCCCCCAAAATAAAATAAAGATAACATAAATGTTCTAGAAAGTGGAAACTACTGCTAGGTGTAAGAATTCAGCCTCTGAGAAAGAGACACCTGACAAGGAGCAGTAAGGGGGCATCTTCTCAGAGGACCATAAAAAGCAAAGGAGCTCTTTTTAATGGGAGTGTCCAGATAAGAGAAAAATGTGAAAAAGCAATCAAAGGCTTATGAAGCCAGGAGTGCACTTCAGTATCTTTTAATGTCATGAGAACTCTATTCCCTAAACCCCCTTTGTCTCAGAAAACTGGCAATCCTCACATTTTTCATGAGTTCTGACCTCAGTTTGTGAACAGGCAGCAAATCGTGTGACAGGCTGCCATTGCATAACATTCTAAATGTCATCAATTTATTTGTGTTTTATATAAAAAAAAACCCTGAGACCAAAGGCATATGTGTGATCAATCAGTTCAGTTCAGTTGCTCAGTCATGTCCAACTCTTTGCAACCCCATGGACTGCAGCACACCAGGCTTCCCTGTCCATCACCAACTCCAGGAGCTTGCTCAAACTCATGTCCATTGAGTCGGTGATGCCATCCAACCATCTCATCCTCTGTCGTCCCCTTCTCCGCCTGCCTTCAATCTTTCCCAGCATCAGGGTCTTTTCCAGTGAGTCAGTTTTTCACATCAGGTGGCCAAAGTATTGGAGCTTCAGCTTCAGCATCAGACCTTCCAATGTATGTTCAGGACTGACTTCCTTTAGGGTTGACTGGTTTGATCTCCTTGCTGTCCAAGGGACACTCAAGAGTCTTCTCCAACACCACAGTTCAAAAGCATCAATTCTTTGGCACTCGGCTTTCCTTATAGTCTAACTCTCACATCCAAACATGACCACTGGAAAAACCACAGCTTTGACTAGACAGACCTTTGCCAGCAAAGTAATGTCTCTGCTTTTTAATATACTGCCTTGTGTGATCAATACTGGCTACTAATTGGGTTGACAGTAAAAGCTCTGGAATCACCCATGGGTGGGTTGAGAGTCCAGCTCTACCACTTACTTGATGGGCAGCTTTGAGCAAACTGCTTCACATCTTCGTTTTCTCCTGCATCAAAATGGGGTCAATAGTAAACAGAGAAACTGCTCTAAAGACTACAGGAGCTGAGTTACACGGCAGTTACATCTCAATAAAGCCGTGGGGAGAAAAGTCAGTTTGACAACTCTGGAGGGAAAAAGACTAAGGGAGCTTAAAGTATATACACAAAGAGCCGGAAATATAAGTACTCAGTAAAGGATAGCTAGGGCTGTTATTATTTTAAATTCCTGTTGTTATTCCCTGTTAAATCCTAAGAAGGGGAAACAGATAAGGAATAAGCAGAAAAATAACAGCATATTTTAATGTATTATTTGAGGTTTCTCAGGCTTAGCAGTATTGATCTTTGGGGCTGGATAACTCCGTTGTGGGGCTTCCCTTGTGCTGCCTGCAATGCGTTTTAAGGGCTGCTTCCCTGGCGGCTCAGACGGTAAAGCGTCTGTCTGCAATGCAGGAGACCCGGGTTCGATCCTTGGGTTGGGAAGATGCCCTGGAGAAGGAAATGGCAGCCCACTCCAGTATTCTTGCCTGGAAAATCCCATGGACAGAGGAGCCTGGTAGGTTACAGTCCATGGGGTCGCAAAGAGTCGGACACAACTGAGCTACTTCACAGAGCACTGAAGGATGTTTACCAGCACTTCCAGCCTCTACCACTAGAGGTCAGTAGCACCGCCATCCCAGTTGCAAGGACCGAACACTGCCAAGTGTCACGCCTGCTCCTGAGAACAGCTGCAAAACAGGATCATTTGTCCTGTTACCCAGTGCATGAATTATTATTCATTATTACCCAACACAGGGCTGTGTGCCCGACACGCACTGAGGCCAAACAATACCAAAACATCGGAGCCTGGAGCAGAGAACGGTTTACTGCAGGGCCATGCAAGAAGAGTGGCCCATGACTAAAAACTCCAAGCTCCCTGAAGCTTTTCCGCAAAGTCCTTTTATAGGGAAGGTGAGGGAGGGGCGTTATTAGTTGTTGCAAACTTCTAGGTGTCAGATCTTTTGTTCTTGAGGTCAGGCCACAATGTTCCAACCTGCACCAAAACAAATGTTATTCTCTGTTCTGACAAGAAGGGCAAGGTCCCACGGAGGCTCAACCTTCATCCTCTGAGATCCAGGTCCTAGTTAAGAGGAGGGGGGTCCCTGCAGGTGCTGGTTACCCTGCCCAGGGAGTGTACGGCCAGCATGCAAGTTTGGGTCCTCCTGCCAGTGCCCAGCCCAGCTGAGGAGGCAGCTCTCAGCTGGCGGTGCCCTCAGGTGTCCAGACCTTACCCAGTCATCATCACAGAGGACTCCAGCTGCCCCTCAGGATCCTCAGGCCGCCCAGATCGGGGCTGCATCCATGAACTGCAACCCATGGAGACCCCTGCCTCCATTAGGTCGCAGAGGCAGAGATAAGGGGAGAAGTCGTCCTTGACTCAAGACCTGCGCCGGTCAGTGGGCGGCTGTGGTGAGGGCTTGGGAGCTCTGCAGGACACAGCCCTCATTCTGTCCCTGAGACCCCCAGCTCACCCGCCAGCCTGAGACCAGACAGCCTGGAGGGCCCTGGGGAGGAGACTGTGATCTGCCTGTCTAGAGTTAACGATCGAATGTTAACAGCTGCCTGTCCACCCCACCCCTATTACTCTTCCATAAAAGAAATTCCAAAAGCATTGTATAAAGGACATTGTCAACCATCCAGAACTGCCACATTATGTTTTCCATACACATTTTATTTATAATGTACACTTTAAACTCTTTTGATCTTATTTTAGAGCAACATTCTGCAAACTTGCCTGCTAAATGTAACAAGGAAGCCTAGAAATGCAATACAAATTATTTCTTCAAGTTAAAAAAATCAGCAGCATTCAAGAAATTCCCCTACCACTACCCTGGTAGCTTCCAGCAGGAGCCGCCGTGAGAGGAATCAGACTGTCTATTCCCTGAATCCAGACTCACATTTTCTCCATCACTTGCTTCATATAGTCATTTGTTTCCTTGGATTAGAGCTTTCCCTGAGTAAAGACCACAGATCAGGGACCTGGAGAATGCCCAGCCTAAGCTTTGAATGCATTTTAACACCCGAATGGCCTTTCTTTAGAAAGTTTCCCCCCTCGATGAGACTCAGGAGATGAACTCCCCTGCCTGTGGTTTGACTGTGAAGTCAGCCCTTGTGAGGCATGTAGGACTCCAGACGCCAACTAGCCTTCATCCCTAACTACACCTGAGATCCTGTTCTAACACTTCCCAGAAAAGTGCTTCCCTGGTGCACTTGCAATTTGTAGCCATGGGGTAGGAGGTTTAAACACAGAAGGTGGACTTCCCTGGTGGTTCAGTGGTGAAGAATCCGCCTTGCAGTTCAGGATACCTGGGTTCGATCCTTGGTCCGAGAAGATCCCACATGCCATGGGGCAACTAAGCCAGTGTGCCACAACTGCTGAAGCCCACGCGTCTGGAGCCTGTGCTTCGCAAGAGGAGCCGCTACAGTGAGAAGCCTGCGCACTACAACAAAGAGTCACCCCCGCTTGCCGAAACTGGAGCAAGCCCATGTGCAGCAACGAAGATCCAGCCAAAAGTAAACAGTAAAAAAGGACAGTGGAACCTGCCCCCCTGCCCTCTTTGTTTCTGGTGGCCCCATCACAATACACCTCTACTTTTCAGAGTAACAGACAGCTGCCCACAAGGGCAAAGAAACAACGTTTAAATGCACCCCATTACCCCCCACTCTCTGCTTCATCTAACCATCCTATGAGCATAGAAGAAGCAGTCTGTTGCTCTGTCTTCTTAGAGTGTGAACTAGGGTGCAACTGACCCAGGGCATGGAGGAGGCAGCTCAGGCTTTTCCACCAATCACTATGGCGATGTCTTGATGGCAGTTACACTTCCTGGATCATGGTTTCCACTGAACCCCACCGGCCATTCAGTCGCCTGGGGCTAGGAATGCTGGGTGTTGCTGAGCATCTGCGTAAAGCTAAGAATACCTCTGAAAGTAAAGCTCTGATCCATGATGCACGGCTCACTGAGCAACCGATCAAACAGCTGAGACCAGATTCAAACACCTTCCTTTCCACTTCCTGCCCCTTGTGGTTAAAAAATGTCGCCGTGGCGACTTTCTTACCTGCCTGAGGAGCAGAGAGCCTTGCACCTTTACTTGGGGCCCTGGTGGTACACTCAATCCTCCTGGGAGACACATGTCTAATATCACACGGAATGCCTGAGGGGAAATTTAAATTAGATACAGATGTCAGTAGCAATATCAGTGGAGGTACAGATGTGGCCAAAGGACCACACTAAAGTAGACAGGCTCCTGTTGCCGGGCAAAAGGCCGGAAGTGGAGAGTAGAGAGAAAGTTGTGGGAGGAGGCAAGAAAGAGAGAATGCAGAGCAGTGGAACACAGGCCACTTGGAACAATCAGGAAGAAAGCAACGCCAGCCATGCTGTTCCCTGGAGATGACAAAGCTCGGGAAGGGAACTGTGACAGGAGAGTGTGAAAACATCGTCCAGTATCCTTGGTGTCACCAGCTAGAAGAGCATCCCATCGGGCAGAACAAAGGGTTCCAGGCAGGTTCCACAAAAGCACTGGCCAAGGGGGCATTCCAGAAGAATCTATGTAACAAATGCCCACCGACTCCTGCTTATTCCTACAAACAGGGCGAAGGAGGAGGGAGTGAGGTTGCCTTTTAGAAGGAGTGAAAATTGAAAAAAAGTGAAAGTGTTAGTCACTCAGTCGTGTCCCACTCTTTGGGACTCCATGGACTGTAGCCCACCAGGCTCCTCTATCCATGGAATTCTTCAGGGAAGAATGCTGGAGTGGGTTAACCATTCCCTTCTCCAAGGGATCTTCCCAACTCAGGGATTGAGCCCTGGTCTTCTGCAATGCAGACAGGTTCTTTGCCATCTGAGCCGCCAGGGAAGCCCTTAAAAGAAATACTTTTGTGAAGAGGAGCTGTGCCCTTGCTCCTCTTCCCTCCCCAGATGGGGACACCAAAGGGACTTGCTCTGATTTGTGAGTGTATCTGCAGCAGGACATTCTATTTTTGTTACATGTTTGCAGAGCTGCAGGGCCAAAATCCCCTCCTTTTCCCAGTCTCAACCAAACATAGGACAAAGACCGTGGAACAGGGTCCCAGGAGGAGTCAGAAGAGGCAAAGATCGCTTCCCTTCCACCCTCTACAGGCCAAAAGAGGTATATAATATCCAACAGCATTCAAATATGAACTCTTTTCAGTCATTTCAACTTACCTGCAATGGTAACCTGGGCAGGGTTGTCAAAGAAGTCTCCTGTAATTGTGATGTCTGTTCTTCCCCCAAGGCTCCCAGTTTCTGGAAACACAGACAGTATTTCTGCAAGAGGAAAAGAAAAGTAAGCTTCCAATTATAATCCAGGATGTGACCCAACGGCTGTTGAGTCGCTAAGTCCTGTCGGACTCTTTGTGACCCCATGGACGGTAGCCTGCTAGGTTCCTCTGTTCATGAGATTTTCCAGGCAAGAATACTGGAGTGGGTTGCCATGTCTTTCTCCAGGGGATCTTCCCAACCCAGGGATCGAACCCACATCTCTTGTGTCTCCTCCACTGCAGGCAGATTCTTTACCGTCTGAGCCACTATACAGGATCAATATTTGAAAAGAGTGGGAAATGCAGCTTTTCCCATGCAGTTTCCCCATGGTTGCTCATGCTGTCAGCAAAAATCCCTGCATACCATAAGGCTTTCTTAGGAAATCTGTCTCCTCTCTTCAAGGACCCTATTTATACATCACAGAACAGTAGGTTATACTTTATAGAGGCCTCAACTTCGCATGCATTGGTCAAGCTCTCAACTTACACATATGAGTCTGTGATTTGCTCTAAGCAAAAGAATGAGTTACACTGTCATATGCCACAAGTCCTCAGGAATTTAACTTTTTCTGATCTTTTCCCCTCCTATGGTCAAACTTTGAGAGTTCTAAGTTTCATCCCCTCAAACCGAACAAGCAGTCATGTTCTCTGATTAACTGAAGGTACAAAGAGGCTAATTATGAGTGGTTACCACTCCAAAACAAAAGCAAGGGTCAAAATTCAGCTTTGACGGAGGCAGGCCACCCAGAGAGTGAATGGCATCGACCCCTCGACTTAGGACATGTCTTGCACTTTTGGCAAAGGTAGATTTCTGCTGCCTCTGGGATCTGAATCAGCCTCACAACTTTTCAGTGGTTTTGAGACTGTACTCAACTTGAGAAGCTAGCACTCATTTTCACTAGTCAGATTTCTATTCCTGGACTGAGTTCACAATGCCATGCAAGTTTCCAGTTTTTCAGATTTTGCCTTTTTTTGTGTGCTCATCAGACAGCAACACAAACTTAGCATCTGTATCAGCAAATCATAAATCCTTGAAGGAATACTCAGAGATGAGATGTTAAAGTAACTACAAAGATGTGCTTTTAGATTTTTCAGTGCCATCTCTTTCCTGTTATTCTTTTAGAACATACAATAAGGATGATTCCCCCTTCTTTCATTCAGTCTATATCCCTAGATTTTGTATGAAAATCCATGACCAAGCCTCTTTTAATATTTTAATTTTACTTTAAATTTAATTTTAATAATTAATAAATAAATATTAAATTTAATATTTAAAAATGTAATATAGTAACTAAAGTCAACACTCAACAAGCAACCTATTCTCACACAAAACCAAATGGCCATCAATGACCGCAGGGAAAGCTTCAGGTGTTAATGATCATAAAGAAATGGCCAGGGGAAGGCAGAAAGAGTCCAAGGTCCAGGGTGGTGTGAGGGAGGGGGCGACAAAGACCGTGAAGGAAAATGGTACCTGAGTACGTCTGGTACAGAAAAAGGTCTTGCTTCGCACTGACCAGCCATGCATCCTTGTGTATCACTGACCTCCAAAAAAGAAAAAAAAAACCACACAGAATTGTGATTTGGATGAAAATTGCATCTGGGATTTCATTTTTTATATTGACTGCTTGAAAGAAGATCACTAACTTTTAGTGATCTTTAAAACTGTTTAGATACCGGCTCCTTTTGATGACTAGAGAATACCAGTGGGGCAAAGTTTGTTTTCTGATCTAGAAAATTACATGGGAATAATAATACCTACTTTACAGAGTGTGACTAGCATTAAACGGAATAATGAATGTGTAAGGGCTTAGTTTGGAAATGGCCCATGGGAGGTATTCAATAGATACTAGTTTTATTCCTTCCTAAAAAAAGAGACAGACACAAAGAGCAAATCTCCCAATGTTGAGCTAAGTAGCTATAGGTCATGTGTTATTATCTTCACAATGAAATTAATATCAGCTAGGCAATGCCCTTTTCAGGAAACACTGAAAAGTACATAGTGTCAGAACATGAGGTAAGGCAAGCAGAAATCAGACTGCACATTTCTGTCTCCAGAGTTCTATAAAATCTGGACCCTTTCCATCTTAAGTCATTTCCTGGAATGACACAAAGCACTTTATGGAACTATATACTGTTTTAAAATTCCAGTATTATGAGATTACTTAAGAAGTAATTCCCCAAATTCTGTATCTTTATCACACTGAAACATTTACATCACTTCGAGATGAGTACACAGGACACAATTATATTCACTCAGGTGAAAAAAAAGAATCAAGTAGGTACCTGGAGTTTTATTACACTACTGTTTGTATACTTTTAAAATTTTCCAGTATAAAAGGTTAAAGAAAACTAAGCAAGACAAGAAAGTAGATAATGTAAGATAAAAATAAATTTACTTCCTCCCAGTTACTTACTTTCCTTTGTTAAATACTGAGAAACTAACATTCTGGGAGCCTGTAACAAACAGAAACAAGCATTAATACAGGAACCTGCATGAACTACATGGGCCAGGACATTGCTATCATAAAGCCAAGAAGTCCAGCGATCACCAAGGTACCACCCACACCTTAACTTCTCTAACAGTGCTCGAAATAAACACATTCCGGACTCGCACCATCAGCAATGGCAACAGCTAACAATAAAAGGATAAATGTAATAGCAATAGAGCAGCTAAGAACTGGCTTGGAGTTAGACCAAGAATGATAAATCCTGCTCCACTGGTTACTAGCTTCAACTTTCTCACCTATAAAGAAAGAACAATCCCACCAGCCTCACAAGTGCATGTGTGAGGATTAATTTAGTTTATATTTAAGCTGCTTCCCATAGCGTCTCTCAGAGAACTCTCAACAAATGGTAATTATTATTATCATCCTCAGAGGAACCAATTCTTGAAATAGTTTTTTTTTCTGGACACAGAGACATAGATGGATAAGACTTTAAAATGCTATTCCTTCTCAAACAGACCAATGTAGTTGCCTTCCACACGACACTGCAGAGTCCCGAGACCATGGTCCTCCTGAATAGGATAGCTAGGGAAAGAACAGGAAAAGGTGAGAGATAAGAATTACCTTATCACTAATACCTAATTCACTTCAGAAGCCCTGGTTCTTTAGCCAGGAAGGTTATAAAGTAAAGTAAAATAAAATTCTAACTAGAGTTCTCATCAATACATACACTACCAGTCAAACACGTAGTGTGAGAGACAAAATTTGACGTACTCCTTACCTCCATTGGGTTCTTTCTTTCCAAAGTCTGTTTTATGACAAAGACAGCAAGATCATTATCACCCTCCCCCCCTAAAAAGTCTATTAGCAGGTATGAACCTGAAACAGGAAAATTCTGAGCAAACAAATGAAAGATACCAGGAAGAAATCACATTATACAATTTGCCTCTTCTAAACACTAGTCCCAAAAAGCTAAGTCATAGGGTACAGAAGGTTAACCCACTCAGTCCCGAGTGATTTGAAAAAGCCAGCAAAATGTTGGTTATCTGAAAAGTAAGCACATAGATACTCATTTTCTAAATTTTCCTTGTAATAAATAAACAACTGAAACTTTAGTGTTTTTTCTCTCTGGCTAGTCAATACAGTACAGTGGGTGAGAGGATGAACTCTGGATATAGTACAGTGGTTAACAGGATGAACTCCGGAGGCTAGTGAGTAGACCCAGGTTCAAACCCCAGCTCTGCCGCTTGCTCTTAGTGAGACTCTGGGCGATTACTTAACCTGTCTGTACCTCAGCTCCCAAATCTGTAAAGTGAGACTAAGAGCTGTATGTACTTACAAGGTTATTGGCTGCCTTCAATGTGAAAGTGTTCATGCAGTAAGCAGTTATTATTAGCTACCTGTCTTTTCAAGAAAGCTTTCAAGTTGCATTGTGAATCCATGACTGTGCCATTTCTAGGAAGTCTAAAGATAAGGCAATCAACAGGCATGGGTGCTTTAAATTAAAAATAGATGTTTGTGTGTGTGCTATGCCCACGTCGGAGAACCTAAGAACATAAATGTTGGCAAGAAAGATACTCACCGGGATCCCGTCTGTCTGTTTACAAGAGAGCAAGGAGTGATCCATTTGTCTCCCTGAGCTTCCAAAATCAGTGGACTGGATACAAAAAGGGAACAACAGACACAAGTCAAGAAGGAGTGCTCTCCGCAAACATTTCTGGAAAAACTCAGAGGAAACACTACTGTGAACATTCATCTCTTAACTTAGGGGGCATTAGTGCAGGTGGCTGGGAACCGCCCCTGAGGAGATGCTAAATCAGACCCTCAACCCTAGGGCAGGGTGCATTACACTCATCTGTGGCCCATACTTTCACACCAGTGAGGGAGCACTGCCCCTTCCAGAAAAATCATCATCATCTCCCCCTTGACTATACTGGGTCTACACAGAGCCGCTGAGGAGTGTATGCCTGTGTTCCTCGTAAACAGTATCCCAGACCAAGGCCGTGATGACACCAAGTACCGAGTATGACATATTGTCAGGGATGTACTTGGGGCTTCAAGCCTCCATGGGAAGAGTAATTTCCATTCAAGACAAGTTGACTATTATTACTATTATTATTAGGCCACAGCACAGCTTGCTGTATCTTAGCTCCCTAACTAGGGATTCAGCTGTGGCCGTAGCAGTGAAAAGTGCCGAGTCCTAACCACTGGGCTGCCAGGGAATTCCCTGACCATTATTTTATGCCAGAAATATAGATCCTGAAAGCAGTCAACTTCAAAATCAAAGATTTGTAGCAGAACATGAGGATCCCCCCATTCTATCCAAGGGGTAGAGGAAAAATTAGACATACTATGCGGTGTCTCTCAGCAGAGCATCTCATGAAGCTGTGGTCCTTCTACCTTAAGCTGCTGCTGCTGCTGCTAAGTCGCTTCAGTCGTGTCCGACTCTGTGCGACCCCATAGATGGCAGCCCACCAGGCTCCCCCGTCCCTGGGATTCTCCAGGCAAGAACACTGGAGTGGGTTGCTGTTTCCTTCTCCAGTGCATGAAAGTGAAAGTGAAATCCTCACTATAACTGCTTCATGCTGAGTAACCACAGTTGCTTAGAGGTACTCATGAACATCTCAATTTCAACACTTTCTGTTCTGTTCTCCCCCTTCCCTGGCATGAAGGATTCACTAGTATCACTTTCCACTTTAAAAGTCTCCAGTGGAAAAAGTCACATCAGCATCCTATGTACCCAACTCTTTGCAAGCCCACCAAGGTCCTCTGTCCATCAGATCACCCAGACAAGAATTGGAGTGGGTTGCCATTTCCTCCTCCAAGGGATCTTCCTGACCCAGGGATCAAACCCAAGTCTCCTGCTTGGCAGGCAGATTCTTTACCACTAAGCTACTAGAGAAGCCTTAATCATTCCCCCAAAATATTAAAAACTCAATTGCTTGCACAAACACCATATGACATCACTCACATGTGGAAACTAAAATATGATACAAATGAACTTATCTTCAAAACAGAAAGACTCACAGACATAGAGAAGAGCCTTGCAGTTGCCAAGGGGGAGAAGGAGAGGAGGAAAACAGGACCGGGAGCTTGGGATTAACAGATGCAAACTATTACATAAACTAATAGGATGGATAAACAAGGTCATACGGTATAGCACAGGGAAATATATTCAGTGTCCTGTGATAAACCATAATGGAAAATAATACGAAAAAGAACGTATATATAGATATACATATAGACATAAAACTGAATCGCTTTGCTGTACAGCAGAAATTAACACAACATTGTAAATCAACTAGACTTCAATAAAATAAATTTTAAAAATAGCTCAATGGCTTTCTGTACATTTTCCTCTGATCACACTAACAGAATTTCTAAATATACAGATGGATAACAAACAAGGATGTTACAGTGGTCAGATTCACACACGGTTATAAAAGATTTATTCCAGCCTGAGAAACAAGAGGGAGAAGGGGAAGAATCAAGAAAGGAAATCCACAGACGCAATTACAGTACAACTCACACTGTGCCCAGAGTGACTAGTTGTCAGTAAATAAATGGACCGACTTAATCGACCAGTTGCAGTTACATTAGCCAAGTTTGCTGAAGCCCAGCTCACCAGGGACCATAAACTGCAAAGAGGAAAATAGCAGTTCTGTGCCAACTGCTCACAATTTATTGCTATCAAGGAAGCCGGTCTCAAGGAGCATCCTGCATATCTGTAACAGGTCGAACGCAGAAACAAGCACACACTTACCTATCAATGTACTCAGCATCAAAATCAAAGGTTTCTGACCTTCCAGTGATAATCCAGCCATACACATGTATTAGCTTTCCTGTTTGAAAAAAAAAATTTTTAATTAACCTATTCAGCTCACACTCTAAATATATAACATAAACTGTATTTCTTTTTCAGTTACCTCTACTCAAACTGGTTGGGACTCAGAATACTAACACAGTTTTATAAACTGTACAACAGGAGAGGATCACCAAGTATGACCCAGTCATCGATATCAAAGAAGCAAAAATAATCAACCATTGCCAGTGCAGACTGTATCACGTAGGTATGGAACAGAAGAAATAGCAGGGCTTCCTCAGTCCCCGGGAGGGAGGGATGGAGGAAGGGAGGGAGGGGCCTGCTGAAATACACTGCCTTGCTCCCCTCTCTTGGCTGTGTATAGACCACTCACCTACACGAGATTTAAGAATAATATTCTTTGGGAGTGTTCCATGTGACTTTCCTCTGGACACATGTGGTAAGAGAAGGCTCACATCACACGATCTGGATGGATATTCAAAAATACTAAACTTTTTTCTGTATCTCAGAGTACGAAAGATAAATGTCACGGATGAACCAATGGGGTAGGAAGTCAGAAAGAAGGACATGAGAGAGCAACAGAGCCCTGGCTTAAAGAATGAGCCACTGCACATGTTATTCATTCAACAAAAATACTCATGTTCAAACATCAGGCAAATGGGGATCCACAGGCAGTCCGCACTGCCTTGCTCACTGATGAATGCATGACTTTCTCGGCTGGGTCTCCTCTAGGCAATCTGCAGAGATTCCCATTGGGTAGCAAGCTTTTCCCTGATACTCGCCTCTTTTGAGTTTGTAGGAATAGGGGAGCAGGCATCAACAACCCTTTTCATCAAGGGCACTCTCAGCACTACCCCCAACTTCTCTGCTCAGAGGACCTGGGAAAGAAATCTAGAACAGCCCCTTCTCAGAAACATTCTGGGGCCCATACCAGCTGCTACTTGAGCTGACTTCCTCCAGTTGAAAAGCACCTAGATTTAGATCTGTGGAAATGCATGAAGCAAGGTTTGAAGCAAACATAGCATAGCAAGGCAATGCAGTTCAAGTTCACCACACAATCCCACAACCTGCAAGAGTATGCCTTCAAATAATGATAGAATTTAACCATTGAGGCTGTCATCTTCCAGTATCACAATGCTAAGAGATAAGAGAGGTGGTTAACTAGACAAAACCTCAAAATTAGAAGAGGGAAGGGCACCTATAGGGCTCATGAGGCCACTGACTTCAGAGGACTTTGAATTTCTTCATGGCTACACTTAAGGCCAAAAAAGAATATGACCAAGAAGTAATGCTTCCTGACATGCTGTGCATATGTTTTATTAATAGGAAGTGATTTTAGCTGCAGTCATTGGATGACTGGTCCGAAAACAATGGAAAACTTCCAGGAAGTACGGCAGGCACTTGATCAGGGAATGAGTACAATGAGTGGGAAGTTAGTAGACTTAGACAAAGGTCATGGGGTTGGCGGAAGCCTAGGGCTTCCCCGGTATCTCGGCTGGTAAAGAATCTGCCTGCAATGCAGGAGAACCTGGTTCAGTTTCTCGGTCGGGAAGATCCCCTGGAGAAGGGATAAGTTACCCACTCCAGTATTCTTGGGTTTCCCTGGTGACTCAGACAGTGAAGAATCTGCCTGCAATGCAGGAGACCTGGGTTCAGTCCCTGGGTTGGGAAGATCCCCTGGAGGAGGGTATGGCAACCCACTTCAGCATTCTTGCCTGGAGAATCACAGTGGACAGAGGTGCCCTGTGGGGAGGCCAGTGGGCTACAGTCCATGGGGTTGCAAAGAATTGGACGTGACTGAGTGACTAATCACAACACAGCACATAGAGTCTGAAGGTCTCCACTGCTGTCCCATCTAGCAAAATAACTCACCTTCATTTCATCAGGGCTAAATGATCAGTTTCCTGGCTTTGGCAGGCATGATTTCTACAACTGATGGGCACCATTTTAAAAACGAATAGGAGGTTATAGAAACTAGGAATTCCCGTGCGTTTTTGTTTTATTTCTAAACAAAGAAGCCCAACAGCAGCTGACAAATGGCTAAGCCAGACCATGTGCTGGGGGAGGTAGGGGGTGGATTCCACGTCACAGTGGAGGACTGTTAACCACATATAGGAAATCAACTGCTCACAAAATATCTCTGCTGTCCCCGCTACCTCCCCCATCTCCGCGGCTGCTACTCTGGGCAGGCTTCCCAAAGGAAATGAGAGTAATCGTCTGGAAAGTGATTTTGAAGATGCAGCCGTGTGGATCCTGCCCAGAGGGAGCACTCCAACCAGTTCTCCCCGAAGGTGGAGAAGACAGTGTGAAGAACTCAAACTGGGTGGGAGAAATGGCCTTGATTAATCTGAGTGCCAGCTGATTCCCTGCGTCACACCGCTCACAACAGGCTCCCTCCTCATCCCTCATCCTAACAAGGCTTCTATCGTCCAAACAGGGGGAGCCAAATGACGGCGTGTGACTTTCACAGGTCACATCTCTTTTTAATAAAACATGATCATGTCTTGATTATTGAATAATGTGCACTAATAATGCCAAATTCATATTCTTCAGGATGTAATTTAAAAAACACATATATCTGTGTGTCTGTACAGATGCACCAAAAAGTACAAACACTTCTCAGTGACTCAGATATTCATTTCGACATTCTTGAGCCATTTGAAACTACATCAGTTCATGTGTTGAGACCCAGTCACAAATAAAAATTGAAGAACTTGTATCCCCATACTTATACCATCTGGAATCCCTGAACAAATGAAAAACCTAAAATAGATGTAGGAATTTGTCAAGAATCAGACTGCAAATTGTATGTAATCCTAGCTCTGTTCACTGTTAGTTTTAAAGCAGGTTTGGCAGGTCTTAGTTGCGCCCCTTTCTTTTACGTCCAGCCTCGACCCCACCAGCATTCTCTCTCTTCTTTTCTGTGCTCTTGGTCTCTGCATATCGGTGTGCTCTCTAGCTCATAAACAAACTCCCAGGATAAGGACCAGAGTTAATGGCCTTCCAAGTGGCACCCAACTCAGCTCAATACAAAATACAATCAATGTAAGGTACATGGGGTCACTCTAGACTCTGTCTGGGTCCAGACCTCAGCTTGACCACTCGTTAGGGGTATGCCTTTAGACAAATTACTTAACTTTTTGGTACCTCATTTTCTCATCTCCATAATGGAACTAATAATAGTTCTTATAGCACTAGGTGTTATGAGGATCTAATGAGATAATACAAACCAAAAGCTTAGAACAGATCCTGGCTCCCAGAGAGGGTCAATAAAGGTTTGCTAGTATGTGGATGATTATAAACTTAGGAGTGATGATGATGCCTATTTTCTCCATTCTCCAGCAACACCTGGTTTGGTTTTGCTGGTCTCTCTTTTCATGTAAGGATTCCTTTGATTATCAGTGGCGTCATAGAGCATAAGTGCCCAGAGGTGAAACCAAACCAGGTTTAAAGTAAACCAGGGGTTGACACTCACCTTCAAAACAACATCAGAGAAGCGGTAAGATTTTCCTGTTTATAGAGACCATCTACCAGGGTCGAAGGGTTTACCATAGCTTTGTTAAAGAGATTCCTATTTACTCCTTTCTTAATAGATTTCTTACCTGGAACTCCACTGGGTGGATTAACTTGGTAAACAATTGGTGTCTGTGCCCTGGAAAACTGTTTAGAAAGAGTTATCACAGTAAGCATTTCATCAGAATAGCACAACACCACACACAAGAAGCCTGCCATTCCTCACAGACCATTCATCTATGGAAGCAAGTTGCTGTATTTCCTCAAATCACTTCTACTTCTTTCCATTTTCATGATATTTCTGTGAAGCAGAGACAATAGATGTTGTCATAGTTCTTCCATAGACGAGGTCGAGGGAACCTGACAAGGTCATCTGTCTCCCCAGCACCATTATCACTCACACCTGGGCAAGTCTGTTTCTACCAGCCCACCGGTCATCCCAGGAGCATGTTTTACCAAAGGAAAGGTAGGCAAGCCACGCTTCAAAATACCAACCTTTTAATTCCATTATTGCAACTTGATATCTTGGGATCTTGAAGTATTTTTTTTTTTAACTTTTCTGGACAATAATTTGCTTATTTAAATGGAAAGGATTGCAACTTTAATTATTATCAGCCAGCACCTTGGTAGGGATTAGTAAGCTACAAAAATTAGAAGTTTGAAAGATACCCAAGGGAGATTTGTTCAGGAAAATGGAAGGTGCCTGTTGGGGGGAAAACATGACGCAACGAATGAGAAGCAACATTATTCTCCAAGGAGGAGACCAGCGTGGATGGGAGAGGCAGGGGGAGCCTGGTCATGGCACTCAAGTCACCCCCTGAAGCACATCATGTGCTAACTATAAGTTCCAGAGAGGCAGGGGCAAGGCCTAAGTCATTGGTTGTATCCCTGGGCACAGCCTGGTATAAGCAAACATTTACATTTTTGTGAATGCATGGAGAGGCCCCATCTGAGACAACTGACACACTGCCCGGAAGCAAAGGAGAAAAGGAGACCATTCCAGGAATCCCATATCACCTATCATCCTCTGGGTTAGTCCCAGATTACAGCATTTCACAGTCAGGGAGACTGGGAATAAACAGAGAGTCATTAGGATGGACTGCCCTGGCCGCGGTTTGAGCCCCATGCTAATGATTCACCCAGGAGGAGACCCAGTCTCCCCATCCTGCTACCCTCACCCCCATCTCTTACACACACCTAGACCACCTTCCCTCCCCAAACCTACTGTACCTCCCATCTGCAAAGCCAAGACAGCGAATTGTTTCACTTGGTCAGCTTCCAGCACCCCAGGAGTCCTCCTTCCCAGGGAGAAGGCCACTAAAGAGTAACTCCGGTGTTAATCACCAGCCCTCATCAGACATCGTGAATCAACAGACATTGACGGTGTCTTGGCAAGTGCGGGCTTTACATATTGATTCACACATCTGTGCAGTCTGTCATCAAGGTTAGTTTCCTCCCTTCCTAACGGAAAAGGTCAGAAAAGAGTGCACAGAAAATATGCACAGTCTGGGGGTCAAAAGAAGAATGCTGTGACTTCACAGGCTGGGAGCTGTCTCTGATGGCACTGAAGGATGAAGATTAACACAGCTCCACACACACTTGCCAAACGTACACTCCCTCTCTCCCAGCCTCCTCCCGAACCCAGACCTCCACCTCCCGCCAGGACACCTTTCAGACCACTGTCATGCCCACTGGGACTTTATCATGGGAGCTTCGTGAAATAGAGCAGTGGTTACTGCCCCATCTCCCAGATGTTAGAAACGGAGGCAGATGAAACAACCAAGTCCAAACCACACAAGAAAACACACCTGTCAACTTCCAGCTTAAAATACAAGGTCTACCCTTCAGCTGTATGCCTTCCTCCAGAAGAGCAGCGGAAAGAAAGCTTGATCACCCCTCCCAGGTCCTCAGGGTGGTGGAGCAGGCTCAGAGGGAAACCTCGGAGAGGGCTTCACTTGTGATTTCTCTGTGAGCTGACATGACATAGAGCAGTACGTTTTTACGAGAAACAGGCCTCTGGTCACCCACCAAGCTAGAGACGTGACAGAGTGAAAAATTAATGAGCTTCCAAATCCAGCTTTCCTCATGCTGATCCCTGAGCCCAAGGAGGGTCGGCAGCAGCAAGATGGGGAGCTGAGAAGCAGAGGATGAGAGTGACAAAGCCGAGCCACCAGCTGCTTGATAAACCTTCTGTGAGCTGTTCTAACTCGTCAGTGCCTGCAGCAGGCTCTTTGGAGTGGACTGGCGAGGTGGAATTAATTTTTAATACACACGGTTCCCCTAGCCCCAGTCCCCAAACAAAGGCAGACACTGGGTTTCCTTCAGCTCAGAATGCCTCTCATTAACTGCATCCCCTGGTGATTTTTCATCAACTTACCGAGTTCGGGGAACCACTGAAGGACTTGCTATCTTTAATGTGTGATTTTAGGAAGTGTTTCTTTTCTTTCCCCTCTCTCTCCTTCCTAATCTTTTAATCAGTAGGAAAACTATTATCTGGGGTGAAAGGCCATCAAAACCAAAAACAGCATGGTGATTAAGGACCATGCCCGGCCATCTCTCTTCTTTTTATTCATTGAGACACTGTAGAGGTGGCGGTGTGAGTCTTAATAAAAAAGAATAATTTTTTTCTTTCTGCCCCATATGTGCAGAAGCAAAATTCTGGAAAACAAGATTCCCTTGGAGGGAGAAACAAGTTGCTAAATGTGAATTGATGGCAAATTCTAAAGATGAATTGCCTATATTAAAAGGCAGATCGTATGAGAGATGAATTTAGAAAACGAAGACTTGTTGTAAAGGAGCATTAATTAATAACTAAACTGTGCTCTTAGGAACCCTCTTTTAAATGGAGGCTCCTTGTGGGAAGTACAACCATGGCAAGGGGCCCTGCTGAACCACTGCCCATTATAGAAAGTCTAGAACCTATGCTTTCAGAGATTATTTTAGTGTATTAATAAAACCGCTCTGAAATGGGCAGTAGACTAAACAACATTAAGCCCCAACGTAAAATTAATGCATATGGAACCTCTAAAATAAGCCCAGGCATTGGCTCATAAACGCTCTCTCACTCTCTCTCCCCCAACCACCCCCACCCCACCTGCCCTGGTTGCTTTTGGCTGTCTCTGAGCTTGAAGGAGAATTGCAGCAGCCAACGCCCTTTTGGTTTAGGATTGGAAAGAGAAGCAGAAATCAACCGTGAAGCAGAGAGGAAGGTACAACTTGGGTCCCTGAGTCCCTTCACCACGCTGACACTCCAAATGATTGATCTCTGTAAGATGAACCACTGATGCCCAATGGTAATCTTTGAGGCTCCTCTATGGGCTTCCATTTAAATGAGGATTTAGATGCAGGTTCAAATCCTGGCTCTACAATTTATGAACTGGACGACATGGCCAAATTATTTAATCTCCCTGAGTCCCAGGTTTCTCATCTGTAAAAGCAGGATAATAAAAAACTACCCCATAAAATTGCTGTAATAAGTTAATGAGTATAAAGCACTTAGCAAGATCCTGACATTCACACGCTCTATCTTTACTTTCTTAAGATAGTCTCAGAAACCCCATGAATATCATCTACCTGTACTCTCATCCTGGCAAAGCAGACAGACTCCCTAGCTGAGATGTAACTTGCTTGTCAACAATGTAAGCACACCCTCAGATCAGGCAAACACACTTTCCTCCCTCCTTGGAACCCACCTTGAAAGTGCAGCTGTCTCGTGGTCCTGGATGTGGGCTGCCTACCACCTGTCCCCCAGCCTGCACTTCCAGGGAGTACACACCCTCCTGTGCTTCAGGCAGCAGAGATCTGAGGGCAGAAAGTGGAAATCCGTATGAATCACCCATGAATTGCCATCGACGGATGAATGGATTAAGACGTGGTACACAGATACAATGGAATATCACTCTGCGATAAAGAGGGATGAAACTGAGTCATTTGTAGCAATGTAGATGAATAAAGAGTCTGTCATACAAAATGAAGTAAGTCAGAAAAGAGAAAAACAAATATCGTATATTAACGCATATACGTGGAGCCTAGAAAAATAGCACTGATGAACCTATTTGCAGGACAGGAATAGAGACACGGATGTAGAGAACGGATTTGTGGACCTGGTGGGGAAGGAGAGGGTGGGATGAACTGAGAGGGGAGCACTACCACGTGTGAAATAGACAGCTAGTGGAAGCTGCTGGAGAGCACAGGGAGCTCAGCGCTGCTCTGTGATGACCTGGAGGGGTGGGATAAGGGGACGGGAGGGAGGCTCAAGAGAGAGGGGACACGTGTATACTTATAGCTGATTCACATTGTTGTACAGCAGAAACTAACACAACGTTGTAAAGCAATTATATTCTAATTAAAAATAAATAATAAATAAAATTATTTTTTTAAAAACGTGAATTGCCAAAGCTGCCAGTCCAACTTCACTACTTCAAATGTCCTTCCTGCACCTGTGTGTGTGTGTTCTTAGTCAATCAGTCATGTCTAACACTTCAGGACCCCATGAGTGGCAGCCCACCAGGCTCCTCTGTCCACGGAATTCTCCAAGCAACAATACGGGAATGAGTTGCCATGCCCTTCTCCAGGGGATCTTCCCAACCCAGGGATCAAACCAGATCTCCCGCATTGCAGGCAGATTCTTTACCAGTTGAGCCACCAGGGAAGCCCAAGAATACTGGCGTGGGTAGCCTGTCCATTTTCCAGGGGAACTGCTCAACCCAGGAATCAAACCAGGGTCCCCTGCGTTGCAGGCAGATTCTCTACTAGCTGAGCTATCTGGGAAGCCCTCTGCACCTGTGAAGCAGAGCTAACCCAGGATTCCTGTATTTCACTTTTTACCTCCCCTACCCATTCACTAGACTTTAAAGATCGGATCCTTCAGCAAAATAAGTTATGAATCTTTTATTGAAAGGACCTGAGATTTTAAAAATTCTGTCCTGTAAAGAGTTGGAAGGGACTTTGATAGATAATCTACTCTAGTTTCCAGTTAAAAAATAATGAGTTCCATATAGAGGGGATTCCCAAGTGACTCAGTGGTAAAGAATCCTCCTGCCACTGCAGGAGATTCAGGTTTGATCCCTGGCTTGGGGAAGATGTCCTGGAGGAGGAAATGGCAACCGACTCCAGTATTCTTGCCTGGGAAATCCCACGGACAGAGGAGTCTGGCAGCCTACAGTCCATGGGGTCACAAAGAATCAGACACGACTTGGCAACTAAACAACAACCACATATTAATGGATTAACGGGTAAGTAAACACCAATGTGAAGGGCAAAGTAGGACCTGAGTCCGAAGCTCTTTCTGATAAAAGGCATTGATTTTACATGTTGCCAAATCTCTTGACTTAACACTTATTCCAGCAGCTCATAAACACTCCCCGTATCCCCCAGAGAGTCCTAGACCTCCTCTCCTCTTTTCATGAAGATCACAGTGATTTCTTTGCCTTTTTGAGGCCGCCATTCAGTCTGATTTTTGTGAGAGGAGAATATGATGAACACGAGTTAGATTTTAGAAGTGTCTCCCCTCCAAAACTTCTCCTAAAATCTTTAACATTACTCTAAATCTTTAAATCTTCACTGTCCAATGTGCTAGCCATTAGCCATATGTGATTATTGAGCACTTGAATAGTGGCTAGTCCCAGACTTCCCAGGTGGGTCAGAGGTTAAGAATCCGGCTGCCAATACAGGGGACAGGGGTTCAAGCCCTGCTCCAGGAAGATTCCACATGCTGCCGTGCACCTGAGTCTGTGTGCCACAGTTGACCCCACACACCCTAGAGCCTGCGCTCTGCAACAGGAGAAGCCGCCACAATGAGAAGCCCGTGCACAGCAACTAGAGGGTGGTCCCTGCTCCCCGAAACTAGAGAGCCTGCACACATCAACAAAGACCAGCGCAGCCCTAAATCAATAAATAAGTAAAATATTTATCAAAAAAAGAATTGCGGTAGTACCAATTAAGATATTCTATTAAGGTAAAATACACACTGGGTTTTGAAGACTTTGTACGCAAAGTCTTATTAAATTTACATGTTGATTACATGCAAAATGACAGTGTTTCGGCTATGTTGAGCTAAATAACATGCATCATTAAAATTAATCTCACCTCTTTCTTTCAAATTTTTTAACTGACTACTAGAAAATGTTAAGTTTTCTCTGTGGCTCGCATTATATTTTGGTTGGGCAGTGCTGATTTAGACGCTCCAGTGCCAAATTTTGCAAACTCAGACATGTCTTTTTATGATAATAACAGTATTTCATTGATTATTTTCCCACATTTGAGTGCTAATTTAATTTGATATTCATCTCCCAATCAGAGTACATTTAAGAGGGTTGTATTTCTTTTCTTCTAAAATGGTGATATAAAGTCAATGGTGCATGTTAAAGTCATTAGTATGTTGCGGTTGAGAAAACAGAACATACAAATTGAGTTTTGACTTATTTCATAGCAAGTTCTTGCAAGAACTCTATCCCCTAAAATATTATATAACCTACGGAAATCATCTCTCCCTATAGCAATGCTATAAGGAACTTCAGTGTAAGAAATATCTATTGAGCATCTTCTACTAGCAAGATATTGTGCTCAGCATCATAAGGACTACAAGGATGAGTTGATCACATCCTCTGTCCTCAAAGCACTTAGTTTCATGAGGATGAATCTGAAAAGTGAGCAGCTGCCACAGTGTCAGGAGAAACAAAAAGCTGAGGAAACTGGGCCACTAAGGCTATGCATATTGTCCCTTTGTGTAAATTACAAAAAGGTCCTCCCTCAAGGATGATGAATTGCGCAAAAAAGTGTGTAACACACACACAAACACCCACATCACGTTGATGAATTCCTAGAACACGCTCCTTCCTCGTAGCCTGGATTTCACTTCCTACTTGTCTGTCCCCCTGTGAAGGAAGGGAAAGATGATACTCAGTTGGCTGTTAGGGGCGAGGGAGTGTGTGCAGTATGGTTGGTTCAATAGGCAGAGATAGAGGAGGGGGAGCTTTCCTGAAAGAGGAAACAGAAAACAAAAGGACATAATAATCTCCTTTTCTCTAAAGAATGGTCCACTTTCAGGCAGCATGTCTAAGATGTTAAAGAAAGAATGAACGAGTGTAAACTTTGGTGGCCAATGAGAACTTAAGTAGGACGATAGAAAATCTGGAATCCTGTAAACATCACATCGAACTCAGCAAAGAAACTAAAGACTAAGGTGAATTTCCTTTCTAAATGGTTTTTAGTTAATGTACAGTCATTACAATTATGCCTACTCCAAAAGTGAAAGTTGCTCAGTCGTGTCTGACCCTTTGCGACCCCGTGGACTGTAGCCTGCCAGGCTTCTCTGGCCATGGAATTTTCCAGGCAAGAATTCTGGAGTGGGTTTCCATTCCCTTCTCCAGGGGATCTTCCTGACTCAGGGACTGAACCCGGGTCTCCCGCACTGCAGGCAGATTCTTTATCATCTGAGCCATCAGGGAAGAAGATGGTAAAATAGCCTCACTTATTAAAATCTGAATAGCAATAGAAGCCTTGCAAAAAAATCAGCAACTGAAAACATAATCCAACTCCTCCTTACAAATATTGTAAAATTCTCAAAAATCTTTCCCATAGTCTCATCCTTTCCCATATCTCATCCTCATTAAGCCCTGATAGGGAACTATGTTGGTAAATGCAGTCACTGCAGAAGTTGCTCTAATTCACCACCAAAAGCTACAGAGATGAAGAAAGTATTCATCCCAACTGGCCTTCCCAGTCCCGGGTACCTGGTCCTGCACATCACAGCTGGAACATCCAGGAAGACAGGGGAGACGTCACAGGGGATGCTGGGCAGCGTGGGCAGAGCCACATTCACCAGGTGGATCTCCAGTTGAGAGCCATTGGCGGGATGAAGAAGACCCAGCTCCAAACCTGAACACAAGGCACAGAGGGGAGTCTCAGGCTGAAAGGAGCTGTAACCCACAGTGGGCAATACAAAAACACGCCACAAGGGGGCAGTGGGAGGCACTGAGTTTACCCAAAATTCAAAGGCTCCTTATTTCCAAAGGCATTTCTGAGTGCCATATGAATGAGTGTTCTCATTTATGACTTTACTTTTTAAAAAATTCTCATTTCAGGTCCATCCATCTAAATTCAGGAAAGAATTCTCCAACCCTGAAAGTTACTCTTTATCGTGGAGTAAGATGGAGACACTGAGCATGCAGGATTATCAGCAAGGAAGATAGATAACCAAGGTTCTGGGGCCACATTGCCAAGTTCTAGGCTACATGTCTATCATCTCATCAGGGTTCCTTGAGTCCACTCCACAGCTCAGAATAAGGAAACGGACCCAGACACGGAATGGTGTGATGTGACATTAGCAAGTGGGCACCTATTAATAGTTAATAGTAACAGAGAGGGTGCTCAGTAGGTCCATCCCCCTTCAGGACCTCTTTTACATCTGTCCTTAGACAAGAAGAAAACCAGAGACTCACATCCTTTAGGATTCTCTAGATCAGTAAATGAGAAACTTGCATTTGGCAAGACCAAAACCTACCATCAAAAATGACTGTGATCCATGTCCCCCCTGCGAGGCTACCTTCTTCAGGTTCAATGTGGATATTCAGACAAGGCACTGTAAGTGAATAGGAGAGACACTGGCTTCAGTGTGCAAATTCAGTCCCCCAGCTTCCTTTTAGCATTCCTCAGAATCACCAGTCGGGCTTGATACAGCCCAGAACAACGGCCCCACCCCCAGAGCTTCTGCTTCAGTAGGTCTGGGTAAAGCCCAAGAATTTGCATTTCTGACAAAGCGTCATCTGTGCTTTCAGTCTGGAGAATCACACCTTCAAAGCTCCCATTTTAGGAAAAGTTCTGACTGATCCTAGACACCCAGAAACCCAGTGTTCACCAAGACTATCCTGAATTTCCACTTCCCTTGGAGGAAGCCTCAAGGATACACTTGGCCCCTAATGGAATCTGAGATGCGTCTTCCCTCTTACTCACTCGTGAATCAGCAGGGCATGTTTTCTGTGTGTGTGTGTGCTTACTCGCTCAGTCACATCCGACTCTTTGTGACCCCAGGGACGGTAGCCCACCAGGTTCCTCTACCCAAGGGATTTCCCAAGCAAGAATACTAGAGTGGGTTGCCATGCCCTCCTCTACGGGATCTTCCTGACCCAAGCATCGAACCTGTGTCTCCTGCGTCTCCTGCATTGCAGGCGAATTCTTTATTCATCAGGTCATTTTACAGTTACCACTTATTTCCAATATTTCCACTTCCCAGAAACTTTTAGAAGCTGTCTCTATTTCAATCCTCCTACTCGGTACGCCATCCTCTTTTGAATACATTATCAGAATGACTCCCCAAATACAAAATGCTCCAAATTTTTGCTTTGCCTGCTCAGAGAAGCAGTGAATCATCAATCAGTACTGGAATTAAAAAAAAAAAAAAAAACCCACTATAGACTTGCACACTAGGCTAAACTGGGTTCTCCCATACAGACTGTAGGCTGAGTATGACGTTATCAATGCCTCATCTTTGAGGGTGCTCCTGGATGGACATTCCTTGTCCGAGGTAAAGCCAGCAAAAATCAGCTCCCCACTGAAGCCTACAAAACACTTTTCTGTATTAGAAAAGTTAAAGGATCATCGAGGCCACGCCAACTCTGGCAAACCCAAGGCATCCATGTACATATATGCAGGTGGCTCAGTGCACAAGGGAGAAGGCAATGGCACCCCACTCCAGTACTCTTGCCTGGAAAATCCCATGGATGGAGGAGCCTGGTGGGCTGCAGTCCATGGGGTCGTTAAGAGTCGGACAGGACTGAGTGACTTCACTTTCACTTTTCACTTTCATGCATTGGAGAAGGAAATGGCAACCCACTCCAGTGTTCTTGCCTGGAGAATCCCAGGGACAGGGGAGCCTGGCAGGCTGCCGTCTATGGGGTCGCACAGAGTCGGACACGACTGAAGTGACTTAGCAGCAGCAGCAGCAGTGCACAAGAGTGATGATGTAACTGAGTAGGACCCATGGGGCCTTCCCGGGAGGTGGGGGACAGGGGTCGTCAATAGGCTTTTCCCCATAGCCTCTGCTTTACCTCCTCTCTGCGGCATCAGGATTACAGTATTTGATTCGCATTTCCTAAATTGCTCTGCAAATATGAAAATCCCCCACCAAACGGAAGGTGTTAACTACTCGATGAGCCTGAGCACAGAGCCCCAGGCCTTCGAGAGCCTGAGGACTGATAATGTTAACCTCTGTGACAGCACCTGGTTACCTCACCACCATCAGTCAGAATTGTGCGAGCTGACCCAATGACCCCCCAACTCGCACCTGACTTTTATAATGGCTTTGCTAAAATCCTTCAGAGAACTCAGGCTTGTTTGTGTGTGTGTTTTTTCCCCCAGGGGATGAGCTATCATTCTCCTTGCACAGCCCTGCAATAAACGTTTCTCCGCTCCAAACTCTGACATTTCTGTTTGTCTGGCCTCACTCTAGGTTGTGAACATGAACTTGCGCTAACCGTAAAGACCCATTCACAAGAACACAATCATTGGTGGCGCTCTGGCCAGATCAGCTCACACTCGCCCTCAAAGCTATATTAGAGGCATGAGCACTCAGTTGCTCCAGTCATGTCTGACTCTTTGCGACCCTATGGACTGCGGCCCAGGTTCCTCTGTCCATGGGGTTTTCCAGGCAAGAATACTGGAGTGGGTTGCCATTTCTTTTTCCAGGGGATCTTCCTGACCCAGGGATTGAACCTGTGTCTCCTGCATCTCCTGCATTGGCAAGCATATTCCTTACCTCTAGCACCACCTGGGAAGCCCCCAAGAAGATACAGAGGATAACCGAATTAGCTGAGAAAAGTAGAGACACAATTTCAGAAAAGAAAATTTTAGTCAGCCGTTCATTGCTAAGACAAGCTAAGCCTTCCTTTGGGAAGATAAGTAATAAAATCTAAAAATAACTGCATTGTATGGCTCAAAAAAGAGTTATAAAAAGAAGATTATGTTATTATTAAAAGCTCTAGACTATAACAGCAACTTCCTCTGGCTGTTAAAAATTAAACTATGTATTTATAACTGTTTAATGTACAACCTCAACCAACAAACAGAAAAAAATTATTAAGCAGAGAAAATTCAGTCTTGGAGGAGACACTAATAGGTCATCCCCAATAATATTTCAGTTCAGTTCAGTTCAGTCGCTCAGTCATGTCTGACTCTTTGTGACCCCATGGACTGCAGCACGCCAGGCTTTCGAGTCCATCACCAACTCCCAGAGCTTGCTCAAACTCATGTCCACTGAGTCAGTGATGCCATCCAACCGTCTCATCTTCTGTTGTCCCCTTCTCCTCCTGCCTTCAACCTTTCCCAATAATATTTAAGTATCAATAAACTAGTTCTCAAGGTAACCTGTTGTGGTCTCCTTAAAATCTCTTCAAAACACATTCACCGACCTGCCAAAAGTAGTATTTTGATACTTGTCAGAGAGATCAGAGAGCCAGTCATCTTGCTGAAATCGATCCTTTCAAAAGTGCTCAGACATTAAACACATCTTCAATTTTGGTTGGAGCAGCATAGCTTTATAAAAACAAAATGAAAAGAAAATGACTATCATTTTTGCTTACATACAATTGCTTTGCTGTGTTAAAACTTGGAGAATTAAGGATCTTCTGAGAGACCCGCCATCATCCCAACTTGCAAAAAAAGGACAATCTATAAAATCACCACTATTCTACCCCCCTGCTGTCTCATTCACTTATTTTATGCATACGCAAGCTAGGGAAGTAATAGTAACCTCTTGCATTAATTCATTCTTAAACAAACACTTACATTTTAAAAGTAAGTCAATTCCAGAGTCAAAATACTAGCTAATGGTGACGAGGGGGAGGGGGTTGTTTTGTTTTGTTTTCTGGAAGTCTCAGTCCTCCAGGAACCAAACAACATGCAAAAAAAGAGTAAAGAGCTTAACAAAATGAAAGTTAAATGTGGTAACAGGTTGAAAAACTGATGCTAATGGAAAGTTGCAGGACATTATCTTACCCTGGTGGCTCAGCCATAAAGAATCTGCCTGCAATGCAGGAGACCAGGGTTCAATCCCTGGGCGGGGAAGATACCCTGGGGGAGGGCATGGCAACCCACTCTAGTACTCTTGCCTGGAGAATCCCATGGATGGAGGATTTTGGCAAGCTACAGTTCATAGGGTCACACAGAGTCAGACACGACTGAAGTGGCCAAGCAGCAGCAGCAGCAGCATCTTACCCTCACAGCAGAGGAAACAGGGAGGGAGTAACAGGAAGAAAAAGCTGGACCCTCCAAACTGGACCTCCCAGGTCCCTCTACCTCAATTCACAACGCCTGGACCATCTTCCTTAAACGCTGCTTTCACTGTGGCTTTGTCCTGTTTAATGCTTTCAATTCAAAGCAAAACCTCTATCACGTCAAACAGAGGATAAGAACACTTGAGAGGATTTTTATTAAGAATAACTGAGGTGATACATGCTGCTGTTGCTGCTGCTAAGTCGCTTCAGTCGTGTCCAACGCTGTGCGACCCCAAAGACGGCAGCCTGCCAGGCTCCCCCATCCCTGGGATTCTCCAGGCAAGAACACTGGAGTGGGTTGCCATTTCCTTCTCCAGTGCATGAAAGTGAAAAGTGAAAGTGAAGTGGCTCAGTCGAGTCCAACTCTTATTGACTCCAGGGACTGCATGCAGCCCACCAGGCTCCTCCTTCCATGGGATTTTCCAGGCAAGAGTACTGGAGTGGGGTGCCATTGCCTTCTCCATACCTAAAGAAATTAACACAGGGCCTGGTACAAAGAAGACACTCACAAAGGTCAGTTTTCCTTTCAAAGGCTCTCTGCTTCCCACAGAAAGCCCTGATTCTGCAGTTTCACCCGGACCTGCCCCTCACATTTCCAACTTCCCCTTTCACTGCACCCAGCAAGCTCCCCACATGGCAGCGTCTGCCTTGGATCCTGTTGGTCCCTTTCTAGAGTCCCCCAACTTTCTTGTGCCCTAAAGAACTCCTGGCCTCCTTCAGGGCCCAACTCAGGAGCTGCCTCTCCATGGAATCTGTCGCCCATGTAGATTCATAAATTAACTAGCTCCCAGACTTCCCTGGTGGTCCAGTGGCTAAAACTCCACACTCCCAATGTAGGGGGCCCGGGTTCGACCCCTGGTCAGGGAGCTAGATCCCACATGCTGCAACTAAGACACAGAGCAGCCAAATAAATAAAGGTTTAAGAAAAAAATTAACTGGCCTCCAAATACGAAGGGCAAGGAGACACCTTAGAAGGAGGCAAACACTCCAGATTTGCAGGTGCTGGGTTTCATAAGCAGGAAAACTTTTACATATGAGGCTCGTCTTGGGTGTTAGCAAGATGAATAGATCTCCACCCATCACAATCTTAACAGTTTATACAGAGGCTTGAACAGTGTTCAGTCACGTGTTCAGTCCCAATGATCTCAGTGCCACATGGCTCTCTGAAAACTGCATCTTTGAAAACAGCTCCTGTTGTGGAACCTTTGCACAAAAGGTACATTTCAAGTACACGGGGTGGGGTGGGAGGAGGCCTGCTTGTAGGTGGACTGGTAGTCACGCCCCGTCCATGACCTGGAGGAGGTGGACCAGCGTCCATCCCTCCTGACCTCGTTTAACAGGTGAAGCAAGACTCCACGTGTTAACATTATATCCTCAATGTAACAAACCCCTTTCATTGATATTGGGGGGGGAGGGGTTAAGAAAACACTGAAGCCAGAAAAAACAGTTTTATCATTACAAAATAAATAAATAAATAAGTGCCCAGAAAAAAAGTATCTACAAAAAGCTTAAGAATAAACGTATCTTTTAGGTATGCCCGAATTAAGACAGTGCAATGGATAATCACCTGTAGTTCATTCCACTCCACAGACATTTATCATATGCCTAATATACGCTGGGCACGGTGCTTTCTGTTGTTTTTTAGTGACTAAGTCGTGTCCAGCTCTTTTACAACCCCATGGACTGTAGCCTTCCAGGCTCCTTTGTCTGTGGGATTTCCCAGGCAAGAATACTGGAGTGGGTTGCCATTTTCTTCTCCAGGGGACCTTCCCAACCTAGGGATCGAACCCACAGTTCTTGCCACGTCTCTTGTATTAGAGGCAGATTCTGTACCACTGGAGCTGGGAAAACAGAGATAAATTATCTTTGTACCTGCCCTCAAGTACCCAGCAGTTCGGGTAGGGGCAGAAGCTACTCTCATTTACAAGAGGAGTTCTAAAGTTTTCAAGTAGATTAAGCAGGTGTTTCTTTAACTTGTAAAATTCTCTATATTTTACACCTATTTGAAATAGGATTCATTTTTCAAACATTTAATTTTCAGAAATACATCTACTGCCTAGAGAAAAGTACCCAGGAGTTACTTATAGTCCAAAAGCACCGGATTTGCTTTACTTGTCACACCCAACAGAATATGTTAGGCACAGGAGAGTCGATTTTCAATCTGACTGGGATTTTAGCATTTTGTTTTGGTGCCTACTCCCAAATTTAGAACATCAGAAGTAAATGGTCACATATTGGTTTTCTTAAAACCCTGTGTTGGGAGGGGGCAGGTGGGAGGAAATGAGTGATTGGAATTGACACATATACACTATCAATAAATACTATGTATAAAACAGATAACTAATGAGAACATACTCTAAAGCACAGGAAACTCTAGTCAAAGCACTGTGGTGACCTGAATGGGAAGGAAGTCCAAAAGGGAGCGGATCCATGTCCCTGTACGGCTCATTCCTTTTGCTGTACAGTAGAAACTAATACAACATTGTAAGTTAACTATACGCCAATAAAAATTAATTTTTAAAAAACCTCTATGTTCAGACCTACATCTTCCCTCTAAAATAGAGCAATCAAATCAATAACAAATGTATTTTCTCTTAAAATGATTATCCACTAATCCTAAGAACAAACTCAGCCTCCATTTAAATACTTTAACCAGAATATTTTCAACCAGAGGAGAGCTGTGTGCATCAGGTCAGTTCTCTCTCCCCTGTCTCTCTCTCCCCACTCTGCCCTCGTTCTTCCTCCTCCTCTCTGTCCCCTTCCCAGCCCCCCTCCCTGCGGGGCTTTGAAAGACAGACCTGCGAGGCTGCTACATCTATCCCCCAGTTCCTTTGTTTAACACACTAGCAAAAAGGCGACATCTAGGAAACACAGAGCAGAGACATTTCTGAGCCCAACAGTACCTTTTCCTGTTTCTCTCTCCTTTGGACTCAAGGGAGGAGTCCTTTCCTTTCAGAATGACCTTGTTCCTTTCAGAATGACCTTGTTCCTCTTAGGAACCAATGGCCGTGTTACCTGGTGAGACTGAGAGCCCACCTGCAGCAGCACAGGTAACTTACTTGCGTCAGGTTGTAACTCACCTAACTCGTTTGTGTCCCAGCCAAACCTGTGCTAAAGAAAAAATTCAGAGCTGACCATGGGGCAAGTTTAATGATTAACGCAAGCTACTGAGGCTTTTTCCCCCAAGATCTTTTATTAATGATCAAAGAAAGTCTTACATTTTTTTCCACTTACATGTACCCTAGACAAGATGTTTAGATGAAAGTTCACCCAATGAGACAGACAGGTATTCAATGATTGAAAGAACTGCCAGTAAGTCAGTGATCGAACACAGGCCCAGGAGAAAGGGCCACCGAAGGGCTGGTCCCCGTTCATGAGCAGTCTCTGACTTCTCATCAAGAGGAAAGGCTGCTACAGGCCCTGCCGCAGGTTGGCATTCTCACTATGCGGGGGTGAGTCTAAATGTTACTGAATTCAACTGCATGGCAGGCCAACAAATCGGAGATGAGGTGTTGGGGTAAGGAATGCGACTTTAGGAGAACCCACGGACCAATAAGATGGCAGACTATCTCAAAATAACTGCCTTATCAGGGTCTGATGCCAGGTTCTTTTACAGATCAGGGATGGGGGGAGTGAAGAAACAAAGTAAAAAGGCCGTTAATCTTGCAAATATCCCCTAGACCGGCAAGACTGAGGCAAGGGAGCTCTCAGTTTCTTCCTTCCTACCGTCTGAGGGTGGACAGGGTTTTAAACAAAGGCACTTTAACAGTCAGGCAGAGGGGCAGGATTCTCCATGGGCAGTTATGTGTGATTATAATAACAAAAGAGCAAGTCGCAGAAACACTTCCAACAGGAAGTGCAAATTGCCTTTTCCCTGCAACCTAAAGGGCTTCCCTTGCAGCTCAGTTGGTAAAGGATCTGCCTGCAGTGCAAGAGACCCGGGTTTGATTTCTGGATCTGGAAGATCCCCTGGAGAAGGGGTAGACCACCCACTCCAGTATTCTTGGGCTTCCCTGTGGCTCAGCTGGTAAAGAATCCGCCAGCAATGTGGAAGACCTGGTTTTAATCCCTGGGTTGGGAAGATTCCCTGGAGGAGGGAAAGGTTACCCACTCCAGAGAATTCCATGGGCTGTATAGTTCATGAGGTCACCGGGCTGTATAGTCCATGGGGTTGCAAGGAGTCGGACATGACTGAGTGACTTTCACTGCAACCTGAAGAAGCACACAGGAGATGATCTGCTCAAAATCTTGCTAAGAAAGGGCTTGTGCAAGCCTTCTCTATTTTCTCACTTCCCTCCCTCCCTCCTGACCTTGCATTTTGGCCAAGAGGAAGTCCTTGGCTTCCACCCATCACCTCCTGTTAGGATCCAGACCACAGGTCTCAGTGACTGGTTTGACTCTCTCAATGAGGAATCGGACATGCATCCGACCTTGGAGATCAGCACCACCTCTGTACTTGGTCCATGTCTGACTTCCTTGTGTCTGCCCCACCACCCACTCCAGCTCACATCACCGGCTTCCTGATGCAGTCAGCCATGCCCAGTGGTTCCCAACCAGAAGAAATCCTCATCTTCTTTTCCTTTGAGACAGAAGCCTTTTTAATAGAATTTGATACCCCTGAATGTCCATCTCAAAGGACCTGGGAAGCATCCCAAGCAAGACCTGATTTAACCCACAGAAATACAACACATGTCTCACGACAATGGTGGAACTATCCTCTAGAAAGTATGGGAAAGAAAGTGAAAGTGAAAGTCACTCAGTCATGTCTGACTCTTTGCAATCCCACGGACTATACAGTCCATGGAATTCTTCAGGCCAGAATGCTGGAGTGGGTAGCCTTTCCCTTCTCCAGGGGATCTTCCAAACCCAGGGATCAAACTCAGGTCTCCTGCACTGCAGGCGGATTCTTTACCAGCTGAGCCACCAGGGAAGCTCAGAAAGTATGGGAGTCTTTGCGAAATCTCCTGTGCATCACAGCTTGGCAACCAGTGACAAGCAGAATGATTTGCTAGCACTGCAGCCAGTAGGGTAGAGACAGGAGGCCTGGCCAGATCAGGCAGCCAGGGAGCCAATCATCCAGCCACCCTCCTCCCTTCTGAACCCCAGCTTCCACTCTAGACCCCCCAGGACAGGTCCACAAGCGTCATTTGAGCCACACTGGTGTGTCTGGCACATGGGAAACAAGGAAGAACAGACAGACCAGGTTTGGGGGAGATAATCAAAGGGGATTTCAAAATGATTGGTAATTTTTATTTTTGTAAAAGAAATTATATTCATGAACCACTGAGATGGTTCAAAATTATTTTGATAAAGAACATAATACAGTTTCTGCCCTCAAAGTGCTTGCTATCTGGCAGGGGAAACAAAATCATGATCAGATTAGTTTACTGTATTTTAGTCAAATCTCGTGGTGAAGACTTAACTCGTGTTTTATTTCTTGCTACTTTAATAAGAGGTGTCCAGAAAGTAACCCCATCTATCCTCAAATAAAGAACCTACAATGGATACTTATCATTTTTTTTAGCAGCCTAGCCATCAAGAGGGCGTCTCAGGTGGCTCAGTGGTAAAGAATCTGCCTGCTCCAGGGATCTTCCCGATGCAAGGATCGAACCTGAGTCTCCTGCATTGGTTGGTAGATTCTTTACCAGGGAAGCCCTAAAATATAGAGGTAGAAGTCATCAAAATGAGTGAGAGTACCACTGTAAATGTGACCTCTTGAGTGTGGTGGAGCCTGAAAACATTTGGGTTATACATGTCTTTCTCAAACTATAGGACTGACCAAAAATTTCTTTTGAATTTTTCTATACAATAAGGATATCAGGAAACCCCAAAAGAACTTTTTGGCCATCCCCCAATAGATGCCACATTTCTTAAAGAAAGAAATTGATATTTTCCCTCTGTACCTTCAAATCATTTTGCACTGTACCTTATATACTGTAGGCACACAATCTAATGAAAAGAAATGCCTGTGAATTCATTTGAGGAAAAACACTCTGCAGTAGATGAGGGCCACCAAAGTCAAAAGCAAGTTTTAAATGGAAACCAAGAATGCTCAATGCATTTATTTCTATTTTTTCTTTTCTTTTCTTTTCTTTTCTTTTTGCTTTCTCCTTATTAAACTTGTTTTATCATTTCCTCTTCAACTCATAGGCATGTTTCTGATAGAAAACGAACCTGGAGCACAGCACTAACACGGCCCTTTCATCTAAATAAGATTTTCACTTGTAAGTGGGGCTCTGGAGTATATACCATTTGTGTGACTAGCCCTGGAACTATGGCACACCTACACCCTTCACATTTCCTGTGCGGTCAGACTCTTCCCCAGGTGAGGTGAGACAGGTAAATTCCCCTTTCACCTGTCTAAGATTGACCCAGCTCAAGTTACACAAGCCCTTCCTTTTCCTTGTCTCTCTGCTGCTGCTGCTGCTGCTGCTGCTGCTAAGTCGCTTCAGCTGTGTCCTACTCTGTGCAACCCCATAGATAGCAGCCCATCAGGCTCCCCGTCCCTGGGATTCTCCAGGCAAGGTTACTGGAGTGGGTTGCCATTTCCTTCTCCAATGCATGAAAGTGAAAAGTGAAAGTGAAGTCACTCGGTTGAGTCCAACTCTTTGAGACCCCATGGACTACAGCCTACCAGGCTCCTCCGTCCATGGTATTTTCCAGGCAAGAGCACTGGAGTGGGGTGCCATTTCCTTCTCCACCTTGTCTCCCTGCATGCATGCTAAGTCTTCAGTCGTGTCCAACTCTTGCAACACTATGAACTGTAGCCCACCAGGCTCCTCTGTCCATGGGATTCTCCAGGCATGAAGACTGGAGTGGGTTGCCATGCCTCCTCCAGGGGATCTTCCCATCCAGGTATCAAACCCAAGTCTCATTATGTCTCCTGTACTAGTAGGCAGGATCTTTTTACCACTACCAACACCTGGGAAGCCCGCAAGTCTCCCTAGCCTCCCTTTTTCATAAAGAAACAAAGCTAAGGGAATTATATCCTCTCTGGTTCAATATCATATCCCTGATTACATTTGGAGCCAAAGGATAATGAATATATAAACTCAT
The DNA here is from genome assembly GCF_023091745.1 of Budorcas taxicolor. Taxonomy (NCBI): domain Eukaryota; kingdom Metazoa; phylum Chordata; class Mammalia; order Artiodactyla; family Bovidae; genus Budorcas; species Budorcas taxicolor. Next base: position 35,432,282 of record NC_068920.1, on the reverse strand, counting down.
ATTTGGAAAAGAAATGAATTTGTTCCACTAGAGGGGTTAAGTTCCTGATCAAATATTTGTTTCTTAGTTTCTTTAGACAAAGTTTCCCACTAAAGTAAAATTATTTAAAAGTAATCCATCATTATTGCCCCTGTCTGAGGTCAGTTTTGCTGATTAAATTATTTTGATAATAATGACCCCCACTTACCTGGAATCAAAACTGTCGTGCCCTGTATCATCCTGATGAGAGTCCTAAAAACCAACAAGGATGCCCTGGGTGTTACAGGTGAAAATAACTCATCATGTCCATGTACTTGGGAGTTAACATTGAACTACAGGCAGTTTCCTCATTCGAATGAGCAGAGCTAACTTGCTACTCCTGCATCATATAGTCTGGGAATCTATGGGCTATATACCTCAATCATCCTGAGGGCATCTTTGGATCACAACACTCAGCATAGCGAGATTCATACCAGTGACACAGGATGATCAGAAAGTTGTGAGGTCAAGCTCATATCTAATCTGGGCCATGACCAACTATCTCAGTTTGCCTATAACCAGAAGCTTTCCAAGGTAAGGTCATGGGGCTTTCAGTGTTAAACAGGGAGAGTCCCAGGAAAACCACCAGGATGACTCACCACCCCTATGCTTTAGACAGCTTCTAGTCCAGAAACAGTCAATAATTTTCTAAAATGCTTTGGCACTCAAGGTGGACAGATTTTATTCAGTTGCTTATAAAATCCACTTACATGTCAAGTAATTCAGTTCCTGCCATGTCAGATAAAATAGGTGTTGTGATATCCAGTGTTTTCTGGACCACAGAAGCATATTTTTCTTTGAAATTGGAGCATTTGTGGAAAATATGGGAAAACAGTATATGTCAGTTTCTGAATTACAGATAATACAATATCTTCTCCCTGGGATCAGCAGAATTTAAAATAAATCATACCAGCAGGGAGCCACAATACAAAAGCAATTAATTTTTTTCTAGTTTGATACCATGTTACTATTAATATCTGAGCCAGAAGCCCAACAGAGATGTCTAAAGTATATCTCATATTTTGTTTTAAAAGAATGAGTGACAGAGAAGTCATAAATCTCTGCAGCCCAGTAGAATGCTTGCTTTAGCAGCAGAACGTTATGATACTGTCAAATTCTATATCCTTAGAGAAAATTGTTTTGAAAATGAAAGAAATGTTTTCCCCTTCTCCGGCAAATGTTGCACAGCTGATAAAATAGCCAAGTCTGATACCTGATATGAGGAACAACATCAGTGGTGAAAATGAGTTGGTGGTGGTTTAGTAGCTAAGTCATGTCCGACTCTTGGGCCCCATGGACTGTAGTGTTCCAGGCTCCTCTGTCCATGGATTTCCCAGGCAAGAATATTGGAGTAGCTTGCCATTTCCTTCTTTGGGGGATCTTCCCAACCCAGGAATCGAACCCGGGTCTCTTGCACTACAGGCAGATTCTTTACCAATTGAGTTACAAGGGAAGCCCCACATAAAAATGAGGGGAACTACAAAAACCTAAAAATAAAGATTGCCTTCAGAATTAAACAATGAAAACAACCAGTAATGGATCAAATTCCTCAGTAAGACTTAAAGCTATTACTACATCTAAAGAAAACCATTCAGATGTCTGTGAAGATGGATAGTGTGGCAGTGTCTTTAAAAATAGTTTTTATCAATGATCTCATTGGAAAGAAATATATGTCTCCCTCTTGAATCTAGATAGACTTGTGACTCACTTATAACCAATGGTGATCACTGGAGATGATGCCACCTGACTCCAAGGCTAAGTCACAATACAGTTTTGCAGTGTAGGTTGGTACATTTACACTTACGTTTAGAACTCTCAGCCAATCCCTGAGAATTCCAGCTATCTGGGGCCACTATGCCAGGAGGAGGCTTCCAGTAAGGCTTACTACAGCCATATAGGCTACTGCACCCATTTACCGTGACCTTGGAACTATCGAGTAGCTCTTTTAAAGGCACAGCTAATGCATGTGGAGGCAAGCCTGAGAACCAGGTTGGTGGATCACACACCCAAATGTGCTTTCTCGGCTGTAACCGGTATACGCATTCTGCTGTGTAGACTGACAAGGCGCCGGCCCCAGGAGAGGTGCTCAGAGCTGGCAGAGAGAAGTGAGAGGTACTTGGGAAAAAACCTCTCACTCTGCCCCCACAAGTTCAAATATTACCATTTCCTTTGTGTTCCTAGAAGTGAGAAATTGGGGGAAAGCTCTCCATCTGAGAGATGGAAACTCGTATACCCCCACTCCAGGGACAGTCATGAGAGTAAGATGAGATAACCCAGAATCTTAGAGTCAGATAATGTAGTCATCTTTGGTGTTACAACCGGAAGACCTCCAGGAGGTGCCAATGCTGGGGCACGTCTGAACTGATACGGGCCCCTGGGCTCTTATCCAGAAGCTCATTTCTTTCTCCTTCCTTTGTGTTAAAGGGAAGCAAGGAAGCATCTGCCAAGTGTGACAGAGCTTTGATTATTTTCTCTGGGGCCTTCATGTATTTTTTATATTTTGGAGGTGGGAGGGTTGAGGAGAGGTTGGAGAAGAAGCACCAAAGCAGGCTCCTTCCCTACACTGTCCTGCGCTTTCAGTGCTTTGTAAGTGAGCCCTGCCCTTCATCTGAGAACTCTGATGGGGCTGGGCATGCCCTATTTATAGACAACAACTGCTGCACAACTTCAAAGGGAGCACACAGCTAAGCCAGGGGAGTGGAGGGAACACTCAGAGGAAAGGACGGGACACAACAGCTCCCGGCAGCCAGCTCTGGGCCCTGCCAGAAATGCCCCATCATCCCCCAGTGCAGTAAATGGCCAAAGACCATGGTGTCCATCCCAGAAGGGCAGCTCTCAGCTAGGGCAGGTGATCCAAGTGGGCTTTATTTGACTTTGTGCTGAAATCTGACAAGCTCTTACATTGACCAGATTAATTGGCCTTTAGAGACCATGGTTTCCAGAGCATGAACACCTAATTCTCACCTTACATTCTCAAAAACAAAGAAGAAGAGGAAGAAGAACGAGGAGGGGAAGTGAGGAGGACAGCGGAAGGGGAGCAGAAACAGAAGAAACATATTCAGTATGGTGGACTGAATAATGAATAGCCCTCCCAAATTTATCCACATCCTAATCCCCAGAAGGAGTTGTCAAAATGTGACCTTTCTTGGTGATAGGGACTGTGCCGGTGTGATGAAGTTATGGGTCCTGACGTCTCCTGGTTCGCCCAGTGTCCACACAAAGGTCCTCATGGGAGAGAAGCAGGAGGATCAGAGTTAGTAGCAGGGGATGTGATAACAGGAGTCAGATTTGATGTGTTAGGAGAAAAAGGACCACGAGCTGAGGAATACAAGGGGTCTTGAGAAACTGACAGAAAGGCAAGGAAACAGACTGTTTTCCCCACAGAACCCCCAGAAGGAACATCCCTATGAAACTGATTTAGCCCTACAAAAACTTTGATTTAGCCCTACGAAACTGATTTTGACTGCTGACCCCAGACTGTAAGATATCAAACCCATGTTGTTTAAGCCACTATGTTTATGTGGTACTGTATTATAGCAGCCTTAGAGGTTGTTTATATGTTTACATAATATTGTATTATTATATAATTGTATTATAGGAGCATCCAGGAAGGGTTGTCATTTGGTACCATTAAAGTGTATATGTCCCTCTTGGAAGACACTGGTGCATTCACCCATAACACATAGTGGGTCACTTAGCCCCTGAATTACCCCTATAAATGTTTAAATTTTTCACCCCCTGTCTTCTTCTACCTCCTTCAAAAGGACCAAAAGTACTCAAGGAGCAGGTTCTTAACTGAAGTTCAAGTAAAATGGGCATACAAGAAAAAGTCCATAAAAAATATATTTTTAGTTTAGGATCAGGAGAAGTATGAATTTTTAGATACATGTAGATTAAAAAAAGACTACATGGACATACATGTTAGAATGATAAATGTTAACCCTTGAGGTAAAATTGTAGATTATTTTTATTTTCTTCATTTACTTACCTTAAATTTTCTCATTCTAAAACAAACACATATTATTATTGTATCATAAAGTTTTTTTTAAGTGATATCAGGTATCATAACACCAGTATCTTTTTTTTGTAACTTGAAAAGGTGGGGTTTTTTTCTTTTTCTTTTTTTATAGAAACTGCCAAGGTCATTTCCCAAGTTTAGGACAATGGCACAGAAAATTTAGGATCCAACTGGACCCACTAGGGGGCAGTATTGAGCCCTTGAAGGTGAACACAGAAGCAGACCACTGAACAGATAAATACTAACTTGGAAAGGACAGCCATCCAAAATGTAAACTTTCAGGCACCTCAGCATCCAGTCTGGCCTAGAATATCTTCCCATCAATCAACTTTACAGAGTGGCATTAGAGCAACGTCTTTCATTTGAGGGAGCCTAAAAAAGTACATTCTGTGTAACTCAGTAACTTAGAAAGACAATTCACGAGAAAACAAGCTCTGTGACCAAATAGGGTGTAAAGTGTTATGAGCTATACCCTTCCTTGGACTTCCTAGGTGGCTCAGGGGTAAATAAAACATGCCTGCCAAAGCAGGAGATACCAGAGATGAGCTTTCAATCCGTGGGTCAGGAAGATCCCCTGGAGGAAGAAATGGCAACTCACTCCAGTATTCTTGCTGTGAAAATCCCATAGACAGAGGAGCCTGGTGGGCTACAGTCCATGGAGTCACAAAGAGTCAGACACGACTGAGCACACACACACACACCCTTCCTTGTGTTAGGGCTTCACTGTGCCTCTGACACACCCTTCCTTAATGATTCACAATGGATATTGGCTTATTAAATCCTGTGACAGAGAACCTACTGTATAGCTCAGGGAACCCTATTTAGTGCTCAGTGGTACTTAAATGGGAAAGAAATCCAAAAAAGAGGATATATGTATATTTATTGCTGATTTACCTTGCTGTACAGTAGAAACTAACACAACATTGAAAGCAACTAGACTCCAATAAAAATTAATTTAAATAAATAAAGCCTCTGAGGTCCTGCAGAAATGAATCCCACTTAAGTTTCTTGAAGTATTTCCCAAATACATATTTGACAGATCCATCGTTTTCATTGGAATAAGGGCCTTTGATGGTGTGGATCACAAAAAACTGTGGAAAATTCTTCAGGAGATGGGAATACCAGACCACATGATCTGCCTCTTGAGAAACCTATATGCGGGTCAGGAAGCAACAGTTAGAACTGGACATGGAACAACAAACTGGTTCCAAACAGGAAAAGGAGGACGTCAAGGCTGTATATTGTCACCCTGCTTATTTAACTTCTATGCAAAGTACATCATGAGAAACGCTGGGCTGGAAGAAGCACAAGCTGGAATCAGGATTGCCGGGAGAAATATCAATCACCTCAGATATGCAGATGACACCACCCTTATGGCAGAAAGTGAAGAGGAGCTAAACAGCCTCTTGATGAAAGTGAAAGAGGAGAGTGAAAAAGTTGGCTTAAAGCTCAACATTCAGAAAACGAAGATCATGGCATCTGGTCCCATCACTTCATGGCAAATAGATGGGGAAACAGTGGAAACAGTGACATACTTTATTTTGGGGGGCTCCAAAATCACTGCAGATGGTGACTGCAGCCATGAAATTAAAAGACGCTTACTCCTTGGAAGGAAAGTTATGACCAACCTAGACAGCATATTCAAAAGCAGAGACATTACTTTGCCAACAAAGGTCCATCTAGTCAAGGCTATGGTTTTTCCAGTGGTGATGTATGGATGTGAGAGTTGGACTGTGAAGAAAGCTGAAGGCCGAAGAATTGATGCTTTTGAATTGTGATGTTGGAGAAGACTCTTGAGAGTCCCCTGGACTGCAAGGAGATCCAGCCAGTCCATTCCAAAGGAGATCAGCCCTGGGTGTTCTTGGGAAGGAATGATGCTAAAGCTGAAACTCCAGTACTTTGGCCACCTCATGAGAAGAGTTGACTCATTGGAAAAGACTCTGATGCTGGGAGGGATTGGGGGCAGGAGGAGAAGGGGATGACCCAGGATGAGATGGCTGGATGGCATCATGGACTCGAAGGATGTGAGTTTGAGTGAACTCTGGGAGTTGGTGATGGACAGGGAGGCCTGGCATGCTGCGATTCATGAAGTCACAAAGAGTTGGACACAACTGAGAGACTGAACTGAACTGAACTGAGGGTTCCAATTCTGAACATTCTTTGGAAAATTCTGCTATAATTATGTGATTTGTAATAAGTATATATTGGCACAGAGCTCCCAAAAATCCCTTCAATTTCCTAAGTGATAGGAGTAAAGATGACTTGTGATATCCATCACAAAACTCTTTTAACTACATCTGAGTTTATGCTAATACGATGACTTTTGATAAGTATCTAAGAGTGGGAATGGGTTGCCAGGGGACCAACCCCATGATTGGAGGTTGAACTTTCACCCACAGACTCCCAACCTTTAGGGAGAGGAAAGGGACTGGAGACTGAGTTCAATCACCAATGGCCAATGATTTAATCAATCATGCCATGTAATGTAATGAACTCTCTACAGAAGAGAACAAAAAACCTGGGTTCAGAGGGCTTCCAGGTGGGTAGAAACATGGAGATGTGGGAGAGTAGTATGCCCAGAGAAGGCGTGGAACCCACGTGCCTCTTCCCACATGTTTTCCTTTATGCATCTCTTCCATCTGGCTGCTTCTGAGTTTTATCCTTTTATAGTAAACCAGTTTTCTAGTAAGTAAAATGTTTTCCTGAGTTTCATGAGCTGCTCAAACAAATTAAACAAATCCGAAGAGAAGCTCAGACTGAAAACCACAATCACCAATCTGATCACATGGACCACACCTTTGTCTAACTCAATGAAACTATGAGCCATGCCGTGTAGGGCCACCCAAGACAGATGGGTCATGGAGGAGAGTTCTGACAAAACGTCATCCACTGGAGAAGGGAATGGCAAACCACTTCAATATTCTTGAGAACACCATGAACAGTATGCAAAGGCCAAAAAGAAAACAGGACACTGAAATGTGAACTCCCCAGGTCGGTAGGTGCCCAATATGCTACTGGAGATCAGTGGAGAACTAACTCCAGAAAGAATGAAGAGACGGAGCCAAAGCAAAAACAACACCCAGTTGTGGATGTGACTGGTGATGGAAGTAAAGTCCAATGCTGTAAAGAGTAACATTGCATAGGAACCTGGAATGTTAGGTCCATGAATCAAGGCAAATTGGAAGTGGTCAAACAGGAGATGGCAAGAGTGAACATCGACATTTTAAGAATCAGCAAACTAAACTGGACTGAATGGGTGAATTTAACTCAGATGAACATTATATCTACTACTGTGGGCAAGAATACCTTAGAAGAAATGGAGTAGCCATCATAGTCAACAAAAGTCAGAAATGCAGTACTTGGATGCAGTCTCAAAAATGACATAATGATTGTTGTTCATTTCCAAGGCAAAGCTTTCAATATCACAGTAATCCAAGTCTATGCCCCAACCAATGATGCTGAAGAAGCTGAAGTTAAATGGTTCTATGAAGATCTACAAGACCTTCTAGAACTAACACACAGAAAAGGTGTCCTTTTCATTATAGGGGACTGGAATGCAAAAGTAGGAAGCCAAGAAACACCTGGAGTAACAGGCAAATTTGGCCTTGCAGTACAGAATGAAGCAGGGCAAAGGCTAACAGAGTTTTGTCAAGAGAACGCACTGGTCATAGCAAACACCTCTTCCAACAACACAAGAGAAAACCCTACACATGAACATCACCAGATGGTCAATACCAAAATCAGACTGATTATATTCTTTGCAGCCAAAGATGGAGAAGCTCTATACAGTCAGCAAAAACAAGACCAAGAGCTGACTATGGCTCAGATCATGAACTCCTTATTGCCAAATTCAGACTTAAATTGAAGAAAGTAGGGAAAACCACTAGACCATTCATGTATGACCTAAATCAAATCCCTGATGACTATACTGTGGAAGTGAGAAATTCAAGGGATTAGATCTGATAGACAGAGTGTCTGATGAACTATGGACAGAGGTTCGTAAGACTGGACAGGAGGCAGTGATCAAGACCATCCCCATGGAAAAGGAAATGCAAAAAGGCAAATGGCTCTCGTAGGAGGCCTTACAAATAGCTGTGAAAAGAAGAGAAGTGAAAGGCAAAGGAGAAAAGGAAAGATATACCCATTTAAATGCAGAGTTCCAAAGAATAGCATGGAGAAAGAAATGGCAACCCATTCCAGTATTCTTGCCTGGAGAATCAAATGGACGGAGGAGCTTGGTGGGCTACAGTCCATGGGTCACAAAGAGTCGGACACGACTGAGCGACTTCACTTTCCACTTTCAAAGAATAGCAAGGAGAGATAAGAAAGCCTTCCTCAGTGATCAATGCAAAGAAATAGAGGAAAACAATAGAATGGGAAAGACTAGAGATCTCTTCAAGAAAACTAGAGACCCTAACAGAACTTTTCATGCAAAGATGGGCACAATAAAGAACAGAAATGGTATGGACCTAACAGAAGCAGAAGATATTAAGAAGAGGTGGCAAGAATACACAGAAGAACTGTACAAAAAAATCTTCGTGACCCAGATAATCACGATGGTATGATCACTCACCTAGAACCATACATCCTAGAATGTGAGGTCAAGCGGGCCTTAGAAAACATCACTACAAACAAAGCTAGTGCAGGTGATGGAATTCCAGTTGAGCTATTTCAAATCCTAAAAGATGACGCTGTGAAAGTGCTGCACTCTATATGCCTTCAAATTTGGAAAACTCAGCAATGGCCCCACAGGACTGGAAAAGGTCAGTTTTTATTCCAATCCCAAAGAAAGATAGTGCCAAAGAATGCTCAAACTACCACACAATTGCACTCATCTCACACACTAGCAAAGTAATGCTCAAAATTCTCCAAGCCAGGCTTCAACAATATGTGAACCGTGAACTTTCAAATGGTCAAGCTGGATTTCAAACAGGCAGAGGAGCCAGGGATCAAATTGCCAACACCCACTAGATCATCAAAAAAGCAAGAGAGTTCCAGAAAAACATCTACTTCTGCTCTATTGACTATGCCAAAGCCTTTGACTGTGTGGATCACAACAAACTCTGGAAAATTCTGAAAGAGATGGGAATACCAGACCACCTGACCTGCCTCTTGAGAAATCTGTGTGCAGGTCAGGAGGCAACAGTTAGAACTGGACATGGAACAACAGACTGGTTCCAAATCGGGAAAGTAGTACATCAAGGCTGTATATTGTCACCCTGCTTATTTAACATATATGTAGAGGACATCATGAGAAACGCTGGGCTGAAAGAAGCACAAGCTGGAATCAAGATTACCAGGAGAAATATCAATAACCTCAGATATGTGGATGACACTAACCTTATGGCAGAAAGCGAAGAAGAAATAAACAGCCTCTTGATGAAAGTGAACAAGAAGAGTGAAAAAGTTGGCTTAAAGCTCAACATTCAGAAAACGAAGATCATGGCATCTGGTCCCATCACTTCATGGCAAATAGATGGGGAAACAGTGGAAACAGTGACAGACTTTATTTTTTGGGGCTCCAAAATCATTGCAGATGGTGATTACAGCCCTGAAATTAAAAGACGCTTACTCCTTGGAAGGAAAGTTATGACCAACCTAGATAGCATATTCAAAAGCAGAGACATTACTTTGCCAACAAAGGTCATCTAGTCAAGGCTATGGTTTTTCCACTAGTCATGTATGGATGTGAGAGTTGGACTGTGAAGAAAGCTAAGCACCAAAGAATTGATGCTTTTGAATTGTGATGTTGGAGAAGACTCTTGAGAGTCGCTTGGACTGCAAGGAGATCCAACCAGTCCATTCTAAAGGAGATCAGCCCTGGGATTACTTTGGAAGGAATGATACTAAAGCTGAAACTCCAGTACTTTGGCCACCTCATGCAAAGAACAGACTCATTGGAAAAGACCCTGATGCTGGGAGGGATTGGGGGCAGGAGGAGAAAGGGAAGACAGAGGATGAGATGGCTGGATAGCATCATTGAGTCAATGGACGTGAGTTTGAGTGAACTCTGGGAGTTGGTGATGGACAGGGAGGGCTAGTGTGCTGCGATTCATGGGGTTGCAAAGAGTCGGACATAACTGAGCGACTGAACCGAACTGAACTGAAAATCACTACAGATGATGACTGCGGCCATGAAATTAAAAGACGTTTGCTCCTTGGAAGAAAAGTTATGACCAACCTAGACAGCATATTCAAAAGCAGAGACATTACTTTGCCAATTAAGGTCCATCTAGTCAAGGCTATGGTTTTTTGAGTAGTCGTATGAATGTGAGAGTTGGACCATAGAGAAAGTCAAGCATCGAAGAATTGATGCTTTTGAACTGTGGTGTTAGAAAAGACTCTTGAGAGTCCCTTAGACTGCAAGGAGATCCAACCAGTCCATCCTAAAGGAAGTCACTCCTGAATATTCATTGGAAGGACTGATACTGTTGCTGAAACTCCAATACTTTGGCCACCTCATGGGAAGAACTGACTCATTTGAAAAGACCCTGATGCTGGGAAAGATTGAAGGTGGGAGGAGACGGGGACAGCAGAGGATGAGGTGGTTGGATAGCATCACCGACTCAATGGACATGAGTTTGAGTAAACTCTGAGAGTTGGTGATGGACAGGGAGGCCTGGCGTGCTGCAGTCCATGGGGTTGCAAAGAGTCAGACATGACTGAGCAACTGAACTGAAGAGAAGATCATAGGAACTTCCAATTTGTAGACATTTGGTTCAGAAACATAAGTAACCTGTCCTTGCCATTGGCATCTAATGTGGGTGCAGTCTTCAGGGATTGAGTCCTAAACCTGTCAGATATGACACTACCTCCAAGTAGATAGCATTAGAATTGAGTTAAATAGCGGGGCACTCAGGAATTCCCTGGCAGTCTGGTGGCTTCGACTCACACTTTCACTGCCAAGGGCCTGGGTTCAATCCCTGGTCAGGGAACTAAGATCCTGCAAGCCACTTGGCATAGGGCACTCAGCTGGTGTCCCAAAATTGATTAATGTGTGGGAAAACCATGTATCTGATGTCAAAAGTGTACAAATATTTATGATATCACATGTGTGAAATCTAAAAAATGATACAAATGAACTTTTTTACAAAACAGAAATAGACTCACAGACATAGGAAACACTTATGGTTACCAAAGGAGAATGGTAGAGGAGGGATGAATTAGCAGTTTGGGATTAAGAAGTACAACTACTATAAATAAAATAAACAACAAGGACCTACCGTATAGCACAGGGAACTATATTCAATATTTTGTAATAATCTATAATGGAAAAGAATCTGAAAAAGAATAGGTATGGATATATATGTATATAGAACTGAATCACTTCACTGTATCCCTTAAAATAACACAACATTGTAAGTCAACTAAACATCAACAAATAAATAAATATTTTTTTTTATTTAAAAAAAGCAAAGTAGTGTAGTGAAGTGTTTGGAGTAGAGGTAACACCCAGGAGAGTGTTTTTGGTCATATCTGATTTACACAGTCGGATGCAAAAAGCCTCCAATATGTTACCCAAGAGAAATAATATATTCCACAAACATGAGGTGGTATTTCAGAAACTGATTTTTCTGTGGTTTGGTAGAGTTCAGTCATTTCCAGCAGGTCCATGATGTTTCCATTTTGACTGCTAACTTATCTTCTATTCGCCAAAGAATTTATGAGATGGGCCAGGAGCTGATTTTAGAAAAGGCAGAGGAACCAGAGATCAAATTGCCAACATCCACTGGATCATTGAAAAAACAAGAGAGTTCCAGAAAAACATCTATTTCTGCTTTATTGACTATGCCACAGCCTTTGACTGGGTGGATCGCAATAAACTGTGGAAAATTCTGAAAGAGATGGGAATACCAGACCACCTGACCTGCCTCTTGAGAAATCTGTATGCAGGTGAGGAAGCAAAAGTTAGAACTGGACATGGAACAACAGACTGGTTCCAAATAGGAAAAGGAGTATATCAAGGCTGTATATTGTCACCCTGCTTATTTAACTTATATGCAAAGTACATCATGAGAAACGCTGGGCTGGAAGAAGCACAAGCTGGAATCAAGATTGCCAGGAGAAATATCAATCACCTCAGATATGCAGATGATGCTACTTTATGGCATAAAGTGAAGAAGAGCTAAACAGCCTCTTGATGAAAGTGAAAGAGGAGAGTGAAAAAGTTGGCTTAAAGCTCAACATTCAGAAAACTAAGATCATGGCATCTGGTCCCATCACTTCATGGCAAATAGATGGGGAAACAGTGGAAACAGTGGCTGACTTTATTTTTCTGGGCTCCAAAATCACTGCAGATGGTGGCTGCAGCCCTGAAATTAAAAGACACTTACTCCTTAGAAGGGAAGTTATGACCAACCTAGACAGCATATTAAAAAGCAGAGACATTACTTTGTCAACAAAGGTCTGTCTAGTCAAGGCTATGGTTTTTCCAGTGGTGATGAATGGATGTGAGAGTTGGACTATGAAGAAAGCTGAGGGCTGAAGAGTTGATGCTTTTGAACTGTGGTGTTGGAGAAGGCTCTTGAGAGTCTCTTGGACTGCAAGGAGATCCAACCAGTCCATCCTAAAGGAGATCAGTCCTGGGTGTTGTTTGGAAGGACTGATGTTGAAGCTGAAACTCCAGTACTTTGGCCACCTGATGCAAAGAGCCGACTCATTTGAAAACATCCTGATGCTGGGAAAGATTGAGGGCAGGAGGAGAAGGGGATGACAGAGGATAAGATGGTTGGATGGCATCACTGACTCAATGGCCATGGGTTTGGGTGGACTCAGGGAGTTGGTGATGGACAGGGAGGCCTGGCATGCTGCGGTTCATGGGGTCGCAAAGAGTTGGACGTGACTGAGCAACTGAACTGAACTGAACTGAGGAGCAGAGAGATTTAATCTTAAAAGTTCTGGAATGTAGGGCTTAGAGACATTCTGGGAAGAGGGAAATGGCATCATTGTTTCCTGCATATAGGACTGTTTCGGTGGCAGAATGTTGAGTGGCATGTCAACATGTTTATTATGCAGATGAAGTATGGATAAAATGAGTTCCAAGGACTGATTTAAATAACTCAAATGCACTTAAAATAGCACTCAAGGGGATGGGGGGAAATGGGAAAGAGCCATCTCAGCTGGTGGTTTGGCTGTAAAGAGGATGGGCTGCATAGAGGGGAGACAGGAGGTGGGGAGGAAGGGAAGAAGGGAGAGAAGAAGAGAGGGCGTGAAGGAAGATGGGAGGGCAGGCTGCGGGCTTGGGGTATTCACACCATTCCCCAGGGTCTGTTGTTTGTGTTTTATTGTTTAACTCTAGATGGCTGCGTCCTTGAACCCCTGTCACACCCTTGGTCACCAAATCAGGGTATCCTCCTTCCACAGGTATGGGATCTAGAAGTCACCTGATTTGATGGGGTGGGTGACTGTTAACAAAGGGGTGGGACTAGGCTTGGGGACCATGCAGAGCCTCCTAAATTCATTGAACTGGATAGGGAACTAGACCGGATTTGTTCTCTGACTTCCCGTCTCCAGGCAGCCACCTTCTCCCTCTTCCTCCATCTATCCTGTCCACACTCGCTCTAGAAAAGTCTGCCTCCCAGGGCTGTTCTCCTAGAGTTTTTCAAAAACGTGCAGACATGGACCATTAGCTGAGAACACCTTCTAGTAAAAGTCAGATGAAAGAATAATGGTGAATACACTTTGTAAACTGTAAAATGCCCTCAAATGAGAAAATGGGGGTTATCTGAATATTTTACTAAGAGATATTCATATATGACACGCATGATTTTAAAAAAATTGAGAGCTCATGCTGGGAATGAAAGTATTAATAACTAATGTTGTTTCAGAGTCAAATAACATTAGGAAAGAAAATAAGTACAACTATTGTTATATGTTCCATGAATTTTAATTGATCATTGAAGATAAATCAACTTCACAATACTATATTTCAAATTGGATTGGAAACTGAATTAAAATGAAAAAAAAATTTCAAAGGAAAGGAAAAGGAAGATTAAATAAAACAAAAAGTAAATCTTTAAAATGTGAGTTAGTTTGATCATTCTCTTCCATGAAAGGTTGAAGGGAAGCCTGGAAGGATCAGGCTGTCCCCACCCCCCACAGAAGGCGCCCCTTTCACCCCAGTGCCTCCTGACTCATCATCTCTCTTTGGAGCCTTCTTATCCCCTATACATACTTGACAGCCGTCCACACGGCTTCTCAAGGGCAACACAAGATTCCTGAAACGTGATCCCAGCTTGCTGTCCCGGGACAGTTGTTCACAGTGGAAAAAATCTCCCTGTGGTATTCAGCCCGGTTGGCAGTGTTGGGCTGAGGAAGGAGGAAAATTTGCAAGGGATTTGGTGGCATGTGGCCTCTTGCCCCACCTGCTCCTTCCCCTCCCACAGGGAGGCAGCTGCCTGTCCTCAGGGCACGCCACCTCCTGCCCAAGAATGAAAAGATCTGACTGTTCTCCCAGGTGCTGCCTGGAAAGGCCGCATGGAAGACCCCCGGGACAAGCAAGATATTCATTCATGGCAAACAGCTGCCACAAAGAAACCCAAGAGTGAATCACCCCAACTTGCTGAACCCAATCAAATTTGAATTTAAAACAAAATGTAACAGGATGAGCAATGGAACCTGCTTTTTTTTTTTTTTTAATGGAGAGGAAGGAAAACAATTTATATTTTTCACTTATATTCTTCTGCAATGATTTTTTTTTTTTACCATAAATATATAGTTTTTAAAAAATTTCAGGACTTCCTTGGTGACTGTCGACTTAAAAAAGATGTACAACTTGAGAGCTGTGAGTTAAGTTTTATTTGGGGCAAAATGAGAACTGCAGCCCAGGAGGCAGCATCTCAGAGAACTCTGAGAGACTGTGCCAAAGCAGCAGTGGGAAAAGGTTATGTCCCAGTTCTGAAGAGACTTTTTGTTGAAAGACCACTCAATGTGCTATTACTGGACTAGGTCTTAATAGTCAAAGATCTCTGGACCCCTGTCTTCTACTTATGGTCCAATAGAGTGTTTCCTTTCATTGCATCTTCCCATATCTAGAGTTACACTATTACAATCATTGATCATATATCGAGATATACATTTGATCAACTGCTTCAAGTCTAGTCATCATTATTTACATTGGCGCCTCAGTCATACACTTGGTAATACAAGAAACAATAATCTTGTGAAACAAGCAAAATACAAATAGTACAGTTAATAGCATTAGTGGTATTAAAAGTAAATAGTTCTACCATGAGCCTCCCACACCAAACCAGTTTAAAAGATCATCAGGATTAGGGAATAGGTCACTTAAAGCAGAAATCTGATTTTTCATATGGTTCATCAAATGTATGTAAAGGATTTATTGGGTTTGAAAATACAGCATTTACTTTGAATTATAGCACAGATATTTCCCTGAGATGCTGTGAGGTGTCAAGGGCCTTGCTGTTGTGTAGCACTGCCTTTCTCATAGATGATGAAAGAAGAAGGAAAATTCTCATCATAGAATTCAATAGGCTAAAAATCTGGTTACTATCATTTAAAGTTTATGAAAGTTGTTAAGGCTTCTTATACTCGCATTTACATCCTCCAACCCCAATGAAGGCACACACCAAAAAAACTGATAAATGGTCATACCAGTAGAATACAGATCTTTGACCAACTGGGATCATACCAATGGTAGATTGGTTGGGGTTTCCTCTAATTTGCTAACATGTATGACCTTAAATTCATGAGAACCCAAAGCTACACCTTCGTATCCACCCCTGTAGATGTCAAAGCCATAAATTAGTGCCACAAATCCACTGAATTCCATAACAATCATTCTCTCTAAGGGTAATAATAGGCATAGTTCATAAAGCACCTGTCCTTGTCTCATTTTTAGTATGATTTAATTGTTCCCAACATAGAGAAACTTTTCAACTTAAATGATCGTAGCCTGGTGTTAACCATATAGATCCATCCCATAATTATGGGAATTTTCCTTTTGATAGATGAGAAGTTAGTTTTTTTTTTGATTGAGACTTAGCTTGTCACTCTGATTAAGTTTGAATGATCCTAAGAGAAAAATCTATTGCCAACATCAGAGCTGTTGCTGCTGCTGCTAAGTCTCTTCAGTCATGTCTGACTCTGTGCAACCCCATAGACGGCAGCCCACCAGGCTCTGCCATCCCTGGGATTCTCCAGGCAAGAACACTGGAGTGGGTTGCCATTTCTTTCTCCAGTGCATGAAAGTGAAAATTGAACGTGAAGTCACTCAGTCGTGTCCAACTCTTCGCTACCCCATGGACTGGGCTCCTCTGCCCATGGGATTTTCCAGGCAAGAGTACTGGAGTGGGGTGCCATTGCCTTCTCCGAACATCAGAGCAGGTATTATTAATTGGCCAGGTGAGAGGATCCCATCTGGTAATGTCATGAATAGACAGAACAGGACTGAACTCTCATCTAGAATAAATTTCCTAGGGGTTCTGCTATCAGAGCCCTGGAGGACAAAAATCCACCAAGGTAAAACAGAAGTACTAGACAGGCTATTGGCCACAACCCAACAACTGGATTGAGTTTTAAACTAGCATAGAATTGTGTCCATGGTAGAAAACATTTGATTGATAAGCATAGGTCCAAGGAATCAAGAAAACATTATAAATAATAGTACAAATCAGACCAGCATCTTGGGCAAGCTGTCTACTTCTGATGGCATTTTCTTCTCCTAGTGTAATGCAGC
This sequence comes from Budorcas taxicolor, assembly GCF_023091745.1. Lineage (NCBI taxonomy): Eukaryota > Metazoa > Chordata > Mammalia > Artiodactyla > Bovidae > Budorcas > Budorcas taxicolor. The sequence goes on along the minus strand of NC_068920.1, from coordinate 35,415,549 downwards.
TTCTTCTTTTTGAGCCTCATTTTAAGGTGAGTTTGAGATCAGCAGGCCTCTCTATAAACCAGTCCAGCTCAGGCGCATTTAGAAGTGAGAGTTAATACAAGAGTCAATTCTCCTTCAGTTTCACTGGGCATGAACTAGTTAAGAGTACCTGATAGAAAGGTCCTTCCATCCAGGTTGGAGACAGTTCCTTAAATTATATCTTTTTCCAGTCTTGGTTGCCGGTCATGCATGAGGCATCTGATCTTTATCCAAAGATAGATTACTGAGATAAGCTTCAGAAACAAACCTAGAGTGTCCTTTAATAAATTAATTAAATTGTACATTAATATACCCTAACAGCAAAGAACTGTCCAGGAAATGAGTCTTAGTAGATACAGACCTCCATTAACAAACTGGGATTTAACATTCATTGAAACATTTTTCTGAATGTTGAGTCCTGAATAGTCAATGGAAATCAGGATTAAAGGAAAACAGTTCTGAATATTCATTGGAAGGACTGATGCTGAAGCTGAAACTCCAATACTTTGGTCACCTGATACAAAGACTCCGATGGGAAAGTCTTCTCACTGGAAAAGACTCTGATGCTAGGAAAGATTGAAGGCAGGAGGAGAAGGAGACGACAGAGAATGAGATGCTTGGATGGCATCAACGACTCGATGGACATGAGTTTGAGCAAGCTCCAGGAGTTGGTTGATGGATAGGGAAACCTGGCGTGCTGCAATCCATGAGATCACGAAGAGTCAGACATGACTGAATGACTGAACTGAACTGAACTGAACTGAACTGAAACATCTTTTTCTCCCTAAAATCACCATCATTTTAACCAAATATAACCGAATTAAGACTTGCTTTTGACGTAGGTCTGGTCTCAGTAGACTTGAACTTTTAAAATAAAAGTTCTAGGAAACTAGAACAGGGCTAGGAAATTCACGCCAAAGGCTTATCACATATTTTGCCTAACAGATATAAGTGAATTCCTCCCTTCTCAAGGTCCCCAAAATGTCTTGAGATTTCTGTACCTGTTAGTGAGACAACCTACCTAACTCATCTAATAAAGTTATTGGAAGACTAAGAGTTTCCAGTAGCTGGAGGGTTCAGATAGAGAGAAAAGATAAAAGTTTCAATTTGTTTATAAAATATAATTTTTCCAAATTACTGTCACAATTAGTTTGAGGGGAAGCTTTTTCTTACATCTGGAAGACACAGATTCAAATCAGTGATTTTTCAGATAGAAATCATAAAAATTATAAGCATATTCACCAGTTCATTTAATCCTTTTGTTAACCTTTGTAACGTCATCAGGTTTTCCATTAGAATCCTTACCCAGTTCAGAAACTGGTATTTATCCAAAAGTCCTTTCTATAAATGTTCTTGAAGAGGAAGTATTTTTGTGAAACTTGGTTAGTGCTATGACAATATTTTGAGATAGTAACTAGATTATGACTGATAACATTTTACCCAAACATTTTAAGGTGAGTCTGAGATCAGCAGGCCTCTCTATAGACCACTCCAGCTTAGGGGCATTTAGAAGTGAGAGTTAATCCAAGAGTCAATTCTTTATTTTGGAACTCCATACAGTTTCTAGGATATCTATATTAGTAACATTAACCATACAATATAACCTGAGACTTATTACTCATCTGACAATACTTCCCAACTAATTCGGTATACAAAATGAACCTAATTAGTGTAACATCTAAAGAGTGTAAACGTCCCTTTGGGACTTTTCAGGGGCCCTCCGAAGCATCCCAAATTTAGCTACAAATCTTCTTCATTAGAATGATTTAGGAAGTTTTGTCAACAAATATCAAAAAGGTTTAGAACACTCGGTCAGACACCATTATAGGTTGTTGTGAAACAATCGTGGAGCAACCCACTCCAGTATTCTTGCCTGGAAAATCCCATGAACAGAGGAGCCTGGTAGGTTACAGTCCATGGGGTCGCAAAGAGTCAGACATGACTGAGTAACTTCACTCACTTTCACTTTATTTAAAAGTTAAACTTAAAATTATTTTAAACTTATTTTAAACCATGTAAAAAATTCTTTTTTCATGGTTGACTTTTCACAAGCCTTCTTATCACTTTCTGTACCGATTACTTTGTTCTTCCATCCTAAAAAGCCACCTGTAAGTCAGGCTTACTTCCTTTTCCATTCACAAAATGCAATTTCATTCCTCATACCTTCTTTACCAAAAACACACTTCCTACTTTCCTTAAGCAACCAAGAACTGACTTTTATATTAGCATTTTATAGATTGGTAAGCATAAATATCGGTGATAATTTCTAAAACCTTTGCTTTCCTAGAGAGAACATTTTAGGATGGCACCAAACACCATTCATTTTTAGTCCCAAATCTCTTTAGTTTCTCTGGAAGAGGAAATTAGTGTTCAGCAGTAAATGTTTCAAAATCTTATTTTATTTGGAAATGACCTAGCTATTCAATAAACTTCCAATACTTAGTTGAGCACAACCCTTAGAAATTCAGGTTACCCCAATCTGGAGAGATTATTTTAGACAGACATTCCTAAACAATGAAAATATTCTGCTTAATGTTAATTACTTAGAATGTATATATTAGTTGGATCAACAAACAAACATTAATATCGGGTATTTAATACTAAATATTTCCCAGTTCACGTGAACCTGAAATTCATTTAGGTTAATTTCTCTTGTATTTAGAATTATTTGATTTGTAAGCGCTTACTTTTTTTTTTATGCCAATTAGATTAGAGCTCATTTACAAACTGATCTCAGCAATCAGCAATATTATCCAAAAAACAAAGATGCACAGAGACATACATATATCCAAATAGACACAAGAGACCCTATAGCTTTGTTTTCAAACTTAGTTATGAATCAGATTTCACAATACAAAACTTCCTAGTTGTAAACAATGGTTGAAATAAGATTGTAAAAGGCTTTGTTTCCCTTTTTTTTTTCCTTTTGGTTTCAGGAATTAGAGATGGTCTAGATAAATGATCCAGAGAGCTCTGATATAAAGATATCAGTTAGTTCAGTTGCTCAGTCATGTTCGACTATTTGTGACCCCATGGAATGCAGCATGCCAGGCCTCCCTGTCCATCAGCAACTCCCGGAGCTTACTCAAACTCATGACCTTTGAGTTGGTGACACCATCCAACCATCTCATCCTCTGTCTTCCCCTTCTCCCACCTTCAATCTTTCCCAGCATCAGGGTCTTTTCAAATGAGTCACTTCTACCCATCAGGTAGCCAAAGTAGCTGAGTTTCAGCTTCAGCATCAGTCCTTTCAATGAATATTCAGGACTGATTTCCTCTGGGATGGACTGGTTGGATCTCCTTGCTGTCCAAGAGACCCTCAAGAGTCTTCTCCAATACCACCACACCACAGTTCAAAAGCATCAATTCTTCAGCACTCAGCTTTCTTTATAGTCTAACCCTCACATTCATACATGACTACTGGAAAAACCATAGCTTTGGCTAGACGGACCATTGTTGGCAAAGTAATGTCTCTGCTTTTTAATAATGCTGTCTAGGTTGGTCATAACTTTTCTTCCAAGGAGCAAGCGTCCTTTAATTTCATGGCTGCAGTCACCATCTGCAGTGATTTTGGAGCCCCCCAAAATAAAGTCTGTCACTATTTCCACAGTTTCCCCATCTATTTGCCATGAAGTGATGGAACTGGATGCCATGATCTTAATTTTCTGAATGTTGAGCTTTAAGCCAACTTTTTAACTCTCCTCTTTCACTTTCATCAAGAGGCTCTTTAGTTCTTTGCTTTCTGCCATAAGGGTGGTGTGTTTTGCATATATGAGGTTATTGATATTTTCCCCAGCAATCTTGATTCCAGCTTGTGCTTCATCCAGCCTGGCATTTCACATGATGTACTCTTCATTTAAGTTAATGCAGGGTGACAATACACAGCTTTGATGTACTCCTTTCCTGATTTGGAACCAGTCTGTTGTTCCATGTCCAGTTCTAACTTTTGCTTCCTCACCTGCATACAGATTTCTCAAGAGGCAGGTCAGGTGATCTTGTATTCCCAACTCTTTAAGAATTTTCCAGAGTTTGTTGTAGTCCACACAGTCAAAGGCTTTGGCATAGTCAATAAAGCAGAAAGAGATGTTTTTCTGGAACTCTCTTGCTTTTTCCATGATCCAGCAGATGTTGGCAATTCGGTCTCTGGCTCCTCTGCCTTCTCTAAATCCAGCTTGAACATCTGGGTGTTCACGGTTCATGTATTGCTGAAGCCTAGCTTGGAGAATTGTGAGCATTACTTTGCTAGCATGTGAGATGAGTGCAATTGTGCTGTAGTTTGAGCATTTTGGGGGCATTGCCTTTCTTTGGGATGGGACTGAAAACTGACCTTTTCCAGTCCTGTGGCCACTGCTGAGTTTTCCAAATTTGCTGGCATATTGAGTGCAGCACTTTCACAGCATCATCTTCCAGGATTTGAAATAGCTCAGCTGGAATTCCATCACCTCCACTAGCTTTGTTCGTAGTGATGCTTCTGGTATAAAGGTATAGGAGAAGTTATTTCCTCAAGGCAAGAATTCTTAAAGAGATACAGGAGGAAGTCCTGGACATAGGGGAAACTTCAGTCCATTTTCCTATCCAATGTCAATAAAGATCTAATATTTTTAGGCCATTTTTCTTGTCATTGGATCATAGCTATTGATTGACCAGTCAAAAAAAACCTTTTTTCTCCAAGGGGTTCCCAGATGGAGTGTGGAACCTTAGAGTGAGCAATTCCCATATTAACTCCAGCAGTTTGTACCAGATGTCTGTGTGCTCAAAACAGACCAACAAAACCAAACCAAACCAGAACTTCACCAGCCAGGAGTCACACTCCAAATGAAAAAAAAAAAGGCAAAGTGATGCCCGGAAATCAAAATCCAAGTGGCAAGAGTGCCCCAAAAAGATGGTAAAGTGATGCTCAGAAATCAAAAACCAAATGGCATAAATGCCAAATGTGACTTCCCAGTTCCACTAGACCTGTGACCTGGCAGAGTCAGGGCTAGCAGCCTTTTTAAGTTCTGATACAGTTTCAAGCAATTTCTTGTTGGTTTCCTGCAAAGAAGTTTCTCTATTAATTCCTCTTTTAGAAGCTTCTAGATACCAAAGTAAGCACGGCCGGCCTTTTCTAACTGTGCACACAAAAACATCAATTTTGGAATACCAAAAGAACCCCAATTTGGCCATTTTAGATTGAAATCTCTTTTAGTATAATTTCTCCAATTAACTAGGTACTTGCCAGTATGAGCTCCGTATGTATCGTATGAATCTTGCTGGAGTGTTAGTCAGAGGCTGGCTTTCTGACACCCCTTTGTTTCTGTTTTTGAGAGATTTTTGTTTCCCATTTTAAACTGAATTTTTCAGGGATAAAATCACTAGTGAACTTGTGTAGTGGGCCCATGTGCTGTTTGTGAGCTTAACTCCTCCAGGAGTCATCCCAGAATCATTTCAGCTGTCTTACACGTCCCAGATTCTGCCTCTGGCAATCCAAGACCACCGTGGCTCCTCACGTTGCTGAATGGCCAGTTCTTCTGTGCAACCCCTGGACAAGCAAGTGTTTTAATTAATGAGTGGGTTTGTCTATGGGACTACTGCACAGTATGCGGGCTAGGCCTCCACCACTACTGTAAATTTCTCAGTCACCCGAGAAAGCAAACAGGCAGGGAGGAGTCGTGTCCCTTTTCTTTGGATTCTCCTCACTTTTATCCTGACAAATAGCAGTCAAACTGAGGGCAAGTGTCAGATCAGCCTCTTACTTAACCACTCAGCCAAGACCATTCAGTCCCCTATAATGGAGCAACCTCGGCATCTTTCAATCAGGCCCCAGGTATTCCTCAATTTTTTTCCCAATTGAGCCCTTTCTGCCCAGTACCTTTCCACTGGGTGGCAATTGCCCTGGCATCTTTCAGTCAACCACACCACCCTCCCCCCCAACTCCTGACACCCAGTATCTTTTGACTGGGTGGGAATATCTCAGTATCTTTCAACCGAGCTCCATTCAGTGTCTAGATCATGCATGAGTATGCCCCGGATGTTTCATACACACACTGCCCTCCCAGTATCTTTCCTACTGGAAGGGGGCAGGTAATCTGCTCCACCACCAAATAAAACTCAGAATCTCAACCAATATTCGACAACCAGGAGAGACTTACCCAAATTCATCTACACTCCCCAAGGAGGTGGATGGGTGCAAGAGGCCACTGCTGGTACCAAAACTCCGGTTCCTCATGAAGTCCAGGCTAAGGAAGGAAGTCCACTCTGGGTCACTTCATTGGTCGCCATAACTGTCAACTAAAAAGATGTACAACTTGAGAGTTGTGAGTTAATTTTTATTTGGACCAGTCTCTCAGAGCTATCTGAGATGCTGCCTCCTGGCGGCAGTCCTCATTTTGTCCCAAATAAAACTTAATTCGCAACACTCAAGTTTTACACCTTTTTTAGTCATCATGGTCTACTGGTTAGGATGCCAGGCTTTCACTGTGGTGGCCCAGGTTCAATCCCTGGTCAGGGAAGATACTCTAAGCCACTGGATGTGGCCCCAATTATTTTTTTTAAATTTTAAATTGAAAAAAAAAAACATTTTAAATAAGAAAGAGAATAAAACAAGCCTAAAATAAATGCACGGTTTCCTACAACTACCATTTCGGATGCAAAGATGTCAAAATGTTCTCGAAATTGCACCAAGATCTTCATTCAACTTAAAGTTCTTCTGGGACACAGGGAGGGAAGAGGAGGGTGGGGTGATTTGAGAGAGTAGCATTAACATATAAACTCTTGTAAAATTTGATAGCTAGTGGGAAGCTAGCTGTATAACACAGAGAGCTCAGCTCAGTGCTCTGTGATGACCTAGAGGAGGGTGATGGAGGTGGAGTGGGAGACTCAAGAGGAAGGAGATATAGATATGTTAGGTAGGTAGAAGAGGGAAAAGGAGTCCAAAATGGCGGTGGCTAAAAGGCAAGGAAGGGAAAAGCCCGCGGAAATAGAACAAAAGAAGGTCCGAAGACCAGAGTGAGGACCTCAGGTAAAACAAACAACACTCCTGGCTGGCCCAATTTACATAGGACAGGCCCAGGGGGAGATGAACATATAAAAAGAGGATCCAAAGCCAGCTCTCTCTCTCTCTCCCACGCGCTGGGGTGCTCTTCTCCTTGTGTCTTTAGATCGATGTGCCCTCATGCCTTGAAGATGGATTTTCCTGCTATCTTCTAAATAAAATAGAGCTGTAACACTGAGCTGTAACACTGATTTGTCTAAGAGATATAACATGGTCCTTTCGAGACCTGAGAGCTATAACACGGTCTGTCTAAGACCCAAGAGCTGTGACACGCCGAGCCGGCTTTAATGTCCGTCACTCCAAATCTTTGTTGTGACGAGACAAAGAACCGAGGAACATACACCCGTGTGACAGATATACATGTACATATAGCTGATTCATGCTATTGTACAGCAGAACCTAACCCAACATTGTAAAGTAACAATCCTCCAATTAAAAAATAAAAAATAATAAAGCCCTTCTGTTAGTCCTGAACTTCTCTTTTCTGGAGCCATCTGTCTTCCTGCCCCCCTTTGAACACAGGTCCAAAAGCTTCAGGAAAAAAGCTGACCCCATCAACAGCTGGGTTAGATGGTAACTGTCACCACCCCCTCACTAACTTGGTTTCTGGGGAAGACTCAGGACTGATGGCGGAAGGGAAACTTTCAAAAATAGAACTAAGTCTAAAGACAGAGGTGCAGTCTTATCCAGAGCAACTCTGGTGGAGGGTTGCAGGTTGGACCAACAGAAGATTCAGGTTGGAGGGGGAGGCTGAGGACTCTGACCCCCCATACCCTGCCTCCACTGCCCTGCTGCCTCCTCCCCGCTTAGGAGTGACCTCGCAAACCAGCCTTCCCAGAGAGAAACAGCTGTGGATGAAAAATGTCACTTGTCATCTCAGTAAACAAAGGATGCTACAGTCATCAAGCCACCCAATGGTACACCCTGAGGGGATTCAGGATGGAGAAAAGCAGGATACTGGCCCTTGATAATTAAGGTGCATAGCAAAGGATTGCTTTCAATGAGCCCAGATTCTTGGATCTTCCCATACACAGAAAAGCACTAAATTCACTAACTTGAGATATCCAGTTTTCTTTAACAGTCATCTTTTGATGTTCTGACTACCTAATTTTTGTTGCGAAAACCCCTATATATTCAGGCTCCCTTCCTTTTCGGGGCAGTCCCTCAGAGCAGTCCCTTTTCAGAGCAGTCCCTGAGAGGCTGCCTCCCAGGCTGGAGTCCTCAGAAAGTCTGCCAAATAAGTCACAATTCTCAACTTTTATCAATTGGTTGTGCATTTTTTCTTTCAGTCGATACAGCCACACTGGAACCATAAAAATGTCTGATGAATTTTGATCTCACAGATGCAACCTGATGCTGGTTTTTGTTTATCATCCATTTCCATGGCTTCATGTACTATCTATGTGCTGATGACTCGAACCTTCTGAGCTCCTGACCTGAATATCCAACTGCGAACACAGTATTTCCACTCCGCTGTCTCTCAGATGCCCTAAACTCAGCAAGGCCAGAGACTTTAAGCCCTTGATCTTCTGCCTCAAATCTCTTCCTCCTCCACTGTTTTTTGTATCCAGGAATAGAACAACAAACCATTCACACAGGTTCTTACTCACACAGGGAAACCCTAGATTCATTCTTGATGCAGCTTAGCTTCCCATTCCTTTTTTAAATTTTCACTGGAATAAAGTTGCCTTACAATGTTGTGTTAGTTTCTACTGTAAAGCAAAGTGAATCAGTTATATGAATACATACATTCTCTTACTCCACATCTTGTCCCCAACCATAGCTTCCCATTTCTAATCAGCCCGTAAGACTTACATATTCAGAATCTGAACAATTTCTAACACATCCACGATCTCCATTCTCACTCCCCCAGCCCCAGTCCAGGCTACCACCCTCTTTCCCCTAAACTCTTGCAAATCTTCCTAATTTTTCACTCCATATCCACACTTCCTCTCCCAATCCATTCATCCCAAGTGCCCCAATCAATCTTTTTTCCAATGGAAAATTGACATTTTTGTCCTTCACAGTGTTCAGTGGCTTCCAATCAGTCCAGAATTTATCACAGAGAACACCAAGTTCTCCCTCACTTTTCATTCACTCAATAAATGCTTACTGTGAACTAAGTGTCAGACACTGCTCAAGCACCAAAATATAATAGTGAACCAAACAGACAAATACCGCTACCCTCAGAAAACTACAGTCTAATGGGAAAGTGAAAGTTGCTCAGTGGTGTCCAGATTTTTGCAACCCAATGGACTAAAGAGTCCATGGAATTATCCAGGCAAGAATAATGGAGTAGGTAGCCTTTCCCTTCTCCAGGGCATCTTCCTAACCCAGGGATCGAACCCAGGTCTCTGGCATTGCAGGTAGATTCTTTACCAGCTGAGCCGCAAGGGAAGCCCAAGAATACTGGGGTGGGTAGACTATCCTTTCTCCAGCAGATCTTTCCGACCCAGGAATCAAACCAGAGTCTCCTGCATTGCAAGCAGATTCTTTACCAACTGAGCTATCAGGGAAGCCCACAGTCTAGTGGGAGAGAGGGAAAATAAACAAGAAAAGCAAGTATAATATATAACAGGTTAGGTTATGTTAAGTGCCAAGGAGGAAAATAAAGGAAGGAAGAGGGGAAATGCCAGCGTGGGACTAAAGGCAGTGATAGGAAGGGAGGGAGGACATCAGATAAAGATACGAAGCAATGAAGAAACAACCCCATGGATGTGTCAGGTCAGAGGGCTCCAGGCAAGCAAACAGCAGGTGTAAGAGCATGAGAAAGGCATCTTCTTGGCACACCCAGTGTAATGACCCAACCAGTCTGACCAGAGTGGAGTAAGAAAGAAAGCGAGCTCAGAGAGGTGGTACTTGAGAGGCAAGTGGTGCTTGAGAGATGGAGCTTGGAGGGCTTTGTAGGTTATCGAAATACAAGACCTTAACTCCCTCTAAGATGGGAAAAAGTGAAGGGTTACGAGCCAAAGGGTAATTGGTGTGTGCACATGCATACTCAATCGTGTCCAGCTCTTTGGGACCCCATGCACTGTAGCCCACCAGGCTCCTCTGTCCATGAGGTTTGCCAGGCAAGAATACTGGAGTAGGTTGTCATGCCCTCCTCCACAGTATCTTCCTGACCCAGGGATCAAATCCGTGCCTCCTTCATCTCCTGCACTGGCAGGTGGGTTCTTTACTGCTGAGGCACCCAGGAAGTGACTGGGTGATGATGAGGACCCACTATGTGACAGGCACAGGCAGGAGATTAAATCAGGCAGTTAAAGTCTCCATTCCCATAAGGATTCCATTCTGTTGGAGAAGACTGTCAATATACAAGTAAAGCATAAATGAACAGCCGACTTCAGATAGTGAGAGACATCAATAACTAAAAGTAAAAGATGATGTGATAGGAGGGACAAGGGAGCATATTTAAATATTAAGGGAAGGTCCTTCTCAGGCAATGATGTATCAGCTGAGACCAAAATGTCCAGAAGGAGACAGCCACATGTGGTGTATGGCCCTCCCCTGGGGACAGGCATGGGACCCCACTTGATTACCAAGGTTTTTATTTGTAATCTGCAAGGGAAGAAAATGAAGCTGAGACTAATGCACAGCGCTGCTTTCTCTCACCTGTGAAATAATATGTTGCTGTCATTGTTCTCTTGCTAAGTCATGTCTGACTCAGCATCCCCATGAACTGAAGAATGTCAGGCTCCTCTGTCCTCCACCACCTCCCAGAGTTTGCTCAAATTCATGTCTATTGAGTCAGTAATGCCATTTAATCATCTCATCCTCTGCCATCCCCTTCCCCTCTTGCATTCCCTCTTTCCCAGCATCAGGGTCTTTTCCAAAGAGTCAGCTCATTGGACATATACAATGCCATAAAGACCAACAGGAGAAGAGCCCTAGAAGACCTAGAGAAGGGCTGCTTTATCAGCCGCACAAGGCTGAGGACCTTCAGTGCTCTCTCGGAAATGGAAATCAGCCTAAGAGTAGAACCACACACAAAGAGGAAGGGAGCTTGCCTGCCCTGCCCTGACTAAAGGAATCCAAAAGAAGCCCAGCTTTTGTATTTCTGTCTCCAGAAAAGAACCTGCTGCTGCTGCTGCTAAGTCGCTTCAGTCGTGTCCGACTCTGTGCAATGCCAGAGACGGCAGCCCACCAGGCTCCCCCGTCCCTGGGATTCTCCAGGCAAGAACACTGGAGTCGGTTGCCATTTCCTTCTCCAATGTGTGAAAGTAAAGTCACTCAGTCGTGTCCAACTCAGCGACCCCATGGACTGCAGCCAACCAGGCTCCTCTGTCCATGGGATTTTGCAGGCAAGAGTACTACAGTGGCGTGCCATTGCCTTCTCTGGAAAAGAACCTAGAATCCTGCAACTCTGAGCTGGATGGAGAAACCAAAGGGAAATCAGTCCTGACTGTAGCTGCTCCTGTTGCCCTCTCCCCTTAGACAGCCACTTAGGCTGCTTCTACAAACAATTTATGGCTCATGCAGCTGCTTCAACCACAGGTCTGGCGCTTCTTTGGTTTCAGCCATCAGCTCAGCCCCGTGCAGCCCTCCTGTATCTGTGGGGGCTTGGGAGGTGTGCTCCCTGTTATAAGGAAGCAGAAGTTCTGTGTGTGAGGAGGGGAGAGATGAATGGGCTCCTCCCTCTCTGATCTTGCCATCCAAACAGCATAGAGTATCCACTTTGGCTTTCTGCAGGTACAATCACAGATAAGCTAGGAAAAGGAAATTCCTTGGTGGTCCAGTGGTTAAGACTTCACTTTCTGATGCCAGGGGTGCGGGTTTGATCCCTGGTCTGAGAGATAAGGTCCTGCCTGATTCATAGCCAAGAAACCAAAATATAAAACAAAAGCAATATTTTAACAAATTCAATAAAGACTTTAAAAATGGTCCACATAAAAACAATTTTTTTAAAGAAATAAGCTAGGAAGAAGTTGTGTATTAGTAGTTGCAACATTAAAACTGACCTTAAAAACATACCCTGACATACTCCCAGATTTTCTTAGAAAAATGTTTCATGTATCATTCTTAATTCTTTTCCTGTGGTCCAGTTAGATCTCTCCTAGGGTTAATATAACCTTCCTTTTTTGTTTATTTGTTTGTCATTTTGGAGTTGCTAAATCATGTCTAATTCTTTTGCGACCCCATGAACTGTCACAGAGAACGCGCCAGGCTCCTCTGTCCATGGGATTTCCCAGACAAGAATATTGGTGTGGGTTGCCGTTTTCTTCTCCAGGGGATCTTCCCGACCCAGGGATCAAACCCACATCTGCATTGGCAGGCAGATCTTTCACCACTGAGCCACTGGGTTACATCAGGCTAATTTAGCATCAAAAAGGCTACTAGCCTTCTATTTTTATACTTCTTTGGAAGAATTCATAGATTGCAGCAAATCTAGCTATCTCTTAACTCCTCTCTCTGTCCTCTCACCTAGGTAGAAAACACCTAATTTCCCAGAAAAACTTAAAGCTCCAGAAAAATAAGGTTCTTTACCACTGCATCCAGGTTTCCAGCAACAATGCCTGGGGCAGAGTCAGTGTGCCATAAGTATTTGTCGAATTAATGAATGAACGACAAAGAAGAAGAAATTGCATATCCCATCTGCTTTCCTGCTCCTCGATTCTGTTCCATCATGGGATATAGCATGACACATCAACCTGGCTGCTGCTGGGCCAAGTGTTTATCTCTTATGGAATAAAGATTCATCACTTCTTCTATGCCACAAAATATCTTATAAATAGCATCTCTGCTCCCTAAAAATTTTTAGAAGTACACGTTGGGAGCACGCAGAGGTGATAGATAGTCACACTTCACATGCAGATCATTTATTTGCCCCATAGCAAATATCTGGATAGACTATGAAATTGTGCTTTTTGTCTCCTTTTATTCATCTGAAAACTATAAAGACAGATCCCTTTTGGAGGGGGTATACCTAGGGATTGGGGCAGCTAAACAGGAAGCAGAAATGTCAGTTGGAAAAAGGGATAGAAGCAACATTTTTTAGTTGACTTTTAGTGTGAGAAGGCTGAGAGGAAGGGTGAGAGAGACATGGCCTGGAGGAGGCAGATGCAGGGCACCGGGAAAGCCACCTCGGCGAGAAGCACCCTTGCATCCAGAGGCTGTACTGGCCTTAGCAGGCGGTCCCTCCCATCATGTGAGCAAAGCCATTCATGTAGCAAACACTGGTCTGAGCACTTAGGATACATCCACAAACAAATGCTGAGTTTATATTTTAGCCATTGTTCTTTCTGTGCACCAAAACCTTGCCCATCCACTCTCCAGACACTGTTTGTGGGAACATGACACTCCAGGTGAAGGTCCTCCAATAACTAGTTACTTGTCCCCCCGTGAGGTCAATCCCTGATATACCCCAGACATTTATACTCCCTAAGGGGGCCTCCTCTACCTCTTAGCAGAGTAGAGAAAGTAGGGCCTCCCTCAGAACACCCCACGCTGAAAATGAAGGGGCGTGGACATTCCATTACAAGTTCTTTCATTATTATCAAACAATTCCAAATAAAATACCCTTTATTTCAGGAGAATCCTTCATTGCCTCCTCTCCTCCAGATCACAAGCTGAACGTCAAATATTTACTTAGTTCTTCCCTCGTGCTGCCTACATTAACCACTTCTAACCAAAATTCCAAAACATTCTTCCAGTGTTGCTGACAGGACGGCCTTTCTCAGAAATCAGTCTGGCTGACCCCAGCCGTTGTGTGGACCCAGCTCATGGCAAACCTTCTGGCTGGTTTACGTTCAAAGGACCCAAGACCCTCTCTGGACCCACTGGTGTTTGGGGCCCATTCATCTTCTCAGTGCCCCCTCCCTTGCCCTAAACTTCTAGGCTCTTCCTGAGAACTTTATTTTTCCTGACCTAAATACCAGTAATACCTTCCCTGAGAAGCCGATGCCTTCTCACCAAGAGTTACCGGAGATAATGCATCCAGTGTTCTTTACCCAGGGGAGATTTAGGAGGGGGCCTTCAGTACGAAGGCCTTTTGTACTTTCAAAGACTTTCTTTCTGTTCAACAGGTTTTTGTTTTAAACATTAACTAGGCAACCTGCCAGCCTTGGGCTCTGAGGGCAGGGCTGAGCTGGGAACAGGTGGGATGGCTGGTTCCCCACCCATGGAGAAAAATCATCATTTTATTTTATTTGCTATTTTAAATTATTGTTGAATTTATTGAAGTTACAAATGAAAAAAGAAAACTCAAAAACAACCATAAATAAAACAAAAGTTCATCCAGCTCTCGTGTTCAGCTTACAAATCTTATTCTGTCTATAAATTGAGCAGTTTTTAGCTATCACTTTTCAAGGGGCCTTGGTTTAGGATTTTGGAACTAACCTACTTAATTAAAGTCCCTTAAACATTTCAACTTTTATTTATGAATTTAATACATTTGATTTGTCTCATGAACACTATAATCTAATTTATGCAAAATCTTTCCAAGACTCTCAATTCTTATAAATCAGGGGGTGGGGGGCAGGAATGAATTAACTTGTTAATATAGTGAAATTTGATTTCTCTTAATAGTAAGATGCCAACAAAAGTTGACTAAATCAATCATACAAGTGCTCTAACAAATCATGTTGTACAACCTATAGATACACTATTTTTATTTGTCAATCATACCTTAATAAAGAGGAAAATGTAAAATAAGTCAATTATTCAACTGTACATTTTAACCTGGAAATAAGTCAGATTATGTATATTTAGTGGTCCCCAACCTTTTTGGCACCAAGGACAGGTTTCGTGGAAAACAATTTTTCCACAGACTACAGTGAGGTGGGGGTGGGGGGGGCAATGGTTTCAGGATAATTCAAGTGCATTACATTTATTGTGCACTTTATTTCTATTATGATCACATCAGCTCCACCTCAGATCATCAGGCATTAAATCCTGGAGGTTGGGGGCCCCTGAATATTCAAATAATACATTTGAATATATTGAATAGGCAAAATGTTCTTTAATGATATATGAGACACCATCATTTTCTATTCTCATCCTTTTCCCACGGCCATTGTGAGGACCACCTCTTAGTCCTCCTTCAAATCCCAGGAGGCCTGGAGATCTATCTCAATTAGTCCATCAAAGGGTTTAGAGGGAACATCCAGTGTTTGCTTTGGAAAAAAGAAAAAGGCTTGCTTCACTCTGAAGCATTGCAAACATGATACATCCCAGCCCTAGCCTTTTATGAAATGAAGGAGGGCCCTGGGGGAGGTAATTCAAGAGGCAGCTGATAGGGAAGAAGGAAGAGGTTTCAGCAGTTGCTGATCCAAAGAACTAAGGTTTTTATGTGTAACCTAAGTTTCCACTGGGCGCTCTCATACATTGGAATGTGGTGACAAATGGGGTGTCATTAACCCAAATGTCATGGCACTTGCCCCTCCCCACATGCTCAGCAGAACTTTAATTTCCTACAACTCTCCCCATTACACCAAAATTTCTGAGACTCCTCCGGGAGAGTTTCATTTATCACAAATAAGTGTACAACCTACCACAGCCCTCTGCTAGTACTACTGACATTCCCTTGGGTGCAAGGCCAAACCATGGATGCTATTCTACTTTGTGTACAGTAAAATTATATGTGCCCTCTGCCTGCACCATTTTCCAAATTTAATTTTTATTCATTTTAAATACATTAATTATTAATAAAATACTAACATCAGTTCAGTTCAGTTCAGTCGCTCAGTTGTGTCTGACTCTTTACGACCTCATGAATCGCAGCACGCCAGGCCTCCCTGTCCATCACCAACTCCCAGAATTTACTCAGACTCATGTCCATCGAGTCAGTGATGCCATCCAGCCATCTCATCCTCTGTCGTCCCCTTCTCCTCCTGCCCCCAATTCTGCCCAGCATCAGAGTCTTTTCCAATGAGTCAACTCTTCGCATGAGGTGGCCAAAGTACTGGAGTTTCAGCTTTAGCATCATCAGTTCAGTTCAGTTCAGTTCACTTCAGTCACTCAGTCGTGTCCGACTCTTTGCGACCCCATGAATCGCAGCACGCCAGGCCTCCCTGTCCATCACCATCTCCCGGAGTTCACTCAGATTTAGCATCATACATGGACAGAAATGTGGTTTATTTATACCTGTGGGGTGTCTCCCTGATGGAATTAGGGAGATGTGAAACTCTCACTCCATTACTTTAAGAAAAAGTCTAATTCAAAACAGTGAAATCCAGTGACCTCCCTGGTGGTCCAGTGGCTAAGACTCCAAGCTTTCAATGCAGGGAGCCTGAGGTTCGTTCCCTGGTCAAGGAGTGAGATCCCATGTGCGGAAAGTAAGAGTTCTCATGCCATAACTAAAGGACCTGCATGCCTCAACAAAGACAGAAAAATCCTTCGTGTTGCAACTAAGGCCCAGTGCAACTGAACAAATGAATTAAATAATTTTTTTTTAAGTACAACAGTGAATGATTTTTTAAGTTGAGTTTACATTGTGATTGAAAAAATGTAAAAGGCAGTCATCTGGACTCTCCCTCCAGTTTAGATGCCTGTTTGCATGCTTTTGTACCCTGAGACACAAAAATAAAGACAAATATATGATATTGAATAAGTTTATTTGGGGCTTCCCACGTGACTCAGTGGCAAAGAATCCACTTGCCAGTGTAGGAGATCCAGGAAATAAAGGTTCAATCCCTGGGTCGGGAAGATCCCCTGGAGAAGGAAACAGCAAACCTCCCCAGTATTCTTGCCTAGATAATCCCATGGACAAAGGAGCCTGGGGGGCTATAGTCCATGGGGTCAGAAAGAGTCAGATAGGACTGAGCATACAACACTCACTCACTCAAGTTTACTTTGGCTGATGGGTATGATTATAAAGACTGGCTTTGCCAATCAAGTGTTAATGGCAGACATCCTCCAAACTGAATGAGCTAAATCTATGGCTCCAAATTTTTGATGAATATATATATTCCAGGTTCGATGCATGATACTGGATACTTGGGGCTGGAGCACTGGGATGACCCAGAGGGATGGTACGGGGAGGGAGGAGGGAGGGGAGTTCAGGATGGGGAACACGTGTATACCTGTGGTGGATTCATGCTGATGTATGGCAAGATGAGGTGAAGGTGAAGTCGCTCAGTCATGTCCGACTCTTTGCTACCCTGTGGACTGTAGCCCACCAGGCTCCTCCGTCCATGGGACTTTCCAGGCAAGAATACTGGAGTGGGTTGCCATATAATATTGTAAAGTAATTAACCTCCAATTAAAATAAACAAATTAAAAAATAAAATAAAACCGTATATGAAAAAAAATAAAGTCACATGGTAAGAGCTTTAAAGTGTTTTTCAAAAATATATTGACAAGGGTGCATTGAAGTTAACAAGTTTTGGATTTTTCTAACACTTTGGATTGTAGTAAGCAGAGTGCCTCCATGTAAAAGAGTGAATGCTACAATTAACAGTCATTCAGTGAGCCATGGTAAAGTCTTCCTGATATTCTTTTCAGAAGTTAAACATAATGCACAAAGGTCTGTGAAGGATCTGGGGTTTTACTCTACTGAAACCTGATGAACTAGTCTGTTAAAGTTCCCACAAATGCTGGCAAAAGCCATGAAACTCATGGGTCAGAGGCTGACCTTCATTGCTCTTGGCACAGCAAGAAGCATGAGCATTATGTTGGTTTGCATTGATTCCCTGTGTGCTCCAAGTCGCATGGGGGCAATACAAGTAGATGGATGGACTCAGATGGACTCTGTGTACACTGTGGGTTTGTAGCACCCTGAGCTTAGAGGATTTGAGATTTTCATAGCAAGCAGTAGCAGTCTTTCTCTTCATCTGGATAGAGATCTTACCTCATCTCAAGGTTGCTCACTGCTCTGAGAAGTGGTCTGGATAAAAAGCAGACAGAGCCTCACATTCTTGGCACATTTGGCAAGAATGTGCCCAGACACTCAGGGCCTCTCCCAGCAAAATAACCAAGTAACAAGCTCTTCTGCAAGTAAAGTTCCCATTTCATAGTTTTCAACAAAATTGAAAGGAGAACCTCAACAAGAAGTGAGTGATGGATCATTAATAATAATTTTGATAACAAGATACTATTTAACTTCTGGCATAAAATCAGACGTGAATCAAAGAATTGTGAGAGATCACCACCATAAAATTCCTTCCATTCCCATCTTCTTATTTACGTAAACAAATGTTCTCAGTTTTCATATCTATAAATGGTTGGGGGGGGTTTGGGGGGTGGGGAGTTGATGCTTAAACCTCCACGCTAACAGTTAGCAATATTTACCCATGGATGCATGAACCCAAGAAAAAATGTTTAAAGCCGTATCAATCTCATGAGAGATACATTTCCAATAAATATTAATTTTTACATTTAGTAATATTATTTGCAGTATATTTATGCTATTTTGAGTAACTCAGTGCTAGTAATA
The DNA here is from genome assembly GCF_023091745.1 of Budorcas taxicolor. Taxonomy (NCBI): domain Eukaryota; kingdom Metazoa; phylum Chordata; class Mammalia; order Artiodactyla; family Bovidae; genus Budorcas; species Budorcas taxicolor. The sequence goes on along the minus strand of NC_068920.1, from coordinate 35,397,130 downwards.
ATTGTAATGATAGAATTATCAAAGAAGCCTGGAGGGCTATAGTCCAAAGGAAAAATTTTAATCTTAGCTCTGTAAGTCTCAGGAAATTAAAAAAATTTTTATTTAATTTTTAATTAGAAAGTTCTTAAATTTAATTTCCATCTTGGGGTATTTATATTATGTTGTAGCAAAATCTGATAGGGTAATAAAATATTTTCAAACATAATGTACTCTTTAGGGTAAAATTTGTGAGAAATGAAACAGAATAATACAAGTTTAAAAAATAAAGAACATTACAAAATTCCAACTGTTTAGAAAAGCTCGCTTTCATATTCTTTTAAAGAGAGTGACAAATGTCAAATTGCTGTGGATTAAGTTTCATTGGATGTGTTCAAAAGAATGATACAATATTTGAACTTATGTCAACATTTATACCAGAAATATATAGTTTTTCAAATAATTATAATTTTATAATTAAATCTTTTAGAGAATATGTCCCCTTCAAAATGAAGTAGAGTGGAGACAAAAAAGACATAAGCTACATTTTTTAAAATAACAATCTGAATGCTGAAATCTGGGACAGAATACCAAAGACAAGGAAGACTCCCCCTGCCACTGAAGAGTTTATCATCTAATGGTGGGGGCAAGGAAGTTTTGAGAGGATTAAATGAAAAAATGTGTGAAAGCATGGAGCTGATCCAGGCCAGGGGACCTGCTAAAGTTTAGTTTCCCTTACATTTACCTAATCTCTTCCCCCTACCCACCCCCCACCACTGCCCCCAACCCCGCATGGAAATCAAGTCTCTTGTTATAGGACAAGATTTTTTTTTAAAAAATCAACTAATTGGTAATCAACTTTCATTTAGTTATCTCTTCGGAGAGTTCACTTTTTTAGTTTCTTTTAAATTCTGAGCAAGCCTCGCATGTAAACTTAAAAAGAACAAAGAACAAGAGAGGAGGAAGGGAGGGAGAGATAGAGAGGAGAGAAAGGGGGAAGGGGGACTAGGGGAAGACGAGGAAGAGAAAAAAGAAGGGAAGAGGACAAAAAGGAAAGAAAAGAAAGGAGGGAGGCAGGGTGGGAGGGAGAAAGGGAGGAAAGCTTTTAGGCGCTGCACGGACTGTCTTCTCAAACCAAGCAACTGGGACGACTTCTGGGTTGACTTAAGCCCACTTTTAACCAAATGAATTTTTCATTGTTCCCACCTGTTTCCCAAATAGCTTCAACTGTTCTGCCTTTGACCTGCTTTGCCCCGTCCTGTAAGGAATCTGCGCTCTTGGAATACCCACCACGGGGCTCCCCCACCACAGCGCTGGTCTGAGCAGCAGCTGGGAAAGCTTCGGGGCAGCAGCTGGTGGCCAAGGCCTCACACCGCTGCCATCACCCTGGAGAAAGCACCCTGCGCTACAGTCACAGTGCTTGGGGGACACATCTCATTCAGAGAACACTGCGCATCTATGTCATGGCCTTCTGTTGACAGGTAATTCCCACCATCGTGGTCTCCTTTGTTCTCGCTTGACCTTTGACATGGCAACCCACTCCAGTATTTTTGCCTGGAAGATTCCATGGACAGCGGAACCTGGAGGCTACAGTCCAGAGGGTCACAAAGAGTCGGACTGCAAGTGAGCACACAGCACAGCAGCTCAGGCCTTCAGCACAAGCCTGGCTGACTCTGTAAGATTAGGAATGTGGGCCTGGGTTCTGACCCCAGCTCTGAGGATTATTCCATGAATGATATTAGTGCAGGGAAATCAATTTAACCAGCCAGGACTCCATATTTTTTTTTTTAAGGTTCATGAACTTTGATTAGATTTTTAAATTTTATTTATTTTTTAATAGAAGGATAATTGCTTTACAGAATTTTGTTGTTTTCTGTCAAACCTCAACATGATCAGCCATATGTATACATATATCCCCTCCCTTTTGAGCCTCCTTCCCATTTTCCTCCCCATCCCAGGCCTCTAGGTTGACACAGTCCCTGTTTCAGTCTCCTGAGGCATACAGCAAATTCCCGTTGGCTATCTATTTTACATATGGTAATGTAAGTTTCCATGTTACTCTTTCCATATATCTCACCCTCTTCTCCCCTCTCCCCACGTCCATAAGTTTATTATCTATGTCTGTTTCTCCATTGCTGCCCTGCAAATAAATTCTTCAGTACCATTTCTCTAGATTCTGTATATATGCATTAGTATATGATATTCATCTTTCTCTTTCTGACTTACTTCACTCTATATAACAGGCTCTAGGTTCATCCACCTCATTAGAATTGACTCAAATGTGTTCTTTTTATGGCTGAGTAATATTCCATTGTGTATATGTACCACAACTTCTTTATCCATTCATCTGTCAATGGGCATCTAGGTCGCTTCCATGTTCTAGCTATTGTAAAATAGTTCTGCAATGAATAATGGGATACATGTGTCTTTTTCAATTTTGGTTTCTTCAGGGCATATGCCTAGGAGTGGTTTTGCTGGGTCATATGGTGGTTTTATTCCTAGTTTGTTAAGGAATCTCCATAATGTCTTCCATAGTGGCTGTATCAATTTACATTCCCACCAGTAGTACAAGAGTGTTCCTTTTTCTCCACACCCTCTCCAGCATTTATTGTTTATGGGCTCTTTGATGATGGCCATTCTGACTGGTATGAGGTGATATCTCACTGTAGTTTTGATTTGCTTTTCCCTAATAATGAGCAGTGTTGAGCATCTTTTCATGTGTTTGTTAGCCATCTGTATGTCTTCTTTGGAGAAATGTCTCTTTAGGTCTTTTTCCCACTTTTTGATCAGATTGTTTGTTTTTCTGGTACTGAGTTGTATGAGCTGCTTGTATATTTTGGAAATTAATCCTTTGTCAGTTGCTTCATTTGCTATTATTTTCTCCCATTCTGAGGGTTGTCTTTTCACCTTGCTTATAGTTTCCTTTAGTGTGCAAAAGCTTTTAAGTTTAATCAGGTCCCACTTGTTTACTTTTTTTTTAATTTCCATTACTCTATAAGGTGGGTCATAGATGATCTTGCTTTGATTTATGTCATCAAGTGTTCTGCCTATGTTTTCCTCTAAGAGTTTTATATTTTCTGGTCTTACATTTACGTCTTTAATCCATTTTGAGTTTATCTTTGTGTGTGGTGTTAGGAAGTGTTCTAATTTCATTCTTTTACATGTAGCTGTCCAGTTTTCCCAGCACCATTTATTGAAGAGGCTATCTTTGCCCCATTGTATATTCTTGCCTCCTTTGTCAAAAATAAGGTACGCATAGGTGCATGGGTTTATTTCTGGGCTTTCTATCTTGTTCTTGGTCTGTATTTCTGTTTTTGTGCCAGTACCATACTGTCTTGATGACTGTAGCTTTGTAGTATAATCTGAAATCAGGAAGTTTGATTCCTCCAGCTCCATTCTTCTTTCTCAAGACTTCTTTGGCTATTCAGGGTCTTTTGTGTTTCCATATGAATTGTGAAATTTTTTGTTCTAGTTCTCTGGAAAATCACCATTGGTAATTGCCATTGGTAATTTGATAAGGATTGCATTGAATCTGTAGATTGCGTTTTGTGGTATAGTCATTTTCATGCTATTGATTATTTCTACCCAGGAATACGGAATATCTCTCCATCTGTTTATGTCATCCTTGATTTCTTTCATCAGTGTCTTATAATTTTCTGTGCACAGTTCTTTTGTCTCCTTAGGTAAGTTTATTCCTAGATATTTATTTTTTGTTGTTGCAATGGTGAATGTGATTGATTCCTTAATTTCTCTTTCTGATTTTTCATTGTTAGTATATAGAAATGCAAGTGATTGTGTATTTCTGTGTATTGATTGTATCCTGTGACTTTGCTAAATTCACTTATTAGCTCTAGTAATTTTCTGATACTATCTTTAGAGTTTTCTATGTACAGTATCATGTCATCTGCAAACAATGAGAGATTTATTTCTTCTTTTCCTATCTGGATTCTTTGTATTTCTTTTTTCTTTTCTGATTGCTGTAGCTAAGACTTCCAAAACTATGTTTGAATAATAGTGGTGAAAGTGGACACCCTTGTCTTGTTCCTGATCTTATGGGGAATGCTTTCAGTTTTTCACCATTGAGAACAGTGTTTGCTGTAGGCTTATCATATATGGCCTTTACTATGTTGAGCTGGAGAAGGCAATGGCAACCCACTCCAGTACTCTTGCCTGGAAAATCCCATGGACGAAGGATCCTGGTAGGCTTCAGTCCATGGGGTCACAAAGAGTCAGAAATGACTGAGCGACTTCACTTTTACTTTTCACTTTCATGCTTTGGAGAAGGAAATGGCAACCCACTCCAGTGTTCTTGCCTGGAGAATCCCAGGGACAGCAGAGCCTGGTGGGCGCTGTCTATGGGGTCACACAGAGTCGGACACAACTGACACGACTTAGCAGCAGCAGCAGCATGTTGAGGTAGGTTCCTTCTATGCCCATTTTTTGAAGAGTTTTAATCATAAATGGGTGCTGAATTTTGTCAAAGGTTTATTCAGGACTCCATTTCTTTACTGAACTAGACCATCTCCCATTAAAATGAACATTTATAAGCAAATGCCTCAAAGCAAACCTCTCCACTGCTGAATGAAATTCAAACTCTTCTGTCCTTTCATCACACTGCTTAGCATTCACTCACTCAAATACAACAAAAATAAACCAAGATTCCCCCACAGGATGTGTGTCTGTGTGTATGTGTGTATGTATGTGTGTCCGAGTCTTTGGGGACGCATGGACTGTCGCACATGGGACACAATGCCCGCCAGGCTCAGGCAAGAATACTGGAGTGGGTTGCCATTTCCTACTCCAGAGGATCTTCCCAACCAAAGGATTGAAACTGCAACTCTTGCATATCCTGCAATGTCAGAAGCATTCTTTACCACTAGCACCACCTGAGATATCTCATAGCAAATAAGCTACTTCATTTAATCCTCCAAATAAGGGAGGTAGTTTACTTATTAATATCATTAGTCTGCAAATGAGGAGACTGAGACGAGAGTCAATGATTCCTGGCACCCACACAGGAGGTAAAAAAGTCCTGCCTTCCAGTTCTGAAGAAACCAAACCATCTTGGAAAGGAGAAAGTTAGCGGAACTTCCTGCTCACACTACCTTCAGATGTGTCCAGCTTCACGATGCTTGCAACTGTCAACAATTTGGTTGAAACCAGGATAACCAACCAGGGCATATGATGTTCAATCTCTGATTCATGCAAACCAGTGCCTGGGGCCATTAATGCCTCCAAGTCAGATTTGACCGTTTGGGCAACTTCTCAAAGGCAGAAATGGGGTCTCCACTGAAACCTTCACCTCCAAGCAGCTCTGCCCTGTGTGTGCCCTGCACATCCTTGTTGATTTGTTTCTCTCGTATCGGGGTGGATCTCTGCTTGACAACTGGGGGCCACATTTAGCCAAGCAGCTGCCCACTGGTGTCTAAAGCCTCCTATTCACAACTCTGGCAGCATCTCAAAGGATTTATTATTATCATCCCATGATTTCATTATTATTATTATCGCCTTATGAAATGCAGTAGCTGAGCCTACTACAAAGCATGAAGCCCATGTTCTACATGGGACAATCTGTTTTCTGCATTCCCATCATCACAAAGGATTCCCCCTCTCCCCTCCACCCCCAATTCCTGCTCACTGTTGGAGGGGTTCTGGGTGATCATCTGCAGCCATGAAGAAGTCATCCTGAGGAGTCCCTCCACCATCACTGCTTTGTCCTGGGGTCACCTTGGTGGGGAAAAGGCCCTTTGAGGGGCTGTTTAACAACAGGAGCCAACTGACCATATGATACAAAGAGCATAGAGCTGGTCAGAGGATGCCAGTGTGGTGAATGAGGGAAAGTCTCTTTGCCAACTTGGGCCTCGGATTCCTTGTATTTTTTTTTTCTTTTCTAAACTGAAGTATAGTAAATTTACAATATTATATTATTTTCAAGTATACAGCAAAATGATTCAGATATATATGTGTGTGTATATATATTTAATACATTTACACGTTGTTGTTGCTTGGTTGCTCAATCGTGTCTGACTCTTTTGTGACCCCATGGACTGTAGACCACCATGCTCCTCTGTCCATGAGATTTCCCAGGCAAGAATCCTGGAGTGGGTTGCCATTTCCTTCTCCAGGAGATCTTCTTGACCCAGGGATAGAAATCCACATCTCTTGCATTAGCAGGCAGATTCTTCACCACTGAGCCAGCTAGGGAAACCCACATTTACATATATATATGTATGTATGTATATATGTATAGATTCTTTTTCTGCTTCTTTTCCAATATAGATTATGACAAGATGCTAATTATACTTCCCTATGCTATAGGATTCCTCACAAATTAAATGAAATGATAAAATGAGATAGTTAATCTTGAGGATAATTTTGCTCAGACCAGCTCTAGATTTCCCGTTTCCCCGGATTCTGGAGATTTCCACAGGGAAGAGCACCTCACCAGGAAAGAGCTCAGGAAAAAGAGCCTCCCACACCTCATTACTGTTTCTACCTCACCCATCAATTTGCCTTGTTAAAAACCAACCTGGCTTATATAACTAAATCACTGGCATGTACACCAGAAACTACCACAGCATTGTAAATCAACCGTGTGTGTGCTCAGTTACTGAGTCATGTGGAACTCTTTTGCAATCCCATGGACTATAGCCCACCAGGCTCCTCTGTCCAGGGGACTTTCCAGGCAAGAATCCTGGAGTGGGTTGCCATTTCCTACTCAAGGGGATCTTCCTGACCTTAGGATCAAACCTGCATTGGCAGGCAGATTCTTTACCACTGAGTCACCTAGGAAGCCATTATGCTTCAATAAAAAAACAAAAATAAATAAATAAAATTTAAAAACCAATGACTGTTTAGGGAAATCAAAGTAGCTTTTTACCAGGGAAATCAGAATTCCTAACCTAAGGTTTAAAAAAAAGAAATGTATTGGGAGTCCTAAGATTTGAATTTCAGAATAGGTTTTTCAGTAGCTAGCTGTCTAGCTCTCAGTAAGACCCTTCTTTTTACCTCTGATGGCTCGTCTTCCAAATTCAAATATCTATACCTGACTTACCTGTTCCAAGCCGTCTTTGAGGCTCACAAGAAAGTGTGACTTGAAAATGTGAAGTATAACCATCTATCCCAATAAATCATTCAGTTAAGTTCATTTCCCTCTTTTGGCACTCGATAAATCTCAGAAGAGCTAAAAGATTTCTACAACATTAAAAAAATGCTTACCTCCCATCGGCAGGTGGCTGATGGGTTTAAATTTTGTTGTAAAGTGCCACTGAATTTTTAGGAGCCCACTGTATGTCTTACATTGTGCTGGAGTCAAGAGAAGAAGTAAAAATAAGTGTCAACTTGACCTCGAGGTGTTTACAACCTTGTAAATTCAACACTAGTACACATACAAAAATTGTGAAACAAATTTTAAAATGATGCTGAAGCTGAAACTCCAGTACTTTGGCCACCTCATGTGAAGAGTTGACTCATTGGAAAAGACTCTGATGCTGGGAGGAATTGGGGGCAGGAGGAGAAGGGGATGACAGAGGATGAGATGGCTGGATGGCATCACTGACTCGATGGACGTGAGTTTGAGTGAACTCCGGGAGTTGGTGATGGACAGGGAGGCCTGGCATGCTGTGATTCATGGGGTCGCAAAGAGTCGGACACGACTGAGTGACTGAATTGAACTGAACTGAATAACACATTAAATTGTATATAGGCCTGGGCTTCCTTGGGACAGTGTCTGAGAATCTGCCTGCCAGTGCAGGGGACACAGGTTCTATCCCTGGTACGGGAAGATCCCACGTGCCGCAGAGCAATTAAGCCCGTGAACCACAACTACTGAGCCAGTGCTCCAGAGCGCACCTGCGGAAGATACTGAGCCCTCTGTCTAGGGCCCTTGAGCCACAACTATTGAGCTGAAGTCCGAGCATCCTAGAGCCTGTGCTCTGCAAGAGAAACCAGTGCAATCCCACACATTGCAACCAAGAGTAGCCCCCACTCACAGTAGCTAGAGAAGCCCACGCACAGCCACAGAGACCTAGCATAGCCAAAAATAAAATTAATTAATCAATTTTTAAAAATAAGGTAGATCTAGCCCTATAGCAAATGCACAACCCAACCAAGTTGGGATCTGAGCCTTTAGCAAGGGGAAAGATTGGTGTTAACTAGAGTTTGGGGCAGGCTCCTGAAGGAGACAGAACTGGGAACAGACTGAAAATGAGTGGGATGAGCAGTTGTCTACATTTATAACAGCAGACCTTCAATATCAAATGCCAGAATTAAATAAGAAACAGAATCTTAATATTTGGGCTTTGGAAAGAAATCATTTCTCTCTATATCCAATAACAACAGATTTCAGACTGTGGTTTTTCAGATGTTAATTCTCAAAGAATCTACACATGCTTAAATTGTAGAAATCAGAACACTATAGCATTTTTTTCTTTTTGAAATGAAGGCACTAAAAAACAGAAGAAAAAAATAAACAGAAAAAGAAAAATAAATAATTAAAATTAAGCACCTATCAAGGTGTGGGTTGACTAAAGGAACTCTTTTTTAGAAATAGAAATCTCCCACTATGAGTATATGGGCTCTGTGTCCAAGACTGCACTGCAGGCTGACCCTTTACAAAGTCCTGGATCTGGCCACAGGTTAATCAGGATTTCCTGAGCATTCTCTGTACATATCTGCTTCCAGGCATCTGCTCAAATGTTCACCCACCTGGGAAAGTCCCTCCCTCATATCTCCAGGTATGTCAGACCCCCTACCTTCAGGACCCAGGTGAAACCCAACATCCTCCAGGAAGCTTTCCCAACCTTGTCCCCACTCATCATTCCTTGTATCTGAATGCCAATAGCACTGTTCACTGTACTATCAGTTTGCAATTATCATATTTTTTGTATACTTATTTTTCCAGATAAACGCCCTATCCTCAAAAGAAACTGTTTAAGTCTTTCAAGTCAAGGAATGTAGACATTTGTTTATGATTCCAGTGCCTTCTATGTTACACTGCAATTTGGTGGGCACTACCCCAAACATGGGGCTTGCCAGGTGGCATTAGTGGTAAAGAATCTGCCTGCCCATGCAGGAGACACAAGAGACAAGAGACGTGGGTTCAATCTCTGGGCCCGGAAGATCCCCTGGAGTAGGAAATGGCAACCCACTCCAGTATTCTTGCCTGGAGAATCCCATAGACAGAGTCTGGTGGGCTACGGTCCATGGGGTCGCAGAGTCTGACGCGACTGAGCACACACAGAGACACACACACACACACAGACATACTAAATATACACAACCGAGCATCTTTTCAAGTCCCCAGCTAGCCACGTTTTCCGTAAGTCCACTAGGAACACTCTCTGGTTCGAAAAGTGGCCAAAATTGAGACACGCTAAAAGGACAGTATCTGAGGTGTTACATATTAGTGAAGTGGAAGTAGCTCAGTCCTGTCTGACTCTTTGTAACCCTATGGACTATAGCCTGCTAGACTCCTCTGTTTATAGAATTCTCCAGGCCAGAATGCTGGATGGTTAGCCATTCCTTTCTGAGGGGGATTTTCCCAACACAGGGATCGAGCCCAGGTTTCCTGCATTGTAGGGGGATTCTTTACCATCTGAGCCACCAGAAAAGCTATATATTAACATCACTTCAAAGAAACCTAGTGCCAAGAGATGGAGATTCATTCACTTGAAATAAATTTCTGTTCTGTACTCTCGAAAATAATAGATGGATCATTTCAGGGTATTCCATAAATGGAAGCATGACTATAGACTGGTCTGTGTGAGAAAGGGTTTAGCAAAGGGCATTTCTCCTTGCGAGGGGACAGCTGAAGAGGTGTCATTTAACAGCTTTCAGAGGCCCGTCACTGCAGTGATTGAGGTGGACAGAAGGCATGGACATGACCAAGGCCCTTAAAAGACACAAACAGGTGGGAGAGCGTGCTGGGGGTGGGCGGAGGGCTGGAGGGTACAAAAGGCAGAGGCTGGCCTTCTGAGGGCAGAGACGAAGAAGGCGGAGAGCAAGCCTGCCCGGGGAACAGGTGGAAAGGGGGCAGCAGAGCTAGGCAGGACACAATCAGAGGAAAAAAAAACAGAACGAAAGGGATAAAGGGCCAGTGAGCGGACCTGACACAAATAAGGAGAAATGATGATTAAAAAGATATGCGTGAAGAGAAAAGGAGGAGACAGGAAAAGGGAACAAGTAAGGAGTCAAAATAAGGAATAAGCGCACAAGCTAAATGCTTAGAAAGTCACTAGGCAGTTTGGCTGACCAGGAGAAGCGCCACAGCCAGACTCCAAAGGGAACCATCAGAAGGAGAGAGGCGGGTGATTTAAGTAGCCAGCTCCTGAGGTAAACATGAAAAATAAATAAATAAATAAATAAAATAGAAGATGGAAAAGGTGAGAAGCAGGAGAGGGAAAACCCAGAGGAGACACTGGCCCAGAAACCTTTTTAACTTTCTGCAAGAATCTTCAAGGCCCCAAACTAGGCCAAGATTCTGACTGACATTTCTGAGCTCACCAGCTGCTGTTTCCTTGAGAGAATTCTGACAGGAAGGCATAGAAATGCAAGCCAACACTGCTAGCTCTGGGAAAAAAAAAAAAAAATCCACGCTCCAAACACCTCCACGGGGCTGGAGCCTGCAAGGGAAGAAGGCATACAGAGGAGGGACCCAGCGGCAACTTTTCCCCAGGTAGGTACAGAGCTGCTCCCGCGGGTGGTGGGGTAGGGGGAGGGCTTTCTCCTCTAACTGTCCTCTGGCCGTTCCTGCCTGGCCCATCTGTCTTTCTCTCTTTGTGCATTTTGTGGAAGCCCTGCGGGCAGCCTGCTTCTGTCATCTGAAGCCAGCTCCACGGTGTCTCCAGAAGCAGGTGAAGCTTCACGTCTGCATCGCACAGGGGCGGGGGAGGACATCGCTGGAATCCAGCTCCATCAGGCAGAGCCAGGCCAGGGGAATTGGAGGAGAGAAATCGCCCCAGCCCACATGATTGGTGTGTGGGAGTGACTTGTCGGCTTGGTCCCGACAGTGAACCCGATTCTGTGTGCTGGGGCTTGAAGCAAAAGCAGAGGGGAAGGAGGGTGGGTGGAAAAGGGAAGAGGGTAGAGATTCCACAGTCGCCTAGGGGCTGCTCCATGGCCTAAAGAAGAAGTAGGCTTGGGGAGGGGATGAACGAGACTCGGACCTTGTGACCTTGAACTGGCCTCTTGCCCTTTCAGTGCCTTGGTTATTTTGAATGTATGTTGAAATGTTCTTCAAAGCAATGCAAAGGCAGTTCTAATCTGTCATGTATCTCAAATAATCACTGAATGGGAGCATTTTCTTCCGATGACCCCACAGATGTCCCCACTAAGACGTTATGAAGTGTTACATCTTATTAAAAAACTGAGAAGTCCCTGAGCAATGTAGTTCTTTGGAAAACTAGGACAAGAACCAGATTCTCTAATATGTTCCCTGGATCTTAAGCAATTCTCGATCTTCACTCGATTTAACAGGTGCACTTTTTTTTTTAAGTGAGAGATTTTGGAGCTACGGAGTTTTATCAATATTCTGTATTATTGCGCTGTGTTATCATTATGATCCCTCTGCAAGTACAATGTGAGGTCATATGTCAGTGGACCCTCTGCTGAGATAGCTTCTCCAGAAAAACGTCCACCTCATTTTATATCCATTCTTCAGCAAACCCCATTTGAAGTTTATTTGTAAGAATTGGGAGCCAAAGAAATGGCCCCCAGTTGTGTACAACGCCTCAAGCCGAAAACTCTTTCAGTCAGTTAGTAACTTCATAGACTGGGCTTCTGTCTTTGGAGTGTTGCGTGTCTCTATGTACCCTCACTGGTGAAAGCTCCTATAACCGCACCCCTGAACGGAGCTCACGCCTTCCTGGCTTCTGTATGGCTTTAGTCCTCTTCCTCACCTCCTCATTTTTAGAAAGTTCGGAATGTAAGGGCTGATTCTTTGCCCTTGAATTGTTCAAACACTATGGAACTAGAGCAGTGGCTCCCCCAAGTGTGGTTCCCAGACCAGCAGCATCAGAATCAGCCAGGAGCCTGTTAGACATGCAGAGTCTTGGATCCCACTCCAGACTTACTGCTTCCCAGGCATAGCTCAGCTGGTAAAGAGTCTGCCTGTAACGTGGGAGACCTGGGTTCTATCCTTGGGTTGGGAAGATTCCCTGGAGAAGGGGTAGGCCACCCACTCCAGTATTCTCCAGCATGGCTCAGACAGTAAAAAGTCTGCCTGGAATGTGGGAGACCTGGATTGGGAAGATCCCATGGAGAAGGGAAAGGCTACCCACTCCAGTATTCTGGCCTGGAGAATTCCATGGACTGTAGAGTCTATGGGGTCACAAAGAGTCAGACAAGAATGAGCAACTTTCACTTTCTTTCACTTCCAGACCTACTGAGTCAGGCACTCCTGGGGTGGGGCCGGCATTCTGTGCCTTAGCCAGCCCTCCAGGGGACTTTGTTATACCAAATTCAAAGCTTAAGGTTTTTTAAAGTGCTCTCTCCGGAGGAGCCTGGTGGGCTACAGTCCATGGGGTCACAAAGAATTGGACACAATTGAGCAAATTCACTTCACTTCACTTCCTTAACACAGAGCTCAGATCTCCCTACAGGTGGGACTCTGGTTGCCTACAGCGCTAGCAAGTAAAGTCGCTCAGTCATGTCCGACTCTTTGCAACCCCATGGACTGTAGCCCACCAGGCTCCTCTGTCCATGGGATTCTCCAGGCAAGAATACTGGAGTGGGTTGCCATTTCCTTCTCCAGGGGATCTTCCCAACCCAGGGATCGAACCCAGGTCTCCTGCATTGCAGGCAGACGCTTTAACCTCTGAGCCACACTTCTAAAAGAGACCCCTCTACAAACAACCATCTCTCAGTCAGTGCCTTGAGTCCTTCATCAGCAAAATAGGAATATTTAATAAAAGTTGCTTGTTACAGTGCTGAGAACACTTACATAGGAAGAGTAGCAGTGGTGATGGCTTTATCTCCTCCACCCTTATTGAGCAAAAGGCCTTCACCGAGTGGTGTGCAGAATCAAAACCAAAGCTGTCAGGTCCTAGCCCTTTTTGTGAGGAAACGTGTGCATTACAGGTACCCAGGGAATCCAACAGCAGGGTGAGATGTGATGCACGCCCAAAGACAGGTGCAAATAGAAACAAAGATGAAGAGGGGAAACTGGGAGAAAACTTTGTGGAGCAAGTATCTTTTGAACTGAGATTTGAGAGAAACTTTAACTAGTGGGAAAAGAACAAAGGGAAAAGAACATTCCAGGTAGAAGCTGAGGTTCGGGAACATGGAAAACATCAGATGCCAGTGGCCAGGTGTGGACCACAGTGCCTGCTCCCCTTTCTGCTACTAATACGTTCACTGTTCACATAGTAGAAAGAGGTCACCCATTTGTCATCATGTCTGCAAGAAATTCTTCCTTAAATCCAAACTAAATAATTTTCCTTCGACTGCTCTCAAATGAGTCCTTTCCAGTATTAAATGATTTCATTACTTTAGTATCTACTTCTCTCTTTCTTGTTTATTATTAGGTCCCTGTTTTTCAAAGTCTTCTGCCCACTTTCAGCAGAATCAATTGAGAACGGTTGCAAAAATGCAGATTCCTGAGCCCAGGCTCCCTGGCTTCTCTCAGGAGCTTTGGAGGGCAAGACAGAAGAATCTGCATTTTTAACAAGCTCCCTTATGATTCTAATGTTCTCTCTAAGTTTGAAAGCAGCTCTTCCAGAGCTGTTCTTTCCCAAATTTGCAGAGCCTAGAAATCCCCTAGAAGAATCTTGTTTAAAATGTGAATGCCGGGCCAGTCCCATGGAGATTCTGATTCTGTGGCTCTGGGTTGTTGGGAATAGGTGCCTCTATGTCGGGAACATGGTGCCTCTATGTTGGGAATAGGTGCCTCTATGGCTGTAGGCTCAGATGAGGTTGGGATATACAGCGCATGAAATGAATGCGTACTCTGGGTCAAAGAGGTCCTTCAAGTCCTAGGTTAGTTATTTATCAGCTGTGTGATGTGGGTGTTTCCTAACCACTCCTTGCCTCCAGGTTATCTAACCTGCTGGAGTGAGTTTCATCCTGTGTAATGAAAGGTACTTCACAGAATGGCTGGAAGCATAAAGAAGTAAGTGACTTAGTATCATGCTGGCTCCCTCTCCTGGTCCCCTTGCCCCAGCCTCCTCCAAAGTACCAGTTCAGCCCTCCAGCTCTGATGAGAAACAGGATAAGCATGGCAGTGATGGTGAAATACCACCGAGAGAAGTGGCAGGGTGCCTGCAGGGAGAGAAGATGGGTTTGGGAGCTGCCCTTGCTCTTGGCTGGCCCTGGGAAGTTGAAATCAGGCTCATGCCCAGGATGGAATCAACATTCAGGACTGGCCAGTCCTCTAAAAATAGCAAGATGTCTGGCTGAGCCTTTGGAAAAATAAAGTTCTGTCTCCACACATTAACCTAGGCTTGCCTTAAAAGGAGGGGCCTCTGCTTTATTTCCTGCCCCCTCAGCCAGATGATGGTAAGCCCCAAATAATTTGTCTTGAGCCTCAGTGAACTCCAGAATAGCTTCTGTTTCATGGCAGCGACCGAGCACACCAGCAGTGATTCCAGTACAGGTCACAAGAGCTCAGACTCCCAGGGTAGATGCGTCTGTGTGGACTGTCCTCCTGCAGAGACCAGAAGGATCCTAATCCCCATAAAAGCATCAACTTTGGGGTTCTATTGTAAGAAACTTTTATCAGGCCTTTCTATGGGGCAGAGAAGGGAGAGAGAAAACTAAGATGCTTCTACTCGAAATTCAGAGAGTGAAATGGGGGTGATTTTCCTGCAGTCTTGCTTTCTCTTCATCCAGCAAAGGGCTGACTAGGTAGGGTCAGCTCTGTCGTCAGAGGGCAAGGCCTTAAGATGGAAAAGGGGACAGTCTGAGTATCTCACCATTCATGTCTTTTCCTAAAACTCCTGAAAATGAGACTGGAGCTCTGTATATTCAGAATCTCTATTGATTCTTGTCAGATATGATACTGATGAATTCTTTCCTTAACAAATCTTTTTCAGACATATGAAATTATTACAAATGGGATTTTTTTAAAATAAGGGAAACCAAAATTGTGAAAGATATATTTTTTAAAAATATTTAAGCTTTCCCAAATATCTCGCCTGGAAAATCCCATGGACGGAGGAGTCTGGTGGGCTGCAGTCCATGGAGTCCTTAAGAGTCGGACACAACTGAGCGACTTCACTTTCACTTTTCACTTTCATGCATTGGAGAAGGAAATGGCAACCGACTCCAGTGTTCTTGCTTGGAGAATCCCAGGGACAGGGGAGCCTGGTGGGCTGCTGTCTATGGGGTCGCACAGAGGACACGACTGAAGTGACTTAGCAGCAGCAGCAGCAGCAGCAAATATCTTAGAACCACCCCTTGTAAAACTGTCACATGAATGAAACTCTTTAAAATGGGTCAAACATAAGGACATCCATGGAGTGGGTAGTCTCTGTTGCCACATTAATATTAATTAATAAAGAATATATTGAATGGTAGTTACAAGAGTGATAGAGACCATTTGTTAGACTTCTAATACTGGGTTCATGGCACTGTACATGCTTCTATTTCACTGAAGCCTCCTGTTGAATCAGTAGCATTACAATCACTTTACAGATGAGGAAACAGGTTCAGAGAGGTTAAGTAGCTTGCTCAGAGTCACAGAGCCAGAATGCACAGATGCCCAAGCCAGGTTCTTCCTGCCTACACCCCTCTGCCATCAGTAATCTTGAAGATTCCGTTGCCTATCATTCAGACCTCTCCTTGTTTTAGCTCATCCTTGATTTTGCCCAAATGCAAGAGTCTTTCTGAGGCCATTCATGGGAAACCACCATCTTTCCTTCTCATGTTGTTTCTGAGACATTTATATTCAAATACTGCCCTGATTGGTGAAAGAAGTAGGAAAGAACTATAATTTCTGCTTATGCTTTTCATGCTACCTTGACTGTTACTTAAGTTCTGAATGCTTTTAAATGGAGTTTCTCAAGAACAAGGGAAATTTAAGTCTTGTGATCAACTGACTACAGGGCAGAGGAGGGGGAAATAAATCTTCTTTTCAATATAACATGTTGAGTGACATTTTATATGGCCATAAGCCTGTTCTATGAAACTCAAGACCCTCCACATGTGTTATCTCATTAATCTTTAACCCACACTGTGGTGGGCAGATGGAGTTATACAGCTATTACAGGAATGAAAGAGAAAGGGTAGTGATTTCACCAACATCTTAGAGCACACTTGTGGCCATGTGACACGACATCCCTCCCCATCCTTCCTACTAACACCACCAGCCAAAATCAGAAGATTTGGGCAGGTAAGAAGCTAAAAACATAATCTGGAAAAAAGACCTAAAGCCAATTGCTGTATCAATGTCCCTTGCCCTGTGCAAAACTCAGAAACATGTTTTTATAGTCCTATCTTAGAATTTTTCCTCCCATTTATGCTGGTCTGAAAGACTCTGATTTTATTGCAGTTATTTGCTTTGTTTTTCCAGCCTACCTTTCCCTTCATTTCCACATCTGTTCCATGAATTTCCGTGAATTTCCTTCCTGATATTTTAAGTTAGATGACATGGAAAAGTAAGATGAGACTCAAAACAATCAAGTATTTGGTTCTTCAAAGTTTATTGTTGTTTTTTTCTGAAATTTTGAAAGGAAATTTTAGATAATCTTTTGACCATATGAGGTTGGGCTTGACCAAAAGACAAAATAATTCACATCCAAATGCCAGAGATAGTCTCACCCCAGGGATGGTTAGCATGGTCTTGGTTTTCTGGCATCATTTCTTGAGAAATTGATTTTTTTTTTTTTTGCATCCTTACATGAATTAATCACCTTCTGGCCCTCAGTTGGTTTATGAAGGACAGGTCTCTTAAAACTGGCTCTTTCTAGTTCTCAGGACCAAAAAACTCAGTCTCTCTCACTTATGCAAATCCTCTTTCCTGAAAAGCACGCGCGTGCCATGCATGGGCTTCACAGATCTAGATGTGAAGGATTTAACCAGTTAAAATGAACCTGTACTCAACTCTGAGTTCTCTGGTTCAGTGGAAGAGATGAGACATTTTGATCTTCTCAAAGGCACAGCTACATCTTCTCATTGGTCCCTCTGTCTCTCCTCCCCACCAGCCCTTGTTTTAATTGACCACAGCCCCCAAACCTGGGGGAGAAAGAACAGTCCCACATTCTCACTCACACTAAGTTTGTACTTGACTATGGGGGACAACTTTGTTTTCACAGCAGAAGCTGATTCATAAGCCCTTGGATTGGATTAAATGAGTTATTGGATAATTCCTGAGATCAGCCATAAAGATTTTGACTGGGGTGTCATTTTCCTGAGAAAAAGTATGGTACATAAGCCACCACCTCAAGGGTGCAGCTGCAGAGGAATCAATGTTCACAGAGTATAAAACCTATAGACATTTTCTTCCCTTGCTTCCCATTGAATTCCCAACTTCCAAGCCTATCTCCATGGGTGGATCCAAGACTGTCCTTCCAACCTGATTCACTTTTTTAAGGGCTTACCATTTACATATGTGTGAACAGATTCATTTCTACAACCCCGATCTCTAAAACCAGATGAACGTAACAGCTATTTCATAGAGTAGGGAGGATTCAAGGAACTTGTCAGAGCACCAAAAATCATCTCTGTCATGGAGAACATGCTTGAAAACATTTCTGTTCTTATTTGTGTTACTTTTAATAGATTTCATTGATTGCCCTTGTCAACACTGTGAAGCCCAAACCTTTTTTGGGGCACAGGTCTTCCCTCCGCATCCTCTCTGATTCCTGGCAGAGTATTAGATCCTCTGAAGCTGAAAAACCCCATTACCCTTCAGCCGGGGTGGCCTGTCCAGACTCTGGGTGACTCCCCAGCTGCCAGTGTTCCTCACTTTTCTGCAGCTTGGGCCTCACAGATCATAGGGCAGGTGATGAGCGAGGGGGAGCAGAATCTGCTCCACAATGGTGCTTGGAATGCTGCGTGGCAGCTGCAGCCCATCAGTTGCGCCCACGACAGACATACAGTAGGAAGCGCAGGAAGGCCTGGTATGGTACAAGCAGGGATCCTTCACTGCGCAGTGAGGAATAGCATCTCTGTAGGATGCTCTCTGTCGCTCGCTTTTTCTCTCTCCCTCTCTTTCTCTTTCTCTCTAAGTTTCCTTCATGGGATTCCAAACGTTAAAACAGAATCATATTGACCTGTATAAAACCAAGGCAAATTAGTGAATAGTAATAATAAAAGTTTTGATACATTATAACTGAATGAAAATAAGCTAGAGAAACCTGGGTGCCATTTTTTCCTGAGCAAACAGTAGAGCAAGGGCTGGACCCCCACCCCCACCCCAAAACACCCCTATGCCTCACAACAGATGTATTGCAGGACGGTTTGAGGAGAATGCTGGGGTGATGGCGTGAGGTCCCGGGAGCCCTGCCCTCCAAGCTTCCCCACCTAAAAGAGGAGGAGAGTGGGAGGGGCCCCCATCTGAGATATGGGGCTGCATCCGGACGATGGAGGAAGCAGGCAGGGGCCAAGACTGCTTCCCAAGGCCACATGCTTCTTTATATCCCCATACGGATTACTTTGCTATGGAATGTAAGGAAGTGTGTGGTTTCGGCGAGCGCCTCTCCTCGGCCCCACAGTCCCACCCAGAGCACCTGGCCCCTTCTTCCCCACCCCGGCCTTGCGCCCCCGGGCATCCTCATTGAGAAAGGGAGAGCCTCTGAATCTTGCCTGGAGTCCTCCCCACAGCCTTTCTCTCCCTCCTGAGGTTTCATCCTCCACCCAAGGATCAGGCACACTGATTGTGGTCCCCGAGTGCCCTCCGTGGCCGTCTCCCCACACTTAGCTCCTCATTCGAGGAGAGCACACCTCACCTGAAGATTTGTTGCAAGGTCAGCCCTCACCATCCAAGCTCCTTCCTCCTGTCCTTTTGCTCCTGAAAGATGTTTCTACCAACCAAACTGAACCGTAAAGCCTTCATACCTGGCTGTATCACTTTCCTTCATCATTACTGGTGTCTAGGGCAGTTCCTGCATCTCCAAGGGTCCTCACTGCAGATGGGTAGGAGCTAGGAGGCTCAGGGGATCCAGCCTTGTCACACAGCCAGTCCCCTGACCCTGCTCTGCTGTCTTTTCCTCTTTGTATCACAACCTGCCACCAAGCGGTACTGAAAGAGGCTGTCTGTGGAAGAGGTTTGAGGTGTTAGAACAGAGATTCTCTCATCCAGTTGGCTTAGTTCCTTTCTCTCCTCTTCCCTGAACCTCTTTGTTCTCAGCCTTGAGCCTAAAGCGCCTGAACCCACACCAGGAAGGAGGTGGACGTAGAGAGGAAAGCCTTAATTATAAGGAGAAACTGTGGTCCCCCAAGGCTTAGCCATCAGCTAATCCCAGCTCTGAGAAGGGTCTCCCTCCCTCACTGATGCCCAGCCCCAGGGGGGGCTTCCTGCATCCCACGGCTCTGCTTCCTTCTTGTTAGGTGAGTGTGTGACATGAGGGCTGGGACCACACTAAACTTCTACTACAAGTTCTCAAGCAAAACAACAAAAGGAGACACCACAAGATTGGATGGATGTGTGCTGAGAGACACAGGAAGGGGCTGTTAACTGGAACTGAGAAGCCCCAGAATGAGAGCTTGGGATAAGAAGGGACGGAAAGGATGAAGGGAGGGGCCACTGTGTTTACAAAGCCGATGGCAGGTGAAGGCTGAGCGGTCAGCACTGAAGGAACACAAGGGGCTGGACCCCTCCCCGGGCTGCAGCAAGACAGGTGACATCACCTGCCTACCTCTTCCAGACACCAGATGTCCTTCAAGGGCAGCCAAACAGGACTCCTTGAAAACTGGAGGAAACTTAGAAGAATGTGGGAGAATTACTACAGATGGGGCAGCCTCAGGATGGAATGGAGAAACTTACAGTTTTAGATAAGCAGTTCTCAACTGGAGGTGATATAGCCCCCTGCCCGGGGCACATTTGGCAATGTCTGGGGACATTCCTGGTTGTCACAACTAGGCAGTTCTACTGGTATCAAGTGGACACAGATCAGAGAAGCTGCCAAACACCCTACAATGCACAGGACAGCCCCCACAACAGAGACTTATCTAAATGTCAATATGCCGAGGTCAAGAAACCCTTCCTTTAGATCATGTTACTTTGACTGAAGTCACTGACATGGGTATATGATAGTACATTATCCCTCAAAGAAAATTTTTGCCCTTCTTTTACAAGCATTGCTTTGTCTTCAAACATGTAAAATGGGCAGATACCTCCAAGTTGTGCTTCTTTTCAGTGACAGCCCTTCCCTTTTCTAAATCATACCTGCTCCAAAGATAGTTTTCCTATTCCTACCCTAAGATTTATTTCATGTCATCTGCTTAGAAATTGGGGTTGTAATGTGTGAGTGAGGCAGGACGTGAACGAAGAATAGGGGAGAGGTGATGAAGAGCAGTGTCCTGAGTTGAGGAAACTGCAGTGCCCGGGGCTTGACTGATGAGCTGGACAATGCACTTTTTTCACCTGGCTGACCTCCACCGGCATGGCTGCCTATCTAACCCTTGCTCCTTAGAAGGAACCAGAGGATTGTCGGGCTAGGATAGCAGTAGCCGGGGGAAGAGCTAGTGAACCATAAGCTGTGGCTGCAAGACATCTGTGTCACAGGTAGGAGCCGAGGGTAAAGATGAGGTACTTAACTGCAGAGTTGCAGGATGCCAGCCAAGGAGGCGGGGATTCAGAACAAGAAGGGCTGCACCAGCATCACTCTGGACCCAGGCGCAGTTGACAGGACCCCTGGTCCTCCGCCACAACCGTCATATCTGCCACTTCTCTGGTGCCTTGTTGAGCAATTTGGTTTCTGGGGTGTCTTATTGCCCCCAGGCAGTGCTCTCAAGCTGGGACGCCCCTGGCAGAGGTCTGCTTGGCTAGGTAAACCAGCTCTGCTTTTTCCCATCAGTGGTTTCCAAAACTTCAGAGACAAAATGAAAATACTTGCAGTCAACGGAAGGGAAACATGTAAAGGACAAACTGGCATTGAGAGTGAAACTCTTGACCTCAAAAGCAGTGGGGATTTTCCCGAGGACTTTCCCATGACCCCTGAAGGGGTCCCCTGGACCCCTTTCCTTTGTTTCCACTAAGACTTACAACAAGTTGGTGTGGTAGGTATGCTCCCCCAACTGCACAGAGGCATAAATTGAGGTTTAACTTCTGAAAAGCAAGAGAGCCAGGAGGCATCCATGGGACCTGATCGCAGGTAAGTATGACCCCAAGGCCACAGGCTTTCTGCTTCATTTCACTCCCTTCATCAGGGAGAGGATATTAAAAGGCTGGCAAGCCCACCCCCAAGAGCAGTTCCCCACCACCATTCAAAATAGTCTTTCTTCTTATCTCTTCCCTCACCTGCTCAAATGTGTGATGAAGATAGCCAGGCCACCTTCCTGGGGAAGATATCCTCCTTGATCAGCTCCTTGACCCCTTGGCCACACTTTCCCAGAAATCCAGGGAAACCAGTGGGTCCCTCTGCTCACCCAGTGGTTCTCAGACTTCAGCTGCATCAGAATCACCTGAAGAGCAGTTTTTACTAGATTTCTGGGCCGTCAGAGGTTTGGAACTGGTCAACGTTGCTTTTCTTTTGCAAGGTCAGCCTACAGGTCCCTACACACTGGAGCCCAGAATTCTCCTTTAAAAAATATAGGAATCAAAGATTTCCCAACCTCTGTGGGACAACCATTTAGTCAGTTCTGGCCATTTGTGGAAACCAAACAGCCTCACTCTCTATCACCTGGAGAATGACTAATGAAACTGATGTATACTCTCACAGTAGAAAACTATAAAAATAATAAAAATTAATAAATGATTGCTGCCACAAAATATGAATAAATCTTACAAATATCATTTTAGGTGAGAATACCATTAGAGCAGAATACCTCCTGTATGATACTATTATGTTAAAAAAAAAACAAGCAATATATTATTTAGGAAATAATATATTATTCTGGTAAAAACTATAAAGAAGAACATTTAAATTGTATGAAAAACAGAGCTCAGAATAATAATTACCTATGAGGGGAAACTAAAGAGATAAACTGGGAAAAGCATTCAGAAAGCTTCAATAGTATTGATTTCACCAGTTCTTTTCCTAAGGTAAACAGTTGTTTGTTGTTGGTATTGATTTCATCACTATGTGTCATAATTTACACACGTGTTACATTTATTCTTTCATAAATATACTGCATTTGAATTAAAATTATAAACTATTTTAAAAATTATGATATAAGATATTCAAAAGCTTACTTCAGAATGTTGTTTGTTTTGGAAAATCAGAGGAGTGAAAAATGTGGGATATTTTTATTTTCCAAATTCTACAATTCTTTATCATGTTAGTTCCTCACAATTTCATATTTGAAAAAAGAATAAGGGTAAAAGACCTAAAGTTGTGCAATGCAAAATACAAATTGCTTATGGTTTTCACAAACCCAAAGAGAGCGTTCTGGACAAGGCAAGCTCCCGGGATCTGATTCATGCTAATGCCAGCTCCTTCTGTGTTGCAGGCTTGAACCAGGGATGCTCGGGACACACCAAGAATCCTCGCCCTAGAGGCTGCAGTCACCTCCCCCAGGAGCTGCCCCCTGCTCTGGCTGGTCAAACGGAACCAAGTCCGTCTTCCTGAGAGGTTTGGTCCCCTTCAACCAGCTACAGCAGGGCTGGCAAAGCCCAGTCCTTGGAGAAACAGAAGAGATTCGCCTTCTGTGGCTGAAAGTACCTACTACCGTTTCTCTTAAGAAAATGACTGATTTTGTTATCACATTCATGCTCTCAGGAAGGGAGAAAAGGGGAGCCCTGGCTTCACAAGTGAGCCAGAGTTCTTCTTTCCACACACAGAGCTCTGTGCCTGCACCCACAGCTAGACCCACTCATGTGCTCTTGACACACAGTAAGGACTTTAGGATGGGCTGTGCTTCAGCCCTGGACCATCCAGGGGAGAGCGTGACCCTTAGAAGATGGGGCTCCGGCTCAAAGGGGCTAAGAGTCTAAGTAAAGAAATTGGATCTATGAAAATAGCACAATGCAATGGAATTGCAAGTCACAGCATGACTGGTTCCAAAACATAATTCTTTTTTTAAATTAATTTATTTTTTATTGAAGAGTAATTGCTTTATAGAATTTTGGTGTTTTTCTGTCAAACCAAAACATAATTATTTTACACAGCCCATTATATAAGCCTGGCACACTGTCTACTAACAAGTTCACCCAAAGAGAGCTACTCA
Source organism: Budorcas taxicolor (assembly GCF_023091745.1). NCBI lineage: Eukaryota > Metazoa > Chordata > Mammalia > Artiodactyla > Bovidae > Budorcas > Budorcas taxicolor. The sequence continues at coordinate 35,373,889 of NC_068920.1, read as the reverse complement.
CTAAGAAATATACGTGTGACTCAGTTTGCCATCTATAAAATGGGAATAATAACAGCCATTGTACCTATCACATATGGTTTTATGAGGAATGGAATTAGAATACATGTAAGGGAGTTGGAAAGCCCACAGTCATTTTTACCTGCTATTAAAGAAGGGATCCTGACCTGCCTTCCAACTTCTTTTTCAAAATTTCTATCTTTAGGACGTCCTTGGCAGTCCAATGGTTACAACTTCATACTTCCAATGCAAGGACGCAGGTTTGATCCCTGCTTGGGGAACTAAGATCCCACATGCTGCATGGCGTGCCCAAAATAATGTCTATCTTTAACAGTGTTTCTCGGGATATGCCCAGTACTTTAGCAAGGCTTATATTTACTGATGGAATTACAGAAGCCTGTGTTCACATTCTGTCCTCTGACACCAGTGTGGTCTCACAGTGCCCAGGAGCCACCAAGTCTCCACACAGGGAAGCTTATTTGGTGATTATATGTATGTGCCTGAGGGTTCAGGGGGACCAGGTTTGAATCCTGCCCCTCTTGTTTACTAGTCCTGGTGTAGCCTCCCTGAGCCTCAGTTAATCTTATATAAATCTTAGCTTCCTCTTCTGTAAAACGGGGACAATAATACTTAAAGTCGATTTGAGGATTTTAAAAGGTAATGCTTAGCAAGAGCTACATGCAGGCCCCCAACCAATGGCAGCTGGTGTTGTATGGCTGTTGTACATACAACAGCTCAAAGACAATGTTGTGTTCACAGGCACTCATAACTGGAAGGGAAAGACCAAACCTTTAAAAAAAAAAAAAGAAAAGAAAGAAGAACTAAAAAAAAAAAAAAATCAGTGAAACCTCATCACAGGGTAATTTTATATTCTAACTATTCTACTATCATGTAGCATGCCTTCATTCTGGTATGTGTTACTAGTATGTAAGAAGTTTTACTAAAAAAAATCAATGGTTCATACATGAGATTGACCATCTTACCTTAAAGAAATATCCTGCCTGGAAAACTCGTTTGAGAGCACTGCCAAGATGCCAGCCTGCAACCACATCTGTAACCAATTAGTCCTTCTGAGTATAGGAAAGCCATAGTGTATGGAGTTTAGACACAGGCGCCAGAATGAGACTGCTTGGTGGATCCCAGCATCCTTGCCCCTCACCAGCTTGTGCCACTTTGGGCAAATTGTTTGACCTCTCTAGGCCTAGATCCCCTCATATGTAGAATGGAGATATTAACAATGTGTCTACCTCACGAGGTATTCATGAAAATGAAATGAAAATGTAAAGGTATAAAACTAGTGCTGGGTGTCTTTGACAATGTATCTGAAATGTTCCTGAAACTAAGCTGATGTTCAATAAAAATTTATTTAATAAGTGATCACCTTGATTTTTCATTCTAAACATCAAGTATGAGATCCTGTGATCTCTGGTTTGACTATTTCTGCGTATCTCTTTAAATGTAGCATGCTGATACAATCCCAGAATAGGGATAGGATGCTAGCCAGCTGGCTCTGCCTCCAGGTTCTTGCCTTCCCCAAGAGCTAGATGTTCATCTCCCACGAGAGAGACAGCGGGATCCCGAAGCACAGTGACAGAGCACTCAGACTCACAGGATTAAACGATTTGAGAACAAACATGATCAGGTTCACCTTACAGGGAGGGAACTTTCCACTCAGTTGAGCAGAGATCATTTGGGTAAAAGTTAGATGGACAATGTCAGGTACAGACAGGAACACTTGCAGATTTGGGATTTTTATGGCTAAAATGCCTGATGAAACAGGGCGGTATGTATCTAAGACTAAAGAATACCTTGGTCTTTGTTAGGAAGAAGGCAACCCACACATGGATTGGCTTTAAGGACACTTACTTCCTCCCACCTACTGGGTGGTTATAAAAGCATCTCTTTGCCCTTGGCAGGTCATAGGGCTTCTAACACTACTCAGAGAACAGGAGGCAAACATTACCATCTAAATCCACTCACCCTTGCCTTTGGTGAAGCTGTATCTGGCTTCTGTACCCCAATACCAAATTAAATCTCAGAGTTTTGCATAAAGTAGAAAAGAATAGCTTTATTGCTTTGCCAGGTAAAGGGGGCCGCAGCAGCCTAATGTCCTCAGAACTGTGTGTCCCCGCCTGGAGTGGATAGTGAGGAGTTCTATAGAGATGTTTCAAAGAGGGCTTGATCAGCTCATGGACATTTTTCTGATTGGTTGGTGATAAGGTAAATGGGGGTCAGCATCACCAACCTTCCGGTTTCAACAGGTCTGGGGTCTCTGTGCCTATAGGAGCATGCTTTTAACTTCTCCCACCTAGTAAGGTTTCAGTATCTGCAAAACAGCTCAAAGATACTGTTATGTATATCCCTTGAGAGCTAGGGCTATACATAACAACATATATACAGGGGGAGCCAGGAAAAAAAGGCCTGCCAGTGCAGGAGCCACAGGAAATGTGTGTTCAATCTCTGGGTCAGGAAGACCCCCTGGAGGAGGAAGTGGTAATCACTCCAGTATTCTTGCCTGGAAAATCCCATGGACGTACACACACACACACACACACACACACACACACACACACACACGTCCCTTGAGGGGAAACCGGAGCTTTACTCCAAGGCTGCACTGCTGTTTCTTGACTGTTCCTCCTCTGTATCGCCCTCCCTTCCCTAATTGGCAACTGTTTCAACCTGTTCTGCTGGAACTCAGGGAAGGTCATGGAGGCAGAATGAAGGCTATTACCCATAATCAGGAAATGGTCGAGGGGAAGGACCCGGAAAGGCTTTTGTGCCCTGGAGCCTGACAAGGTCCTGCTCCATTTCACTGGCCGCTGCATCTTTCTGGAAACAGCTCTAGCCACAGGCTAGAGCATCCAAACTCAGCATAGCACCCTGGCTCAGCCCCTGAGAATATGGCTATACTCAACCCCTGACAATATGAGTGAAATTTACATTTCTGTCTGATTTTCATAAAACCAGAAGAGGAGTAAAAGTATCCTTGCTTCCACCAGCCACCAAAAAAAAAAAAAGGCAGAACCCTTCAGAAAGCATTTTTTCTGGTAACTATGAATGGTCTTGACATCTTTGTCCAAAAGTCCCGCAAGACCAGACTGTGCGTTAGTCAGGATTCAAGCTCAGTCAGAGCCGGGCGTCGTGCCTGAGGGCTGGGCTTGCTCATCCTGCCATGTTCGCTTTTCAGGGCAGAATCTAGGTTAAGCCACCCACCAGGGCATGTGGTTTAGCTCTGGCTGCTGTGTCCTTTGGTGTGTGTTCCTGTATAGTCATCATACCTGTGCCAGGAAGAGACAGCACATGACAGCGTCACAGTGGGCAAAATTGGCAGCACTGGGTCACCTTCACACTGGCCCCCACCCCCACATCCGGCAAGCAGCATCTCTAAGAGGGAGACAACAAGCAGAAAGTGCTGAAGGTGCCCTTCCCCAGGAGGAGATGATGGGAAGTAGTGCCAGGACCATCTTTCACACAAGAATTCAGAACATAAAAGTCCCGAAAGATGACGCTCTTGTTGACAATAGTCTCAGTAATGTTAAGACTTTGGCCAACGGGCAGCTACTACATTGTTGCGTGGAGTGAATATTAGTGTGTACTCACTGGAAGTGAAAGTCACTCAGTCATGTCTGACTCTTTGTGACCCCATGGGCTGGGGCCTGCCAGGCTCCTCTGTCCATGGAATTCTCCAGGCAAGAATACTAGAATCAGTAGCTGTTCCCTTCTCCAGGGCATCCTTCCAACCCAGGGATTGAACCCAGGTCTCCTGCATTGCAGGCAGACTGTTTAGCGTCACTAGGTAAAGAGGCCAGCCTCCAGTCTCCAGGAAATCCCAATACTCACTAGAGTATAGTTTATTCTCACAAATCTATAGAAGATGCTATTACTTTCTCTGCTCTGAATCCTTCCTTTCTGTTAATAGCGGTCTCTCTTCCTTGTCCATTCTTCTTAAAATTCCTCCTCCACTTCACTCACCAGGTTTCTATGAGAGCCTTTCCTGACCAAACAGTGTCCTAGTGTGCCCTTTTGTGGGACTTCGGATTTGATGTCTATAAAAATCAGGGATATACTTCTTTGGAGAGTTCAAATGGCAAGGTGTGAAATTCCACAACAGGTTCCAATATTTTCTGCCAGTGTTCAGTAAGAGAGAAGAATGAACTGATTACACAAAAAGCAACCAAAGAGAGAAGAGATAGAGAGTCCTGGAAGCATTTAAGTCCTGCATCTACTTAATCCCAAGGCCTGGTTCCTATAACCTGTATCCCTTTTTCCTGAAGACACACAACACTGAAATTCTGTCACTGGAAACAAAGGGATCCCAATTCACATAGCATCAAAAGAACACCCCTTGACTTAGGAGTTTATTCTAAAGCTATAGTCTTAAGTGACAAAAGCAAAATGACATGATTCATTTTTGTTTGAAAAAATATGTCTATGTGCATGTTGAGAAAATATGAAAGAATCTATAACAACATGTGTCATGTTAACACATTGGTTAACAATGTGTGTTACATTGCTTCCATTCAGTTCAGTCGCTCAGTCATCTCCAACTCTGCGACGCCATGGACTGCAACATGCCAGGCCTCTCTGTCCATCACCAACTCCCGGAGCTTACGCAAACTCATGTCTATCGACTCAGTGATTCCATCCTACCATCTCATCCCCTGTCGTCCCCTTCTCCTCCCGCCTTCAATCTTTCCCAGCATCAGGGTCTTTTCCAATGAGTCAGTTCTTCACATCAGGTGGCCAAAGTATTGGAGTTTCAGCTGCAGCATCAATCTTTCCAATGAATATTCAAGACTGATTTCCTTTAGGATTCACTGGTTGGATCTCCTTGCTTCAGTCATGTCCAACTCTTTGCAACTCAGTGAACAGTACCCACCAGGCTCCTCTGTCATAGGACTCTCCAGGCAAGAGTACTGGAGTGGGTTGCCGTGCCCTTCTCCAGGGGATCTTCCCGACCCAGGGATCAAATCCGCGTCTCATGCCTCCTTTATTGGTAGGCGGGTTCTTTACCTCTAATGCTACCTGGGCTTCCCAGGTCTGTCATAAATATTTCTAGATGGTGAAGCTTGGGAGTGGTTCTCTGAATTTACTCAATTTTGCCCGGTGGGTAGGTATTACTTATGTAACAAAAAATAAGCAGCAGAGTTTTTTTAATATTAAAAAAAAATTTTATTTTTCTCAAAGCTGCATATACACAAAGTTCACATTTTTAAAGCTTTTAATGAAAATAGTATTCCTCTGCACCAACCCCTATTTCTACTCCCCAGTGGTATCCACATTCAAAACAATAGAAATATTGAAGAGAGAGCATAGGTCATGATCAGAAATGCAGTTTGGGGGTCTTCTGCAAGTAAGATCAACTAAATATGACCATGACTTGGGTAAAAGGCTAATGGCTCTTTGACAAGGGCGGTGGGGGGCCTGAATCTGAACACTGACTCTACCCCATGGAGTGACCCTCTGATTCCCTGCCCAAGACCCAGTGCAGACCCTGCCCTGACCATCCTCTGTCCAAGAAAAGAAGCTTCATACACATCCTTGACAGAATCTTGCTACTGAAAACTCCCTCATTCACCCCATGAATTCCCCTAATGCTATGAAAACCCATTTCCTTTTGAGTTTTTTCCCTGGGAAAAAAACAACAATAGCTGCATTTTCAGCCACACACACAGTTTCAGCCCCTGACAGTTTTTAGTTTTTTCTTCACAGAAGGTTAAGTGGGTCTCATCTATTTATAGAATTTTCCACTGAAACATCAGGAATTCTTGTCGTCAGAATAGAAACATGTGAATTCTGATGATTCAGATTTCTTGCTCCTAGGTGTACAGCTTAAAGCTCTTCCCATTCAGTCTGTAAAAGAGCCGATGCAAGGATATTCGCTGCAGCCTCGCTTGGGGTAGAGACAGAGGGCAGTGGTTGCCTCCATCACAGAGGGAGGGGCTGGGTGAAGTGGGCACCTCGGGGTAAGAAGCAATGGACACCATGTGCTCTAAACAGTTTGGATGCCCTCTAACAGCATCTGGAGAGAGCTGAATGAAAACAAACGTGATCTGTAACACAAAACGATTTGGGTAAGTTAATACATGTGCACAAAACAATACCCAGTCTGGAAGATCACAAACAAGCAAAAAGGTACACAGGAAGCTCATTTTAATGTTGCCAGAGATGGAGGCAGCGTAGGGGTAGATGAGAAGAGAAAGTGGGAATAAAACAAAACAGGGAGGGGGAAAGATCTTAAGCCAACCGGTGACATTTAATAAACCAAGAATCCCATGATCCAAAGAAGGAAAAGGAGAATATATCCATGATGACTCACTAGTACACTCTTGAAAAGGAAAATATCTTATACTGTTTAGTCCATAAACCAGCCCCCCTATATGCCCCCCTCCCTTCCTCAGCTTCCACCTCCCCCTACCCTCAGTATCCAAGTGTGGTGGCAGGTGATGGGGAGAGAATCAGTTTAACACCCCTTAAAATGCAGCTGTGAAAGTAGGTCACACAAACCTGAATATTTAAAATACTTGAAAAAAACAAGTAAGCACAGTGCATTGAAGCCAGTAAACTGGCTTTCAGGAAACTGAATTTTTAGATAGCCAACATCCAGCCATCAGGAAAACCTAGGTTCTGATTCCCTTTGACAGACTTTTCATAACACAGTGGAACAATGTCATTTTCCTGGCCTCAGTTTCTATATCTATAAAATGGGGAAAACCAGTAGACTTAAAAAATCAACTTTATAAGCAAGTGAATATTCAGTAGACCTCAGAGCCAAAGAATTAATTTGGGTATTTTCCAATGTAGCATGCTCCTTTGTGAAAGGACAATAATTTCCTCAACAGTAATATTCCTCAATTACTGGATACCTGCTATGCACTAGGTTCCGTGGTCAGAATGGGCACAGATTTCAATATCTGAGGTAAAATATATTACCCAGAACCAAAACTTTCAAAGACTGTATATCCCATAAGCAACCAAAGTATCAATTAATCGAGACAATACAAGCTCAAGTAAAATGAGATATATGTATACTTTTAATTATTGATGCATTTTTGGTAGGCAAAAAATTGCTGGAAACATTAAAACTGATAGTGCATGGTTTGTCTGTTTCTTTTCTGCTTCTGTTGAATTAAACCATGCTCCCCCAAAGAAACAGCTTCAAAAGTTCTCAAAGGATTTTCCTTTAAATCTGCACCCTATTCTGAATATAAAAGAGGCTTCCTCTTAGGTTCTCCCTGATGGACAAAGAGCTTTGTTATTGCTGTAAGCGTATTGTAAGTATATATTCTGAATACTCTACAGAAATAACTGTCTTTCACAATGCTATGGGATTGTTCACATAGGAATGGATTTCTTTTGCTCTTCTCTTGAAGACCATTGGTGTCTTGGTGACGCTTCCCACCTGCAACTGTCTAGGGATGGTCCTTCTATCAGATATTTCTGGAGTCACCAGGAGAGTTTGACCCTCTTGTTTCTACAATTTTTTTAGCCTTTATGTAATTTGTAGAACCCAAAAGTTAATTAGGAGATTGTCATGTAAAAGATGTGAAGGAGTAGGCGTGACAGTCCCAACCCCACTGGCCAAGAACCCCTTCCCTTTCATCTCTCTCTCCCTCTCTCTGACCCCATCACATGTGGAAACACTAGCATATCGCAAACAACAACTTGAAAACTGCCGTCCAATCCCATGATTTCATGGAAAACAAAAAGGAACCCAGAGGAGATGAACAGGACCAAGTTCAGATCCTGCTGATGTGAGTCTTTTTTGGTTGGTTTGTGTGTTTGCAGTAGAGTTGATGTACAATATTGTATGTTACGGGTATTTCTTTTTTGGAACAAGGAATCGTTACTAAGGAAGTGGCAGTGGAGCTAAAATTCACACTCAAGTTTCCCACCTCCAGTTTGTTCTTCCTCTGGCTATCTTAGCTTCCGATTCCATAGTAAAGCAGTGGTTAAGATCATGGGTACAACTTTTTACTTATAAACTGCCACTAGAGGAAGTGTTTAAAATTGGGCTTTTTGCACAGGGAATGCTACTTAATACTCTGTAATGACCTATATGGGAAAAGAATCTAAAAAAACCATAAGTGGATATACGTATATGTATAACTGATTCACTGTGCTGTACAGCAGAAAGTAACACAAAATTGTAAATCAACTATACTCCAATAAAAAACAATTTTAATTAAAAGAAAAAATCATGGAGGCAGAAATCAGAATCTCTTGGATTATGATTCTGGCTCTACCACTTCTTTGTGGTGCGATTGGGGTGAATTACTCAATCAGTAGTTGCTTCAGTGGGTTAAAATGAAGATAATAATGATAGACATCTCACAGAAGTCTTATAAATATTAAATAAGATGATTCACATAAAGCACTGAAACCAGGCCCTGGTCTTTGATTTACTTTCAGTCAATATCAGTTATTATTACTATAGGCTAAAGAAAGATGAGCTGAGGTTTAGTTTATAATAAATCCTGGCTTTGTCATAAGCACTTAGGTTGATTCTATGCTAAGGGCAAACACAGTGAAAACATTCAATCCACTTTGAAAGTGAAAGTGAAGGTTGCTCAGTCATGTCCAACTCTTTGTGACCCCATGGACTATACAGTTCGTGGAATTCTCCAGGCCAGAATACTGGAGAGGGTGCCCTTTCCCTTCTCCAGGGGATCTTCCCAACCCAAGGATCGAACCCAGGTCTCCCGCATTGCAGGTGGATTCTTTGCCAACTGAGCTATCAGGGAAGCCCCAATCCACTGAATCGCAAGGGATACTGGAGTGGGTAGTGTATCCCTTCTCCAGGGGATCTTCCCAACCCGGGAATCGAACCGGGGTCTCCTCCATTGCAGGTGGATTCTTTGCCAACTGAGCTATCAGGGAAGCCCCAATCCACTTTACTGAACATCAAAAAAGAAAATTCCTGTGGATAGTGAAGTTTTCTGCTATTTCTCACATTTGCCACCAGATGACAGCAGTTGACAGTAGGAAGGATAGTTTACCACTAGTTTAATGCTTACTGCATTTGAAACATCAATAAGAGCATCTCTCAACAGCCTTTGTTAAGCCCAGACTTTTGTCAAACCCTGGTAAATAGTAAGACAATTTCCTTTTTTCTCAAGAACTTCTCTAAACTGTTGATAGCAAGGGTTTAAACACAGAAGAACTTACTCTAGTAATACACACGTGCTTACTCAGCATTTCCAGGGAATAATGCTAATAAATATTTATAAATTATAGGATGTACATTGAACCAGGTTTTTACAGTGAATAAGCTATGTCCAAGCCAACAGGAGCAGTTGTTCATAAATAAGATCCAAAGAATTTGGGGGGAAAAAGCACAGATTTCAGTCCCATTCGATTTTTAGCTGAAGCACTGAAGAGTCAATGGTAGTGTCCAGTGAATCAAGATACTGTGCAATCCTCCCAGCGTAAAATATGCTACCAATGGCGATTTGCAAACATCAGCAGACTAAAAGAGGATTACCTCAGAGAGTTGGTATAACTACATAAAAAGTAGCCTCTTGAATCTTTGAACCAGAAATGAGGGATTCTAGTCTAACCTGTCAGAGAAGGCAATAGCACCCCCCTCCAGTACTCTTACCTGGAAAATCCCATGGACGGAGGAGCCTGGTAGGCTGCAGTCCATGGGGTCGCTAGAAGTAGGACATGACTGAGCGACTTCACTTTCACTTTTCACTTTCACACATTGGAGAAGGAAATGGCAACACACTCCCATGTTCTTGCCTGGAGAATCCCAGGGACAGGCATGCCTGGTGGGCTGCCGTCTATGGGGTCGCACAGAGTCGGACATGACTGAAGCGACTTAGCAGCCGCAGCAGCAGTCTAACCTGCCAAGGCTCTACTAGAAAGTACTATTTGTGGGGTACCCACGCCAGATGATCCACTGAGAATTTGAGCTCAGAATCAAATTGGGTTCAAACCTGGCTCTGACATTTGCTATCTGGCTGTCTTTGTAAAATTTGTTTCACTTCCCTAAGGGTTAGTCTCCTGATTTATGAAATGAAAATAATAGTACCTTCCTCAAAAATATATGGTTGAGGGTTATGTGAACTTGGCTGTTCAGTTGCTAAGTTGTGTGCAACTCTTTGTGACCCCATGAACTGCAGCATGCCAGGTTTCCCTGTCTTTCACTATCTCCTGGAGTTTGCTTTAAACGTTAATTAGTGCATGTTCAATAAATGCTAACTACTACTAATATTATTTTTATCATTATACCGAATATTATAAGCCAGGCTTAGAAGATACAGTGGGGAACAAAATAGAAATATACCTTCACAGATAAGATTTAGATGAGCAAATAAACACATACAGAGTGTAAGGATTATAAAAGGCAGAGAGAAGGGTGCTATGGGAGCCCATAGGAGGGCACCTAAACCAGTCTGAGAATTAAGGGAAGGCTTCCCACATTTCCCTTGAAATGTGGCTAACAGAACTAAGGAGCTGGATTTGAAATTGTATTTAATTTTAATTAATTTAAATTTAAAATTGAAGCAGTATAGGTGGGAGGGAGGCTTAAGAAGGAGGGGACATATGTATACCTATGGCTGATTCATGTTGATGTTTGGCAGAAACCAACAAAATTTTGTAAAGCAATTATCCTTCAATTAAAAATTAGGAAATTAAAAAGCAAAAAAACCCAACCCACTGAAGCAGTGTAAAATATTTCTGTCAAATACAAATTTGTTATTTTGGTTTAATTATATTTCCCTTCAACCGTTGTTGAAGGAAATGGCAATCCACTCCAGTATCCTTGCCTGGAAAACCCCATGGATGGTGGAACCTGGTAGGCTACAGTCCATGGGGTGGCAAAGAGTCGGCACGACTGAGCGACTTCACTTCACTTCTTAAACTGTTGTATCACTTACGGCATTGTATTATAGTGTGTTGGCACCTATTGTCTTTTCTAATATCTTATTAATGATTCGTTTATATTATGGCATGTTCAAATGATGTTTTAGATATCTTGGGTTAAATAAGATATGTTACTACAATTCATTTCACTGTTTCTTTTTTAAAACTTTTTGCAACTCCATATGTGGTTCAAATGATTGCACCATGCTGGTTTAAAGGGACCCTGGAGGTTTCATTTAGAATCCTCCTCTTATCATATCAGGGAAGAGTCTGAGATGAGAAATTGGTCCCTCACACATACTCCTCTGTGCTCTGCCAATTTAGAAAAATTGGCTTAAATTTCTTAGCACATCTTAAAATTACCGTGCGTTGCCCTGAAAAGAGCACTGACTGGTGAGTGAGACAGCAGGGAGCTTGTAAACTAGCCTGGTGAGTGAGACAGCAGGAAGCTTGTAAACTAGCCTCATCCTTGATCGAAGTCCTGAATCTCCTTACACCTGCTTCCTTAGGTTTAGATGCTTCCTAAGGTCTCTTGACGTAAACCAACTTATCTGGATTCATTCTTCTCCAGGCCAGGAAAGCCAGTCCACGCTCACAGATTCAGCCAGATAACATCAAGGATATGCCCTTGGCAATGAAGGAGGAGAATGAGGACACGTGTGGAAGGACCAGCCAGGACCTTCACCCACTGGGAAGACAATGTCTGAATTCCCACTCACTCACTGCCTGTAGCCCATCCACTTAGTGCTCACCTCCCCATACCTCGCCTCCCATTATCTGACCACACGGAATTGACCTGGCCCCTTGCCACACACCCACTGGAAAAAAAGACAATAATTTTAAGGCTATTTATTCACTCAGCTAACAAATACTTAGTGTGTATATACTGTCTACAGACACATGTACATATTTCCTAGAGATAGGGAATCAATGAGGCTGGAAAATGCCCCAGGGAGCTTAAATTCTAGCAGAAGAGACTTTTAAGAAAGCATGTCACAGATAATTATCTCATGTAGTACAAAATCAGAAGAATAAACACTGAATGTGAAGAAGGCTTAGAATAGGATCAGCCACCTTGTCTCATTAATATTTCTGACATACAAGGCAACATGGTGGTGAAGAAATCAGACTTTATGTGCAGACTGATGTATTCAGTGCCCAACTGTTCAGCCTACTAATGGTGTGATTCTGGGCACATTCTTTAACCCTCTAGTCTTTATTTTTCTCACCCACAAAATAAGGATGGTAATAGTATCTACTTCTGTTAGGGGAAGCACACTGATTGAAACCGCCTACCCTGGCCAGGCACCATAGTAACCATTTGCATGAGTTCTTTTATGACAGGAGATCCTGATAAGATATACGGAACTAATAAGCCACCCCCCACCGGAAGAGTTCGGGAAATGTCGAAAGGAGACACCCGTGTCCGTCCACTTCCCAGAATCCCTCTCGCTAGCATCCATCTTGGCTGAGCGATGTGTGCACCACCAGGAAAGACTCTGAGGTAGAATGATTGGCCAAAGACTACCCGGAAACTAACCCCATCACCATAAAACCCGAGACTGCGAGCCACGAGGCAGAGCAGTTCTTCTGGGTTCCTTTACCCTACTGCTCTCCACCCAGGTGCCCTTTCCCAATAAAATCTCTTGCTTTGTCAGTACATGCGTCTCCTCAGACAATTCATTTCCAAGTGTTAGATAAGAGCCCAGTTTCGGGCCCTGGAAGGGGTCCCCCTTCCTGCAACACTTCTGAGAGTGGCTGGAAGGAGTTGGTGGGTCAATACACAACTTTAGTGGGTCAGCTGGAATATTCTTTGCAAATAGTAAGCACTATTTCCCAAAGGTTTGCTCTCATCACTGAAGATGCCGGTTGCCTTGGGAGCTCTCTCTGAGGTATCCGTTTGAGGTTGAGTTCATTTTAAAGAGTTTCTTCATTCAGAATTAATAGAAGAAGATTCTCTTCAGGTCTTGAGCCAGTCTCCCATGTACAAATAAAAAATTCTAGCCCACCTGTGGACAGCCCCAGGTGTCAGCATAGAAATAATTCCTTCCACAAAAATTTTCTGTGTTGTCAGTCTTTTAAGGAAATGTAAATCATAATAGTTAAATGCATTCCTTTGTGTATGAATTGGCATGATATGTATTGTTATCAGTGTTTTTTTCTAGTTTGGATTGTTTATGATAACAATGCCAGTAAGGATTCAATAAATAATTATTATTCATTTCATTCATTGAATTAAATAACATTGTTGACCTGAAACAGACTGCCAGATATTTCTCTAGCAAAGATGAGTTTATACAGGATCAGTATAAAATTGCAGTTCAAGGTCTGCAACCCTGATGAGCTACGGGTAAGTCCCCTCAAGACTGGGGAAGGAGGTGGCTTTTATTTGTAGAAAGGAAAACATTAGGAGGGCTGTAGTAAACCAAGAATCCATGGCTTTTCCTTGCCAGGAAAGGAATCTTCCTTCTTCCTGTTGGGCTCCACTATCCTCACAGAGTGTGAGAGCGCCCCCTTCTGGTCTCCCTACTCTTTCACTGGCTTTCAGTTTATTAATTTTTCATATGTATAGTAGAAACCGCACTCTCATCTGCTAGGAGTATAAATTGGAACCTTGGTTTTCAGAAAGTAATTCGACAGTATATAACATGGGTCTCAAAAATGCTCATACTCTACATATTTCATTTTTAGGGTCCTAAAGAAATAATCCAAAGTGGAGACAGATTTATGCTCCACAGAGTTGTTCATCACAGTATTATAGCAGAATATGAGGAATAGTCTAAGTATTCAAGAACACGGAAATTTTAAACAAGTGATGAAAAATCCACAGGAAGAAAATTTACATACCCATTATTTACATATTTACAAAGGGTATTGATCATATAAAGAAATATGTATCATACCATTTAAATTTTTTTTAATGTCAGATATAAAATTGTATATCCAGGTTAATTTCAGTCACAATAGACAAAGGCACCAAAACACTAATAGTGTTTATTGTCATGCTTTTATGAGGTGGGGGGTGAGAGGTGAATTTTTTTTTTATCATGTGAACATTTCTGCACCCGTTCCACCTTTTCAAAAGGTGCAAAGAAGTGTTATTTGCTTGAAAGCTCCCCCATGCCAAAAACAATAGTCCTGGGCATGTGACCGTGGATTCCCAGCATTGCAATTGGAACTGAATTTGAAAGAGGAGTTACGTGTGAGGGAGGCCCTAGACAAGGCTACAAGCCCAAGGACTGGGAATATAGGGCAGGTCTCTGAGCACAGGATGAAGCAGGAAAATTAATCTCCTTGCCCTGTCAACACCTCTCTGCACCATTTCCCCATCCCTCTTTATCCCTGGCTTCCTCTCTTCCCTTCCTAGGTGCCCTTGGAGTATCAGGCACCACCTAATCTGGTTGCTATCTGGTTCCATAAGCATGAAATCACTAGTCACTGCAGTTGCTAACCTTTAACACACCCTAAAAAGAGTTCAGGGTGGAGATCAGAAAAGAAGCACTTTGTGCTCTGGGAAAAACTGGTGGAACAGACCCTCAAATAGTAAGGTATTTTCAGGAGATTTTATGAGCCCAGCTTCTCGCATCTTCTCATATCTAGGAAACCTCTAAAATCATTCACAGAGACATCTTCTCCTTGTGACTAGCAGAAACCTTCTGCCAAAATGTGTGCCTGGTTGCACATATTCTTTTCATCAGAATCTCGTTGGTACTGACCTCCTCCCCACTTATCACGTCAAAACAGTTCCTCAGAAATCTGAGAGGCTGACTCCCAGGCTATAACTATCATTTTGGCCCAAACAAAACTTACCTCACATCTCTCACATTGTGCATTTTTTTCCTAGTCAACGCAGGAGAGAGTAAGTGACCCACTCTACTATGTGCTTGACTTAATGTCACTTATTTTACTCAAAAGAGAGTTCCAGAGAATAGGCAGAGAAATTTACCCCTAACAATGGCATTTCAAGATCTACCGTGAGTGGCTGATGAGAGAAATGTGACCATTGGACCCTGTTTTGAAGGAGTTGTGCATTCAGCCTCCTTCAATGCAAATACAACCTAAGCTTTGGAATCTGTAGCTTTAAATATTCTTTCTCCTTATCCTGTGGCCAACAAGAAAGGTTTATTCCCCAGCATAATCAATTGATCTCAAACCTGATCCTTCAGCCTCATTCAAAAGTGGAGTACATCTCCCTTAATGGAAATAGAGCTGTGTCTGTTTTCCTCCATCCCCACCCCATTTCAGGCTCCTTCTTACAGCATTAGACCTGAGGTCTGTGAACCAAATCAAACTTGTCCACAGCAAAATTCTCTCTCATCTGCTGTCCAGATGAGAGTACCAAAGACAGGTGAGACTTTCCAAGAAGATCCCCAACATCTCAGAATATTTGAGATGCTGTGGATCTGACAACATCTGATAACCAGGGAGGCCCATATTCTGATAACCAGGAATGCTACAGATAAACCGTGCCTCTGGGGCCTGGCAGTCCTTGGCTCAGATGCCTGAAGGGCACTCAAGGATGTCCCAGGCCTCTGATACAAGAAAGAAGATATTTCCTCCCAGTTGTGCTAAGATGATGGCCCTTTGCAAAATTCTACACCAAGGGTATCTGAAGAGCAAAGCTCATAATGATATCCATTTTCATAAAACATTCTTAACATTTTGAAAAAAAAAAGTGTATTTTCCAACCTTTTTTCTTTTCCATTTGTATTCATTTCTGTTGTTGCTATTTAGTCATTAAGTCTTTTCCAACTCTTGGCAACCCCGTGGAGTGCAGTATGCCAGGTTTCCCTGTCCTTCATTAGTATTAAGTAAATATTTTAATTTTTTTAAACATAAATAATAATAAAATCTTTATTGTTCTAACAGTGAAGATTTAATTCCAGTTACAATTTCATTTCTTCTTATATATCCAAATATTTATCTCTGATGCATTTTCCAGGCTGTTTTTTTAATTGCCACCTGGAGACAAATTCATAAGGTTCTTATTATTCAAGATATCTTTCCCATTACTTGCTGTTTCTCCTATATTCACAAGTCTTGAAAGCTAAACTGTCTGCTAACTTTTTGAAGATATGTGTCTTTTTTATTTCTTAAAGAGATTGAATTGTCAGATTTTTAACTTCAATCGGAAAATCTTTTTGTTGGAAAATTACAACTCTTTTACCTCTCTCATTATGTCATTATTGAGTTATGATCACTTTCATTTGCGTAGTTTCTGTTAGCAAACTTGAAACTTTATTTTCTTAGAAAATAGGTCATAAAATAATCTTCACTGAATCCATCTATTTCGCTAACGTTCAAAGATTAACATGTTGCAATCCGGCATTTTAAATTATAGCTTCAACCTATTTTGCGAACCCAGCAAACACTGATCTTCTTGTAAGGGAATATAAACTATGCATCCTTCTTCACTTAATAATTTTATTTTATTTTTCCTTCTTCACTTAATAATTTTAACAATAGCTCTTAATTTCAAAACCTTTCCCTGCCCTTATTTAGACTTGATTGCCTGAAACCTGTTAGCCATTCTCCTCTTATACCTTATAGTTCTCTCATGGGATCTAATTTACCAACAAATTCCTCTCCGTTAAATTTGGATTCATTTATTTCTGAAGCATCTCCTTCATTAAAAAAAAAAAAAAGCCTTACTTTTTGGTAATATTTAGTATATGGAAAATGTAGGATGCATTGTTTCAGATACTTTAGCCTTAACTACGTATATTCGTTCTACCCTTAAATATTATCCATCTCAATTCTTTTCCATCTCTATTATTTTCCAATGCTTTTAATGAGTTTGTTACATTACCATCCAACACCAATTAATCTATTTTCAATGAAGAACCATGGTTTAGCAAGCTTGTGTGAAGTAAAATTCGCTCAGTAGTGTCCGACTCTTTGTAACCCCATGATCTATACAGTCCATGGGTCCATGGTATTCTCCAGGCAAGAATACTATGAGTGGGTAGCCGTTCCCTTCTCCAGGGTATCTTCCCAACCCAGAGATCAAACCCAGGTCTCCCGCATTGCAGGGGAATTCTTTATCAGCTGAGCTACCAGGGAAGCCTTGTGTACTTCACACAAAATAACATAGGCTGTAGAACAGCCAGGATTTGAACCCATGGATCTGATTCCAGCACCCCTAAAAGAGCCGAGAGTATTACTAGGAAGATAAACCACACATGACAAGTGAAAAATCCTTTTTTTTTTTTTTTTTACCAAATGGTCCATACGTGTGCTCAGTATGGTGGGGGGGTTACTTTGTAAAAGCTCCACCATCTCATTCCTGGTTAAGAACCAAGGATCTAGGGAGAGAGAGTAAGGGGTGTGTCAGAAGGTCAGTAGGGAGTTATATCCTCCTGGATTTGAACGTGGCCAAGGCATAGTTAGGCGACGGATATCTGGAAGAGGGAGGGCTATAAGTGAAGGACTTCAGCCAGACATCTGTCAGAGCTGTGGAAAGGACATTCCCCTGAGTAACTACACCATCGGTTAAGATAGCACCCTTCACCGTCCCCACAAAACCCCATCACTTTTCTATGTTTCCTCCTCTTCAGAACAGATCAGCTTCACATCTTTAAAACATCTGCACGAAAAATTAAAAGGAAAAACTTGTGATAAAATCTGAAAGTGAAAAAGAAAAGTTGAACATACAAAAATAATAGAGATGAAACTCAGATAACTAAACCCTAATCACAAGTTTCTTGAGTCAACAATATGTTCTAAACACATACAGATCCTGTTCTTCTTTTCATCTACAAGGACAATTTTACCTGAAATCATTCAAGGTGGCCCTGTCAAAAAAAAAAAAGATCTCAATTCTTTCCAGAATCCATTTTGGTCTTTGCTTTTTTTTTAGGGGCAGAACATGGGGGTTGTTGTGTTTGGGTTTTTGGGTATGAGGAGCTAGGATCTTAGTTCCCTGACCAAGGATGGAATCTATGCCCCCCACCATAGGAGCACAGAATCTTAACCACTAGACCATCAGGGAAGTTCCCAGAATCCTGTTCTTAATCTTTTAATTATGTCCCGTATGGCCCCCGTCTCCTCCAACCAGAAGAGACAGGGACTATCTTACTGTGCCATCTTCTTCCATCCACTCAACCCCCTAACTGAAGCTTCTTCTTGTCAAATGTCCTGTTTCTCCTAATGAAAGTGATGGATGTTTTCACCAAAAAACAATGTTCATATGCATGCATCTTTACTTATAATTTTAGTAAGTTTGCATGTTCCTTGAATCTTATCCATAGACTTCTTAGAAACCCATGAGCCCTAAATCAAGAATCCATCTCAGAACCTCCCATATTTCCCAGGTTCTAGTCTGAAGAATGGAGAAGGCAATGACACCCCACTCCAGTACTCTTGCCTTGAAAATACCATGGATGGAGGAGCCTGGTAGGCTGCAGTCCAGGGGGTCGCTAGGAGTCAGACACGACTGAGCGACTTCACTTTCACTTTTCACTTTCATGCATTGGAGAAGGAAATGGCAACCCACTCCAGTGTTCTTGCCTGGAGAATCCCAGGGACGGGGGAGCCTGGTGGGCTGCCATCTGTGGGGTCGCACAGAGTCGGACACGACTGAGGTGACTTAGCAGCAGCAGCAGCACTCTGAGGAAACCATACAGTTCCCAGCTCATGTGAAAGCAGAGAAGATTATCCACAAGTTCTATGTCATCCACTGATCATCTGAACTTTTCTCTCTTACAACAAATTGCTAGCAAAAGTTTAAACCTTTATATTAATAATTTTACCATTTTTGAACCATTTAGCCATACAACAGTCAAAAAGAGAGGGAAGAAATAATCTGCAGGAGCGAAGACCTGCTAAAATGTTGGAGCACTGTGTTAGCAAGACAGAAAATTGTCTAGACAGAAGCAGAGCTGAGAATGATAAAGGTCAAGGCTGGACAAGAAGGGCAGTCCCACACATGGAGAACCCTGATGGATAAAGGGAGAAGACCAAGGGTTATCTATCCTGTAATAACTTTCCAAGGGAAAACCTTTGTGGATAGTGATGGCTAAGGAAGATGGATGCAGTTTTAGTGCGTGGGATGGGCTGCAAGGAGGAGGGTCTGGAGACAGTGAAGTTCCAGTAGGAAACAATGGCTATTGGAAGAGCCCAAAGGAAGGGGGACCTGAACAATGGTGGGAAGAACTTCTCTTATCACATGGCAGAAGAACACAGAAAATCAATAGGACTCAGTGACAACTGGAGATAGGGCTCAGAAGACAGACAGCAGGGGAAGAAAAAAAAATTAAGCTACAAGTATATTGTATGACATGGGGAAGATAGTCAATATTTTATAATAAACTATAAATGGAGTATAACCTGTAAAACTTGTGAATCACTATATTGTATACCTGTAACTTACATAATATTGTACATCAACTAAACTTCAATTTTAAAAGACAATGAGAACTTCCTTGGTGGTCCAGTAGTTGACAATCTGCCAGTTGATGCAGGGAACATGGGTTCGATTCTTGGTCAAGGAAGGTCCCACGTGCAGCAGAGCAGCTAAGCCCATGCCCCACGAGTCTAGAGCCCGTGTGTTGCAACAAAAGAGTAGCCTTCAAACAGCAGCGAAGACCCAACAAAGCCCGAAGCAAATAAATAAAATTTTAAAATATATATATAAAGTCAAAGACAGTGAAAAAGTTTGGACCTCATTAATTTAGAAGATATCACTTCAGAATATAACAAAACACATTGATTGAATTTATAAACAGAGAGAGTTCAACTAGAAATTAGGATACATTTCCAAAGCAATTATAATATCTCTTTCTCTGAATGTGTTTAGATAAAGCATAGATGTTTCAGCAAGTTTTTAAGAACACCTATTGATTGAATAAGCTCTCTGAATTTTTTTTTCATTTTTCATTCCATAGATCTATAAGTCTAAAGCCATTCGTGCAGACTGTTCAAACCTACAGATGAAAAGTGAAAAAATTAGCCCACCTGGATACAATAGTGCATAAACAAGAAGCAAATTATATTTGGCAACAAGTAGGCAAAGCATTCTGATAAACTGGCTTTTCCTTCTTCAGATGTCTGGCAATCCACTTCAGCACACTTGCCTGGAAAATCCCATGGACAGAGGAGCCTGATAAGCTACAGTCCATGGGGTCGCAAAGAGTCGGACACGACTGAGCGACTTCACTTTACTTTCCTTTCCTGTGCACCAGTTTCCTTACCGTGACAGCTTGTAACAGGCAGAATTTACCTTCTTTCCATAGATTCCACAATGCATATTTGACCTCTTGTGAGAACTCATTTGTGGTTGGTGATGAGTATCATTCTGATGGTTAGAAATAATAGCACATAATATTTATGGCTCTGTGCAAAAAGCATTATCTACAGTATCTCCTCCAAACCCTTCAATAACTTTATGACACAAGTGCAAGTATTATTTTTTTATTTTTATTATTATCACTTTAAAGTTGAGGAACTTGCGGTTTGCAGAGTATTAGGTAACTTGACTAAAGTCTCAAAGCGAGGAGACAGCAGAGTGAATCCAGATGTGTCCAACTCAAAGCTTTCCTATTCGTCTGTAAACTTTAAGTGTGACTCAACCAATACTCCTTCTAAAACTATAGTTCTTGCTGTTTTTTTATACAGTAATTGTTCAATAAATGTTTACAAGATGGGTGAATGGATGGATGGATGGGGATGTTTGATGAACTGAATTAGGACAACCAGTGGGCAATGTATTTCTGCTGAAATCCAATTTCCCAAACGAAAGCAATTTTAGAGTTTCATATGTTTACATCAGACACCCTGCTGAAGTATGTCTTCTGGCAACAAGTATAAATGCAGATGAGTTTCTCACCTCGGTCAAATGGTCTGTCAACCACTTCCTTGCTGGCTCTTCGCTCATCATGTCTAGCAGATGCTGTGTTTAGCCCACATAGGACCCTAGCTCCCCATTTCTCACTTTCAGGTGTCAGGCTCACCACATTTGGTCTGTACATGCTTTATTCAGCAGATCTTATCAAAGGAAAGCTTACAAACCACATCGGTTCAGCAGGATCCACATAGACTTACATAAAACATGCAACTGTTTTTAAATGTGTGCAGATAATTGTTCTGTATCCAGCCTTTGAAGACTATCTTGAAATGATAGTACCAAGCATGTATTAAACATTTTCTGTATGCATTTTATACAGTGCTAAGAATGGCAACTTAATACATTTAAGTCTAGTGAATACAGATCTCTAAAATTTTATTCATAAATATAGAGATATACGCACATTACGTATATAAATTGTATAATACAAGTATATTATATAACATGTATATTTAAAATATAATGCCATCAGCAAAATAAAAACACTCGTATCACTCAAGTTGAGGAGGAATAACAAAGCTCAGAGAGCTGGAGGCATCCTTACCAAGATCTGATGGTATGGAGGAAAGAAATTACTTTGCCACCTACAGATAGATGCTTGTCTTCTGTCAAAGGAGAAAATTTACTAGAGTACACACACCACTTAGAATGTCTTCCCAGACCAGACTCCTTTTCTTTGAGATTAGGGCTAACTTAACCACAAACTTGGATTCCCCAGCAGCCCTGTTTGTAGAATATGATCCACTCAACCCCAGCTGATTAGACATGAGAGTCCAGTTAAGCCAATCAGATTCTCCTGATTCTAAGGCTTAAAACTTAGAAATGCCTATCCGTGGACCTTGAATATGCTCTGGCAGAGCCAGGAGTACAGAGAAAAGGAATCCACAGAGAAAGCAATGACATAGTTTGAGGAAGAAGATGTTTGAGAGACTGAGAAAGCAACTGCTTGATTCCCATTGGCTTTTTAACTCTTGTTCTTGTTTTTTCCTTCTGGAATTCCTAGCCTTCATTTTCCTGAACCATTTTATATACTTATAATTATTTCCACGTTTTTTCTTAAACTAGCTCCACTGAGTTGCTATTACAAACTAAGAAACTATATGGTCTTCAAAATGTCTTGGTAAAATGTAGATAATAATACAAAAACCCTATAAGAGTTATATATCCTATAGTAATAATATGTATTTGAGCAAAAATCCAAAGAATATGATATTTATCATTGTACTGATTGATAATGGATAATGATGAATTTTAAATACACTAATGGGAGATTTAATAGATTATGGTATATACTTGCAATTGAATTCTAAGCAAACATGTTTAAATGATACATACATTGGAAAATTTTTTAATTAACTGCTCTTCATGTATTATCCTCTTATACTTGACATCAAGTTCATGAGGTTTAACTCAATACAGGTTTAATGTTTAAAAGCCTGACTTCTGCAAAGTTTTTCATGATAGCCAAAATGCATTATGACTGTAATGGCCTAGTTTTTTCAGATCAAAGAGAAAACACAGTCTGATTCATAGCCATCATCTATATGGTTCTCATGCTTAAATTCTGCTTCTCCCAACCCCCACATTTTTTTATAGGAAAAAAAAAGAACAATAAAGGAAAAGTTACTGCCACTGTAATCTGATTGGGAAAGTGAGCACTAATCCTCTTATCTCCACCCTTAGTGAAACACAGATGTATAGACACCCCTAGGCTTCCCTCATAGCTCAGTTGGTAAATCATCTGCCTGCAATGCAGGAGACTTGGGTTCAGTTCCTGGGTTGGGAAGATCCCCTGGAGAAGGAAATGGCAACCCACTCCAGTATTCTTGCCTGGAGAATCCCATGGACAGAGGAGCCTGGCAGGCTACAGTCCACGGATCGCAAGAGTCGGACACAACTAACCCACCACCACCACCATAGACACCTCTCTCTGCCCTTCCTTGCATTACTTTCATGAAAATCTCCACTTTGAGGGAATCACAAAATGAAGGTAAGTTGGGAATGTCTTAGTCATAGCACTAGACAAAGAGGGATTGTCAGTAAAACAAAGATAATGGGCAAGGGTAAATGAAAGAAGTGATACCACAAAATGGATGATGAAAGAAAAACAATTTGATAATCTTTAAGATTTCAAACTTTAAAAATATCAGAAGAGAAAGTCAGTTTCAAAAAGTTGGAAAATCACTTGCAAAATAAGTTTTTAAAATGTTTTCAGTATTAGTGTTTTCAGTTGGTCACAGTGAAAAGTCCACAGACCCGAGAATCATCATGTCTTTGATTCATCTCAGGATAGCAACCTTCCAGCTAGATCATTCTGGACTCGTTACAGAAACCTTCCAAACCTTAGTTTTCTTTTCTGTAATATGGATAATAGTATCTAAATATATAGGATAGTTATAGGATCAAAGTACAAGATTGTTATAGAGATTAAATGAATGGATAAATATACCCAAAAGCTCTTTCTCTGTGACATTACAAAATTTGTATCATTTATATTTATTTGACATCAACCATATGCCAGACCACTATTTTTATAGTATCATAAGCCTTTTTATTGCAAATATTTTTTTGATGTCTGTAATGGCTATTACCATTGAAATAACATTGCCTACAATTTTAACAAGTTTCATAATTTTCTGTCAATGTTTCTTAAGCATTATTTTTATTATTATATTTGATTGTCATACATCTATAAGTTGATCACATTATATTCATGTTCTTATGGGACAAGACAGCATAATTCCCTTAATAAAGCTGTTGATATCAACACAATTTTTATTTTTGTCATATCAAGCAAAAATTGATGGGAAACCATTTTGAGTAAAATAATCACTCATTTTCTCAGCATGGGAAAATGCAAACCAGTAAACATGTAACTTCAAGAAGGCTAAACAAATAAATCTTTTGTTTAATAATTTATAATCATTAAAATAGTTCTTCTATGCATTCTTGCCATCTCTTCTTAATATCTTCTGCTTCTGTTAGGTCCATACCATTTCTGTCCTTGATCAAGCCCATCTTTGCATGAAATGTTCCCTTGGTATCCTTAATTTTCTTGAAGAGATTTCTAATCTTTCCCATTCTATTGTTTTCCTCTATTTGTTTGCACTGATCACTGAGGAAGGCTTTCTTATCTCTCCTTGCTATTCTTTGGAACTCTGCATTTAAATGGGTATATCTTTCCTTTTCTCCTTTGTCTTTCACTTCTTTTTTCACAGCTATTTGTAAGGCCTCCTTAGAGAGCCATTTTGCCTTTCTGCATTTCTTTTTCTTGGGGATGGTCTTGATCCCTGTCTCCTGTACAGTCACAAACCTCAATCATAGTTCAACAGGCATTCTGTCTATCAGATCTAGTCCCTTAAATCTATTTCTCACTTCCACTGTATAATCATAAGGGATTTGATTTAGGTCATACCTGAATGGTCTAGTGGTTTTCCCTACTTTCTTCAATTTAAGTCTGAATTTGGCAATAAAGAGTTCATGATCTGAGCCACAGTCAGCTCCCAATCTTGTTATTGCTGACTGTATAGAGCTTCTCCATCTTTGGCTGCAAAGAATATAATCAATCTGATTTTGGTGTTGACCACCTGGTGATCTCCAGATAATCACAATGGTATGATCACTCACCTAGAGCCAGACATCCTGGAATGCAAAGTCAAGTGGGCCTTAGGAAGCATCACTATGAACAAAGCTAGTGGAGGTGATGAAACTCCAGTTGAGCTATTTCAAATCCTAAAAGATGATGCTGTGAAAGTGCTGCACTCAATATGCCAGCAAATTTGGAAAACTCAGCAGTGGCCACACGACTGGAAAAGGTTAGTTTTCATTCCCATCCCAAAGAAAGACAGTGCCAAAGAATGCTCAAATTACCAAACAATTGCACTCATCTCACACACTAGTAAAGTAATGCTCAAAATTCTCCAAGCCAGGCTTCAACAGTATGTGAACCATGAACTTCCAGATGTTCAAGCTAGATTTAGAAAAGGCAGAGGAACCAGAGATCAAATTGCCAACATCCATTGGGTCATCAAAAAAGCAAAAGAGTTCCAGAAAATCATCAATTTCTGTTTTATTGACTATGCTAAAGCCTTTGACTGTGTGGATCACAACAAACTCTGGAAAATTCTGAAAGAGATGGGAATATCAGACCACCTGACCTGCCTTCTTAGAAATCTGCATGCAGATCAAGAAGCAACAGTTAGAACTAGACATGGAACAAAAAACTGGTTCCAAACAGGGAAAGGAGTATGTCAAGGCTGTATATTGTCACCCTGCTTATTTAACTTATATGCAGAGTACATCATGAGACATGCTGGGCTGGATGAAGCACAAGCTGGAATCAAGATTGCCAGGAGAAATATCAATAACCTCAGATATGCAAATGCCACCACCCTTATGGCAGAAAGCAAAGAAGAACTAAACAGCCTCTTGATGAAAGTGAAAGAAGAGCATGAAAAAGTTGGCTTAAAACACAACATTCAGAAAACAAAGATCATGGCACCCGGCCCCATCACTTCATGCAAATAGATGGGGAAACAGTGGCAGATTTTATTTTGGGGGGCTCCAAAATCACTGCAGATGGTGATTGCAGCCATGAAATTAAAAGATACTTACTCCTTGGAAGGAAAAGTTATGACCTACCATATTAGACAGCATATTAAAAATCAGAGACATTGCTTTGCC
Organism: Budorcas taxicolor; assembly: GCF_023091745.1. NCBI lineage: Eukaryota > Metazoa > Chordata > Mammalia > Artiodactyla > Bovidae > Budorcas > Budorcas taxicolor. The sequence goes on along the minus strand of NC_068920.1, from coordinate 35,348,490 downwards.
AACAAAGGTCCGTCTAGTCAAGGCTATGGTTTTTCCAGTGGTCAGGTATGGATGTGAGAGTTGGACTATAGAGAAAGCTCAGCACCAAAGCATTAATGCTTCTGAACTGTGGTGTTGGAGAATATTCTTGAGATTCAAGAATATTCAAGGTAATCCAACCAGTCCATCCTAAAGGAGATCAGTCCTGAATATTCATTGGAGGGACTGATGCTGAAGCTGAAACTCCAATAGTTTGGCCACCTGATGTGAAGAGTTGACTCATTTGAAACAACCCTGATGCTGGGAAAGATTGAAGGCAGGAGGAGAAGGGGACGACAGAGGATGTGATGGTTGATGGCATCCCAACTCAATGGACATGAGTTTGACTAAACTCTGGGAGGTGGTAATGGACAGGGAGGCCTGGCATGTTGCAGTCCATGGGGTCGCAAAGAGTTGGACACAACTGAGCAACTGAACTGAACTGAATCATTAAAATATTCAAGATGTCCCGTTATAGTTAAACTTCTCCTACCATTGTAACTACAAAGAAAGCTTTGCTCTCCTAACCCATCCTGTAGGGCCTTGTCACCAAGTTATTCTTTAACTCTTGGGTTGGGGTTTCTTCCTTCTGAGTGACGCCATTATTAAAAACAATTATAAATTCCTAGTGCTATGAATTCATGATGGACGCTCTACTTACACAACCAAGCATGTATAACCCTGTGGATCTTTTCTTCCTTTGTTTTTAGGTCTTGATAGCACTGGTCTTCTGTCAAATGCAGTCACTTTGCAAAAGTGGAAATCTACAATAATTACTGGGCACCTAGATATGAGACTTGTTGCTGCTATGGGGAGATGACACAGAAAAATCAAAGAAATAATGAAAACACAGAAGCGATTAAAATGTTGAACAAAAGCAACTGGTTAAATGGTCAGCTATTTCTTCATTTTCAGGATGTTAGGTAGCCAATCAGTTTCAAACACACACAAACAAACAAAAAAGCTTTAAAAGGGGAAAAAATGTTTAGAATATATTGTAACATGAGAAAACAAAGCATATTGTAACATGATCCAATTTGGTAAAATAAAATACTTAGAGTTTTTTAATGTATTTTTTTTAAACTAGGGTAATACACTTCAAATGATACCAGTTTTATAAAATAACAGGAGCAATATAATCCTAAACTTTGTTTTTAATAACCAGGATTATGGGTTAATTTTGCTGTCTTCCTTTTGCTCCCTGAACCAGGTCTTGTCTATTGTATATAACAAAAGAGCATATATCACATTCATGGTCAGAAGGAAAATGTATGTGTGTGTCTGTGCTTGTGCCTGTGTAGATAGATAATAGATAGATAGGTAGAGAGATGATAGATTGATATAAAATATGTACATAAATATGTATATATAGAGTGGCAATTCTGAGTTAAGTTCAATACAATGTAAGGTAAATGTTGAAATTCCTTATCATCAGTGCACCAGTATATAAACCAGGACAAATAAATTGTAGAAAGAACTATTCCTTTCCACTAGCCAGATTCCCGTGTCTCCTATCCAGAGCACTGATTTCCAAGTTATCCTAGTGCCTAAGAAACCCAATTCGTTATCAGCAGGCAGCCTGAAAAGTACAGAATACGAATAAAGAACCTCCATGACTCTGGATGACAGCTCCCTTGAAGCAGGGTCTTTCCTGGTGGTGCCCTGCTCTCTCCCCACAGCGCACACAGTGCCTGCCTGGTATAGAACAGGCTGCTGCTGTTCGGCCATTAAGTCACGTCCAACCTTTTGTGACCCCATGGACTGTAGCCCACCAGACTCCTCTGTCTGTGGGATTCTCCAGGCAAAAATACTGGAGTGGGTTGCTATTCCCTTCTCCAGGAGATCTTCCCAACCCAGGGATTAAAGCCGTGTGTCCCGCATTGGCAGATGGATTCTTTACTGCAGAGTCACCAGGGAAGTCCATAGAACAGGTGCTCAAGAAAAACTTTTTAAATGAAGGGCTATCTCACCTCAGCCATATGAAATCCTGAAGAAATCTCCCTCCTTATCCAAAGAGTAGACATTCAATTAGCAGATAACTAGTCAGATTCAACGTCTGACTCTCAGATTCAATGGTTTTAAAAAAAAATCTGACAAACTCTGTCAGATTCTATTGCCCTGGCGTTTCTATAAAAGTTAACTTTTTGTCACTATGTATTGACACATATATTATTTAATTTACTCCTTTCGATAATCTATGAGCCATATTCTACTGTTACGTCCACTTTATAGGCATGGGCACTGGGATGTACATGATATAATTTCCCCAAAGGCACACAGCTACCAAAATGAGGCTGATATCTCATTATGGGAATGTCTGTTGCCAGAACATGCCAGAACATGTCAAACAGGAGCCCCGTATAAGCCCCGAATGAAAATTTTATTTCGAAAGGTAATAATAAGAAAAATTCCATCTATTCTGAGGAATTAGCTAGCTTCTTCCCTGCTGACAATGAGAACTATGTAACTGAGTGTATCTACCTTTCATTTTGGCTGCCAGAAAGCACAGAGACAAATGTAAACTCAATAGACTAAGACTTTGGGTTTTCTTTCCCCGATCTTGACCTTTGACTCTCTTTTTGCCAGGCCTGATTCATATTTTTTATCTACTTTATTATCTGAATTTTTGTTATAAATCATCTCAAGTCCTTCTAAGGATTTTGGAATAAACGAACATAACATCACTATACACTGATTTTACTATATTTCCAGTCTTCGGAGAAACCACCTTACCAGAGGATCCTCTGTGTTGTCTAAAAAGAAAAACCAATTCGCAATTTGTTCCGGGTCTGCATGTAGAATCTTGCATTTAAATACATTTTGCGGTTGTCTCTAAATCATATTAACTTCAAAATTGCTGCAAAGAAAATAAAACTGATAAGTTGATGGCCCAACCTCGGTGTGCGGTTTGGTTTGCTTGTTTAATTTTAGACCTTACTTTTCAGTGACATCCGTTCAGACTTGAAACTTCAGTCATTTGCTGACCTTAATTCTCAAGGTATCAGATGAAGTCAGCATTACCAAAGGGAAGCCCACCCGTAAAAAGAAAATTTGCATGGGCCTGCTAACGTATTGGGATAGAATTCTAAATGCTTTGGTTTGAAAAGAAATGGAAAGTTTTCTGACCCACTTTAAATCAGTGTTTCAGTAAAATGCTAATGAAAAACTTACCTAAGGAAGAGGCTTGGTTTCCATGAGGTTAGTAGTAATCATTACTCAAAGGAGAAACTGACATGCTCGTCTGATGAGTTGGGTTGTGGATGTTCATGTAGACACTGGGGAAACACTGATGGACTGCGGTTGTTTTAAGATGACGTGATGTGATATATCTTCCTTCTTGTATGGCTTGGTTTCGTCACATCTTCCAGATATCATCTCAATGCTTTCAGGCCGGGAAAAGATGTGTAAGAGTAAATCTCATTTACCCAAATAATGAAGATGCACTTCTGGGGAGTCACCAGGGACAGAATACTTGTCAATCAAATCCCTCAGGTGGCTAAAGTCACAGCTGATCAACATTCTTTTGACTACATAGAATGAGTTTGTTAATATATCATATATCAAGGCATGTATGTGAATCCAGGAAGATGGTACAGAGAAACTATTTGCAGGGCAGGAACAGAGATGCAGATGTAGAGAACAGGTATGTGGACACAGGATGGGAGGAGGGGATGGGATGAATCAGGAGAACGGGATTGAAATATATACACTACCATGTGTAAAATAGATAGCTAGAGGGAAACTGTCGTATAACACTGGGAGCTCAGCTCAGAGGTCTGTGGTGACCCGAGGTAGAGGGGGTCGGGGCAGGATGGGAAGGAGGTCCATGAAAGAGGGGATACTTGTATACACATAGCTGATTCACTTCATTGTACAGCAGAAACTAACACATTAGAAAGCAACTATATCCCAATGGAAAAAAAAGAAAAAGACGTACAGTTTTGTGATCTGACTCTATCAGATAAAAATAGTCTGGTCTGGGCTAGATCTAGGCTCTTGCAACATCAAAAATGAATAGCAAAAAATAAAATAAAATTTCAAAAAACGAATAGCAGAAGAAAGATAATTAGTCACTCACAGGAGCTGTTTACAGCGTATCTTCATCAACAACCCTACAAGAGTTAGAATGACCAGTGGTGAAAAAAATGGAATCCAAATGTTGGAAAAGGATTCTGCCTCCTCACTTCTCAGCCCTCACCAGCCCATTAACAATGATTCATTTAGAGCTTCTCTCTATTAATATCTCCTTCAATTTATCATGTCACATAAGGGGGGAAATTCCTCCACCAGCGATTTCAGGGGAAGTCTGTTACCTACCCCTGCAGAATTCCCACCCAACAGTTCATCGTTCAGGATGGCCCTCAGAAACACAGCCATAGTGAATGCTTAACAGCTTTGCTCTGGAGATGAGCAATGATACTATCAGGCTGATACTAAGATTGATCTTTCTTATTAAAAAAAACCGTGGTGATTTCACATATAGTAAGTTGTGATCCTTTAAACACAACAGCTTTAACCGCAGAGCTGAGCCTCTGGTACATAACACTATTAATGCCTCAAAATTAGATGATCTCGATTTTGAACAACTGGATCTAAATCTGGATCTCAGCTAAATCCCAACTGTACTGATTCTCCAAGGCCCTCCAGATGACTCTGCTGCAAACATTCCCTTCCCTCAAAACCATGTCTTCCTATTAAGTATCTGACGTTGGTTCTTGTATGCTGGCCCACAAATTTAAAACCCAAAAAGATTCTTGGCAGCTACTCGTTATCCTTTCTATAGTAAATCAAAATCAAGAGAAAAGGAGGCTTACTGGTGATGTGAACACCATGAGACAACATGACACCCATTTCTTTGAGTAGCCATTGTCTTTAAGGTGTAATATACAGAAATCATTAATGATGGCACAGGGCCTCCTCTTCTACTCAGACTATTGCTATTTTTATTTTAAAAGCCTCTAGAGTAGAAACAAACAAGACAACAGTGATTATCTCCATGGTAACCCCACCACCTAAGCAAAAAATTATTTATTTATTTATTTAATTTTTTAATGACAGTCTTAATTTAAGGAATATATATCCTTCTATCTCCCATGTCATTCTCTACTATAAGTAGAAGGGAATGCTGTTTGATAATGTAATACAGTCAAGGAGCTTTGAAGATCATTTCCCTAAGTCAAGAATCCCAGAGACACTTCACTAGGACCATCCCTTCCAAAGCATGCTTGGCTCCCAGGAAGCCAGCCTCCCAGCCTCCCAGCCTCTACCTGCTCCTCCTCCCCATACCTTACCCAGCTCTCAACAGCCAGGTTGCAGTTCCTGGTTACTTGTGGGTACCTGTTCCCCAGGCCTCCAAGAAGCAAGGCTGATGAATCTGAGGAAAATCACTAAGCAAGGTCATCAGCCCTAATTTACTGCCCCTATTTGTTCTCCCACTGATTTCTTTCTCTAAAAATTCAGACAATCAAAGATTGCCTGGTGCAAAAATTAATTTTCTCAAAAGGGAAACTGAGCCTCAAGGACATGAAGTACCCAAAGGGATGGGTGGTTAGTGGCAGAGCTACAGCAAAAACCAAAGTGCTCTCTCATTGGGTGTTCTGGTGGTTTAGTCGCTAAGTTGTGTCCGACTCCTACGACCCCACGGACTATAGCCTGCCAGGATCCTCTATCTATGGGATTCTCCAGGCAAAAATACTGAAGTGGGTTGCCATTTCCTTCTCCAGAAGATCTTCCCAACCCAAGAATCGAACCTGGGTCTCCTGCATTGCAAGCAGATTCTTTACTGACTGAGCTATGAATTTCCAGTCCAGCATTCCTTCTGTCTCAGCAGGCTGGGGTATACACCTGGACCAGCTGCCTCTGTAGATAACTACCCTCCCCATTCTGCACACCATCTTTCTACTTCTGACTCTTTCTCCAGCTCAAGTGTACATCTGAGAAATCCATGCTGCTCAAGACTGGGCACAACAAGCTCCTATCACCACCTCAAAATGATCATTTTTATACTTTTGTGAAAACTCTCTTTACTTCCCATCCTTATGTTAAAGCAAGGGTTGGTATTGCGAAGGACAGCACACAGGGTGTATTTCATTGGCACTGGAGGCAGACACAGACAGGACAACTAGAATCAGCTTGTCCCCTTTGGGCAACAAACACGTTCACCTTGACCTCATCCCTACCAGACAGCAGAAGCAAGAAATCTTCTATTTAAGGATGGTCCAAAGCAGATCACCACCTTACTACACTGCCTTCAAAATGATCAGGATGGAAAGTCAAAGTGTTAGCTTAGTATGGTCATGGGGGTGCAATTGGGTTCCCGAAAGCATAGTCAAGATTCCAAACTACCCAAACATTCTTCATATTGTAATTCAGTCAAAATATTGAGCACTTCCTATTTACTAGATACTATGTAAAGTGATACAAAGACTAATATCTGTCTAGCAGGAAAATCAGATATGCAAACAAATGACAGGTGATACACTAAAAATATACATGGACAGATGTGTACCTGAGAGAAACCAGCAACACAGAAGCAATCTGTGAAGACCTATGTTGCATAAAGCCCCACATGAGGTACCACGGAAGTTACAAAGACAAATAACATGCTGGTGTTGAAGGATGACAGTAAAATCTAAATTGGAAATAAACATTTGTCTTAAACATACTCTTCCCAGACAAATAAAATACAGTACGAAATGAAGCAAGGACTTCCCCAGCTTTCCGGCGGTTAAGACCCTGCATTCTCACTGCAGAGGGCCCAGGTTCAATCCCTGGTTGGGGAACAAAGAACCCACAAGCCATGCAGTCGTGGCCTAAAGAATAAATAACAAGTTACTGTAGAGGTAGGTAAAACCTCGTGTTGTGGGAGCTGCTTATTCCAGCTATAGTGATCAGGAGGGACCTCCAGACCCAAAAGACACATTTGAACTGGATCTGGAAGGACAAGGAGAATTCTGATATAAACTGAGGATGAGAAAGGGCATTTCAGAGACAGTACCTAATGAAAAATTTGCAGGCATTACAGATCTACCTTGACTTAAGATGGTATTACAAGGAATTCTCTGGTGATCCAGTGGCTAGGACTCCACACTTTCACTGCAGAGAGCACGGGTTCAAGCCATGCTTGGGGTACTAAGATCCCGCAAACTGAGAGGTGTGGCCAAAAAAAAAAAAAAAAGAAGAAGAAGATGGGGTTACATCCTGATAAATTGAAAGCATCATGGCTTAGCATTGCCTAATTTAAGTGTGCCCAGAACACTTACTTTATCCTGTAGTTAGGCAAAATCACCTAACACAAAGTTCATTTTATAATAAAGTATTGAATATCCCATGTAATTGACTAAATAATGTGCTAAAAGTAAAAAATACAATGGTTGCCTGGATACAGACAGGGGTAAGTGTATCAGTTGTTCACCCTCATGTTTACATGGCTGACTGGGAGCTGCCACTGCCCAGCATCACAAGAGAAGACAGCACCACATATCACCAGCCTGGGAAAAGATCAACATTCAAAATCTGAAGTACAGCTTTTAGTGAACACATATCACCTTTGCACATTGCAAAGTTGAAAAAATTATAAGTCGAATCATCATTAATCCAGGGACCATCTGTAGGAGAATAATCAGGAACTCCTGAGTCCAAGTCATGGAGTGTGGTGGAGGGTGAAACTGTAAAACATTTGAAAAGACCCTGATGCTTGGAAAGATTGAAGGCAGGAGGAGAAGGGAATGACAGATGATGAGATGGTTGGATGGCATCACTGACCCAATGGACATGAGTCTGAGCAAGCTCTGGGAGTTGGTGATGGACAGGGAGGCCTGGCGTGCTGCGGTCCATGGGGTCACAAAGAGTGGGATATGACTCAGTGACTGAACTGAAATGAAGGGGTTTGCATTTTGTTCTGTACACAACCAAGTGAGAGAAGACACAATCAGAGCCATACTTTGAAGATCATTATTGCAGGAATGTCGAAGGTGGGTGGAAGGCAGCAATTGGGAGGAGCAAATATGGCTATTAAAACAGTTTAAGTACACAAATGAGCCCATCTATGGAAAAGAAACAGACTCACAGACATAGAAAACAGACATGTGGCTGCCAAGGTGGTGGAGGGGAGGGCAAGAAATGGAGTTGGAGTTAGCAAATGCAAACCATTGTATGCAGGATGGATAAACACCAAGGCTCTACTATATAGCACAGGGAACTATATTCAACATCTTGTAATAAACAGTAATGGAAAAGAATGTAAAGAGAATGGATATATATGTATAACTGAATCACTTTGCTTTACAGCAGAAATTAAAACAGCCTTGTAAATCAACTATACTTCAGTTTAAAAAAAAAAAACAATGCAAGTGGCTGAGAGTCTGAGTTAGAGGAATGGGAGTAGGTTTGGGAATAGGAAATAGATGTAAGAGACACAGCCGCTGCTAAGATGGCTACCTGATCACATGTGGAGGAGGGATGGCGAGCTCACAGTCTCCATGTCTCCAAGGGTAGGTGGTGAGGTCAACACCAGAATCAAGGAAATCAGGGCAAGCTGCATCCCACTTCCTCTTCCATCTGTAGCTGCTTCATCTACCAAGGTCATCCATCTAACATTACCCCTGAGATTCATCTGTTCATGCCCTTCCTCACTGATTGGTCAGGACCTGTCTAGCCAGGAAAACATCCCACTGCAAAGAAGGGGCAGAGAGAGGGTAACTTGTCCCCAGCCACATCTACATCCCTCATTCTATCATCCTTGGGATAGACGTCAATGTTCCCTAGGAGGGGCCATTCTCCAGGACCTGAAATCAAAGTTCACCTTACTTAGAGAGTAGAGAGAAAAAGAAGGAGCAACAATTTCCTTTTCTTTTTCCTTCTTATCCCCCATCTGCCTCCTCCTTTCTTGTTGTTATCATTGTCTGCTCTTTGCTGCCCTTCCTTTCTCTATCCTCACCACCTTCCTACAGTCCCCACCTCCACTTTCAACTCTCCTCTTTGTCTGACTACATTTCCTCATTCCTTCTTCCTCCTGAAGAAGTTGCTTGGTAACATGCAGTGTTAGACATGTCTTTGATAGTAAATCTCATGTCTCTCAAATCTAGTTATTTGTTCCTCAGGCAGAGTAGACATTGAACAAAGCAGGTGTTAAATCAGTGAAATAATATATCCTGTCGTCACGAAATTATGTATTGGTCTTTTGTTGGTTTGTTTATATGGCAAGACCTTGAGTAGTTTCTGGAATGATGCCCACAACTGGCTAGGAAATCTGGTGAGGAAAGGCACTATAGAATGGGAAATCAAGGCATAGGGCAGAAGAAGACTCTCAGAAGTTTGAATGTGATGCCAAACGTTTATTTCCCTATGAGCTATTAAAAGAGAAGACACCTTTTATGACAGCTTCATGCTTGCCCATAAATAAATAATTTCTCAGTCTCCGCTCAGCCCCTGACAAGTCATAGTTCCTTGAAGAATGAAGAGAGGATATGGCCTTTAGAAAAATGGATTTCTGTTCTTCCCATTATCCTTCAGAAGCAGATTATTACCCGTCACGAAGGGGCGGGTTTTCTTTGACCTCATTTTGGGATGGAACTTTTAACCAAAATGGTGTCACCCCTGAACTCACTCCAACACGCCAACGCAAGTGACCACAGAAGGAGCAAAACCCTATAAAAAGAGAGAAGATAGCACTACACTCTGTCCGTCTCACAGCGAGCACAAGCTCATCCATCTACAGTGAACTGGAAGGAGCTACCATGGCATCTATGAGAACTGCATCTATGGTGAGTCCTGCACTAGTGTGTGATGCTCTTCTTGATTTGGACCAGATCAATTTCTGCACTGCAGGCATGAAATTCTGGATTCTAACTATGGGAATCCAAGAATACAGTCTATATAGGATGGGAAATGAAACCCATGATAGATACTTGTCGTTATTTAGCATTTTCAAGAACTGGTGCATATCAGTTGGAAAGATAAGATTAAAACTGAAAGATAGCTATACTGGGGCTAAACCACACAAAGAAGTGTCAATGTGACATTGTGCTGTAAGAGAGAATGTTTATTGAAACTCTGTTTCTCTGGGTACAAGGGATTTAATATAATTCTTCCACAGTGTTTTTCTTTAATTCAAAATAAGATGGGTCACTATCCTTGAAGATTTAATGTTTTGGCAGTGACTCTTCTTTCCATTATTGTATTATTATACTATAGCCTTGGTACACTAACCCTGTTTTCTTAGGTATGTTTCCCAGCTTTTCCAAATTTACATATATTGAATCTGTAATCAAATTGGGTTTCAAAAAAGATGTTTTAACAATATTTTAAAAACAGAGATCTTTTAATTCTAATCTAAAGTTATACATGCATCTTTTTTGAAACCCAATTTGATTATAGAATCAATATATTTAAATTTAGAAAAACTGGAAATATACTTAAGAAAATATAAGGGGGGGTTGAGTTTGGGTTTGGGTGTTTGCCAGTGGTACCAACAGAATTTCTAACTGATTCCACATGGATTTTCTATAGCCCTTTATGTCTAAGGTGAGCATTCTTTTACTCAGTGCTGCACAAAATGTAACGAGAGAGATCAATGGTGTAGGAGGGCATTTCTTCCTAGAAAATCAAGGTCATTACCCTTCCAAAAACCTGAGAGTGATGCATATACTGATATATTGATGACTTGCCATCTTCACTAAAATTACTTTCAGCCAATGAATAATGTGGTTTTTCTACATTTAAAAAAGAAAAATGTTCAAGACTGGTAGAAATGCCATGGTCCTGATATCGCTTTGGTCATCTCACCAGCTTTTCACTTCACATATTTGAAAATTTAGTATAGATTGTCATGGACCACAGAATGTTCTCCACTATCAGCAATTCAACCATCACCACAGTGTCTTAACAAAAACCATGTAGTACTAACCCAATCTACCTCTCTCTCCATCCAGTCACTGCTACTGCTTCTGAGTCTGGTGGCTCTTGTGAAGGCAGGGGTCATCATCCCACAGAGTCCAGGCTGCCCACCTACTGAGGACAAGAACTTCCCGCAGCATGTGAGGGTCAACCTGAACATCATTAACCGGAACACGAACTCCAGAAGGCCCACCGATTATCACAAGCGCTCCACCTCGCCTTGGACCCTCCAGTACGTAAGCACCCCAAATAAAACCTCTGCATTCTTCTACGTCAGAATAACGCATCAGACTACCAGTTAAATCATCTGAGGGGGGTGATATTACTCTTTCAGAATCACCTGTCAAACCTGGAAGAACCATTGTGCAAACCAGTGATTCTCCAACTTTCTACAGATTTCTTTCATAGACCACAGCTCTCCGCAGCCCATCCATAACACCTAGCCTACTAGTTCTCGATGTCCCCAGAATCCACCCAAATGAATGGTGGTCATCATTCTGATATTTATGACACCCCAAGTCTATTGTTTATTTATCCAGAAAAGAAACAGACATTTAGCATGGGAGATTAGTACTGGAATTCTCTTTCCCAGGGCTACCAGAGAATACCCTGGTAGAGTTTGTTGACAACAACAATTAATTAACTAGGAATTTTGTGCTTTTTTTGGTTATATTAGCACTGGGAAAATTAGCTTGAATCCCAGTAGAAGTGTTCCATTTGGTGTTTCACCCCTTTCTGACTTAGTCTTGAATTACATCCCCAACAGACTGACATTCGTTGTGTCTTTAATATAACTAGCGGTGATGGTGGTGGTGGTGGTTTAGCCACTAAGTCGTGTCTGACTCTTGTGACCCCATGGACTGTAGCCCACCAGGCTCCCCTTTAGACGCTATGATGGATCAAATACAAAATGCATTTTGATAATTTGATTTCAGGCAAATGACCTCAGTTATGTGCAGCCTACAGATTCACCTTTCTATAGGATCTTTTCTTCTTACTTCTGCTTACCAAGAATAGTTCAAATAAATTAAACTAAGTCCAGTCATTCTCTCAGCCAGAGGAGAGGGAGAAGGGAAAATTACAAAGGAGCTTCAGATTTTGTTTCCAGCCCTTCCTGTCACCTGTGGGCTCTGTTTAATCAATGTGTTGTTAGATAAATTTGGATGCCTTTCTTGTTTCAAAGACAGACTTCATTAAGTCAGATTAGCAGTTATCTTGTGTATAGATGACTCTTAGTTTTTTTCATCTATCAAATGTACCCTAAAAAAACTCCTTTATGGCAAACTTAGATCCTTTCTGTAGTTTCAATCTCTCTTCTGTTTACTCTTCAAAGAACCTGGGAAAAGCTGATCATTGTTTCTTTTTTCTATAACACTTCATGGGCTTCCAAATCCAAGTTTTTCCCAAATGGCTTCTTTTCCAGACTAATAGCACTTAGAGAATTTGCAATGCCTATCATTTGTCCCCCTGTGAATTTGCCTCCCTTTGCTTATTCCTGTTTGATTTCCTTACTGCTCTACCAGGAATTCACTTTCTTCCTGGCTTTTGTCTCCCCTGCAGCCGCAATGAAGACCCTGAGAGGTACCCCTCTGTGATCTGGGAGGCCAAGTGCAGCCACTCAGGCTGTATTAATGCTGAAGGGAAGGTGGACCATCACATGAACTCTGTCACCATCCAGCAAGAGATCCTGGTCCTTCGAAGGGAGTCTCAGCACTGCCCTCACTCCTTCCGGCTGGAGAAGATGCTGGTGGCCGTGGGCTGCACCTGTGTCACCCCCATTGTCCGCCATGTGGCTTAAGAGCTTTCTGCCTGACCCCTACTCCCCAGATTAGTTAGGCTTTCTGGGGAGTAGACCCAGCCCCATTTCTGACCAACATCATTTATGTATTTAATAAGCCCTGAAATAACTTTGGGGCATAAGATTCCACTTTGATATATTACATGCTTTATTTTCTATTCTTTTAAGACAAGTTTCCAGATTTGTGAATATTATTATTTAAAAGGTAGAACCTATATTTATATGAGCTATTTATGGATCTATTTATGTTTCATAAGTCTTTAGGAAAAAGGTGAAATATATGAGTGTCTGTTTTGCCTAGGGAAATCCTTGATAGGATTAAATAGCAGTTGAAAATTTCTGAGCTTGTACTACATACGGCTATAGAATTTTCTCTTCCTTGTCTCTTTGGAGTACATAACACAGCTGAAAAGAGACTAAATTCAGTTTCATATTTATTTACTTAATTTTGTAACTTATTGAGGCATTACAAGAGAGATAGCAAGTCTAACTGCTCTATTAAACTGTTGTCATAAAAACAATTTGTAATAATAAAGTTTGGGGAAAAAAATTTGTTTCTTTATTCTTTTCTCATTAAAATGTCTTCAGAGAGACCAGAATACTGGAGTGGGTATCTGTTCCCGTCTCCAGGGGATCCCCCCAACTCAGGAATGAAACCAGGTCTCCCACATTGAGGATGTATTCTTTACCAGCTGAGCCACCAGGGAAGCCCAAGAATACTGGAGTGGGTAGCCTATCCATTCTCTAGGGGATCTTCCTGACCCAGAAATCAAACCAGGGTCTCCTGCATTGCAGGAGGATTTTTTACCAAGGAAGAGCTACCAAGAAAGCCCTTCAGAGAGGTCAGCTGTTTCCTATTTGGAACAGTATGCAAATTTATCAATAGAACAAAACAAAGCATGCCTTTGAGTAGCAATACCCTCCACCCACCCCAATTCCAGATTCTCAGTTTTACTCTTTTCAAAACAATAGAAGGATTTCCCTGGTGATCCAGTGGCTAAGACTCTGCGCTCCCAGTGTAGGGGGCCCAGGTTCAATCCCTGGTCAGGGAACTAGATCCCACGTGCTGCGACTGAAGATCCCACATTCTGCAACTAAGACCTGGAGCAGCCAAATAAATTAAAAAAAAAAAAAAAAAGACAATAGGATGGAGACCCTCATACTATTATCCAGTGCTACGGACACATGCTCTCTGGAACAAATTAAGGAAATAAAAACAATGGCCCTGCGAAAATGACATACCATTGCTAAAAAACATACAGGAGGAAAAAAAAGATCCTCCCCAAAATAGGACCTGAGGTTTGGCAGGAAGGAGGAAGTTCTGGGAGAAAACATTGTTTTCAGACTAGAATGGCCTGTGTCTCCCCGAGCTCTGGCTGCTTTTGAAGATTAATGTCAACCAGAGATCTAGAAAAGAACATTTCTCTCTTCTCAGGCCATACCCCTAGAACAGCCCCTTCAGCCCTCAGCCTCTAATTCAGTGCAGTCCAGGACACTGAAAAGAGCCACTGGGGCAAAACGAACTTCAAGCATGAGAAAAGTTCAGCCTAAGTAAAATAAAAACCAAACTGTATTCAACTCCAGAGTAGTTTCATATTTCTAGTCATAACCATATTTCCCCATCATGGCCACGCATGTCATCTTGCCCTACTTCTGGGCAACCCTGAGAATTCTCAAGCTGGTCCCACAGGCTCCCTGCTTCTCAAAAGACCACATTCTGCACTACTTTATTCCTTATGAACCCCAGCCCCACCCAGAGAACCATGGCTTTTGTCTGCTTCTTTGCCAATTCCAAACCCAAGGTCACATCCTTCTCCAGCCACATCCTTCCAATGCTTCTGCACCCTGAGAACTTGAGTCTCATGACCATCTTCCATCATGGTCTTCATACAAGAGATTCACTGGCAGCTACTACTGAAGGTGTCTCGCAGTCTCTGCTTTAAAACCTCTCCTTAAAGTATTGTTGTTCATTTCTCCTCTTTTCCTTGAATAGTAGTGGTGAAAATAAATGGTGTTTTGCTTTGGGATGGAGGATGAGAAAATGGCATTACTACCACAGTTCTAAACCATGATTTCTCACTAGACAATATTCCTAGGAATTTTGAGAGTGGGAAGAGATGGTTGCTTTCCAAGCCTCTTCTCCCTTGATATGCATAACTTTCATTTTCCCTTCATTTCCGTCAGTTAGCACCATCATTCACACCATCACCTCTGCTGGAGATCTGTGAGGCATCCCTGACTCTCCTCTCTTCCTCTCTCTCACTCCTGACACCCACACATCCCCAAACTCATGAAGTGTCACTTCCTGAAAGTTCTCCAATTAACCCTTCCCCTGCCCAGGTTCAGGACGTCATCTTTTCTCGTTTCTCTCCTGCTATTGGAACAGCTTCCTGCCTGTCGTTGCTGCTGTTGCTCCTTTCTCTTCAATCCATCCTCCAATATCTATCTGTGGCACAAAATCAGACACAACAAAATCAGACATGACCTGGCCCTGGTCCTGCCCCGTTTTTAATCTCATGTGACTTCCCACTTGATGTTTCACCCTGCCGTTATCAAGTCCTTGCTGTGACCACCACGCTGTCTTGACCTCCATGCCCGTGTCATGGCCCCCCTGCCTTGTATGCCGTTACCACCCTCTGTTTCCTCTATTCATACCCTGCCAGTATGGTCTCAACGTTTGTGTCCCCCCCAAATTCAAATCCTAACCCCCATAGTGATGGAATTGGGAGACTGGACCACTGTGGGTGTCGTGAGGGTAGAGCCCTTCCGGAATGAGATTGGTACCCTTATTAAAGAAGCCCCAGAGAGCTTCCTTGGCTTCCAAAGTGGCTCAGTGGTAAAGAATCTGCTTGCCAATCCAGGAGACATTAGGGGGACAGTGAAAATATCCTTAATATTTTGAGGGGGTTAAGGGCAGTGGAACAGTGAGATACTCGTTTGTAATTCTGGTTCTTTAGTTCTGGGGATTCTGATATTTTCCTTTATTTTTTAAAAAATTGAGATGTAACTGACATACAACACTGTGTTGGTTTTGGGTATCAGTTCAGTTCAGTTCAGTTCAGTCGCTCAGTCGTGTTCAACTCTTTGCGACCCCATGAACCGCAGCACACCAGGCCTCCCTGTCCATCACCAACTCCAGGAGTTTACCCAAACTCACGTCCATCGAGTCAGTGATGCCATCCAGCCATCTCATCCTCTGTCGTCCCCTTCTCCTCCTGCCCTCAATCCCTCCAAGCACCAAGGTCTTTTCCAGTGAGTCAGCTCTTCGCATGAGGTGGCCAAAGCACTGGAGTTTCAGCGTCAGCATCAGTCCTTCCAATGAACACCCAGGACTGATCTCCTTTAGGATGGACTGGTTGGATCTCCTTGCAGTCCAAGGGACCCTCAAGAGTCTTCTCCAATGCCACAGTTCAAAAGCATCAATTCTTCGGCACTCAGCTTTCTTCACAGTCCAACTCTCACATCCATAAATGACCACTGGAAAAACCATAGCCTTGACTAGATGGTTTTGGGTATACAACATAATAATTTGATATATGCATATATCATAAAATGATTACCATAGTGGGCTTCCCTGAAAGCTCAGTTGGTAAAGAATCCACCTGCAATGCAAGAGACCCTAGTTCAAATCCTGGGTTGGGAAGATACAGACACTGGAGAAAGGATAGGCTCCCCAGTCTAGTATTCTTGGGCTTCCCTTGTGGATCAGCTGGTAAAGAATCTGCCTGCAATGCGGGAGACCTGGGTCTGATCCCTGGGTTTGGAAGATCCCCTGGAGAAGAGAAAGTTTTAGGGGTACAACATAATAATTTGATATATGCATATATCAAAAGATGATTACCACAATAAATTTAGCTAAATCGATCATCACATATAGTTACAACTTTTTTTGGTTAGGATTAGAACTTTTAAGATCTATTCTCTAAACAACTTTCAAATATACAATACAGTGTTAACTATAGTCACCATGCTATGCATTACAGTTGCAGGACTTCTTCATCTTGTAACTGGAAGTTTGTACCTTCTGACCATTTTCATCCATCTCAGTATTTTTTTTAATGTAAAATATCTTGCAAGTATATTAAGCTTGTTTAATTTCTAAAAACAGTGGCTGACTTTATTTTTCTGGGCTCCAAAATCACTGCAGATGGTGATTGCAGCCATGAAATTAAAAGACGCTTACTCCTTGGAAGGAAAGTTATGATCAACCTAGACAGCATATTAAAAAGCAGAGACATTACTTTGCCAACAAAGGTCCGTCTAGTCAAGGCTATGGTTTTTCCAGTGGTCAGGTATGGATGTGAGAGTTGGACTGTGAAGAAAGCTGAGTGCTGAAGAATTGATGCTTTTGAACAGTGGTGTTGGAGAAGACTCTTGAGAGTCCGTTGGACTGCAAGGAGATCCAACCAGTCCATCCTAACGGAGATCAGTCCTGGGTGTTCACTGGAAGGACTGATGTTGAAGCTGAAACTCCAGTACTTTGGCCACCTCCTGCGAAGAGCTGACTCATTTGAAAAGACCCTGATGCTTGGAGGGATTGCGGGCAGGAGGAGAAGGGGATGACCCAGGATGAGATGGTTGGATGGCATCACCGACCTGATGGACATGGGTTTGGGTGGACTCTGCGAGTTGGTGATGGACAGGGAAGCCTGGCATGCTGCAGTTCGTGGGGTCGCGAAGAGTTGAACATGACTGAGTGACTGAAATGAACTGAACTGAATTTCCAAAAATAAAGAAGATATAAGCTTACACTGAGGAGGAAAATATAAAATACCAAATCAGAAACCGAAATTATATTGATGTCAGACTTATCCGCATCAAACACCAGGAAATAATAGAGTAAAATCTTCAAAGTCCAGAAGGAGAGAAAGTACAGATCAGATAGCTTCTGCTCAGACAAGACCTCTTTGATCATCAAATGATACATTTGTGAAATTTTATTGAGTTATGCGCTTAAGAGCTGCACATTTCTCTGTATGCAATGGTTCAATACAAATTTTGCTTAAGAAACAAGAACAATGTCTAACATGTTGGTTCTCAATAAATATTTGTCAAATGAAAAAAATAAATGATTCAACCCAAAATGCTCCATCAAATAATATTCTGAAGTCAACTGGAAGACCTTCTCAAGCATGTGAGGACAGAGAAAAATTCTATGTGGGCATCTTCATGGTTAAAAACAACACTCAGAGATAGACTTTGGCTGACTGACAGATGAATCCAAGCTAAGAATTCAGTAACTCAAATGGGCACTTTATTCTTTATACTCTTTATATCCTGGATCCCAGTGAGCCCTGAAACAAACTATTCATTGGATTAAGTCTAAGTAATATTTACAACGATGTTATAAAAGCTTTTCAAGTGAGTCAAAAAACCAAAAGAAATTGTAAAAAAAAAAAAAAAAAAAGGTAATATATCTTTAAAAATAAGCTAATAATAATACAATAATCATCAGCATCAAGATGATTGAGCATCAACACCTAGGTGACCTAGATCATCACCATCATCTAAACCTGTGATCTAAATTCAGGGAACCGAGCCCCAAAATGGGAACGGAAACGAGGGACGCAATACAAAGGCAGAAAATTCCTCAGCTTCACTAAAGTCAAAAGCTATCACTCCATTCTTGGCTTTGATAAGTAGATGATTTAAAAGTCACCTAATGTGATAAATAAGCTAAAATCTTAATGTAACCATCAGTCAGTGTAAACAAATCATAACATAGGTCTCCACAAAGGATAAAAGCCGAAACCAAAGGCACAAGAAAATAGTAGGGAGGGGGGAAACATGGAAAGTATAAAATAAGGAACAAAATGAGTACACGTTTAAAATTCACCTCTTAAAGAGCCGGGTTTCAATTTGTTTTTGTTTTTACTTTTGAATATCTAGACTATGAACCTGAGTACCAGACACACCCCTACCTCTGAGCCTTTGCTCTTACTGGTCCCTCTGCCTGGCACACTCACCACTAGAAGCTTCACAGTCTTCCTTCCCCTCATTTGAGTCTTTGGGCAAATATCACCTTCTCAGTGAAAGTGTCTCTGACCCTCCTGGCACTCCCTCTGCAACTTCCCTGATTTAATATTCTTCAGTAGCATTCATCTCCTCCTAATATACTATTTGGGGGCTTCCTAGTTGGCCCAGTGGTAAAGAATCTGCCTGCCAATGCAGGAGAGGAAGGAGACACAGGTTCAATCCCTGGGTTGGGATAATCCCTTGGAGTTGTTCAGTCACTTGACTGAACGCTGAGCAGTTGTTCAGTCCCCGACTCTTTGTGACCCCCATGGACTGCAGCATGCCAGGCTTCCCTGTCCTTCACCATCTCCTGGAGTTTGCTCAAACTTATGTCTATTGAGTTGATGATGCCATCCAACCATCTCGCCCTCTGTCATCCCCTTCTCCTCCTGCCTTCAATCTTTCCCAGAATCAGGATCTTTTCCAATGAGTCGGTTCTTTGCATTAGGTGGCCAAAATATTGGAGCTTCAGCATCAGTCCTTCCAATGAATATTCAGGGTTGATTTCTTTCAGGATTGACTGGATTGCTCTCCTTGCTGTCCATGGGACTCTCAGGGGTCTTCTCCAGCACCATAGTTCAAAGGCATCAATTCTTTGGCACTCAGCCTTTTTTATTGTCCAGCTTCCACATCCATATATGACTACTGGAAAAACCATAGTTTTGTCGGCAAAGTAATGTCTCAGCTTTTAAATGTGCTGTCTAGGTTTGTGACAACTTTTCTTCCAAGGAGTAAGTTTTTTCTGATTTCATGGCTGCAGTCACCATCTGCAGTGATTTTGGAGCCCAAGAAAATAAAGTCTGTCAGTTTCCATTGTTTCCTCATCTGTTTGTCATGAAGTGATGGGACCAGATATCATGATCTTTGTTTTTTGAATGTTGAGTTTTAAGCCAGCTTTTTCACTCTCTTCTTTCACCTTTATCAAGCAGCTCTTTAGTTCCTTTTCATTTTCTGCCATTAAGGTGGTATCATCAGCATATTTGAGGTTATTGATATTTCTCCCAGCTGTCTTGATCCCAGCTCTTGCTTCATCCAGCCCAGCATTTCACACGATGTACTCTGCACAAAGAAATGGCAACCCACACCAGTATTCTTCTTGAAAAATTCCATGGGCAGAGGAGCCTGATGGGCTGAAGTCCTTGGGACTGCAAAGAGTTGGACACAATTGAAGCAACTGAGCATAACACAGTTGATTTACAAAGTTGTGTTAGTTTTGCCTGTACAGCAAAGTGATTCAGATATACATATATAAGTATAATTTTTTCAGATTCTTTTCCCTTGTAGATTATTATGAAATATTGACCATAGTTCCTTGCTATTCACTAGGTCCTTATTGGTTATCTGCTCTATGTATAATAATGGAAACCTCATGCTGATTGACAAGACAAGCATTCAGAACATCTGCTCAAAAGATATAAACTGACAATGTAATAAGGCATCAAAATGTCTTTGAAGTACATGCAAAAATATTTACTACCCTTAATAAATAAATTCACATTGAACAATTCCCTATCAAAGTAGCCAGACTTATCTTTTTAACTGTAATAATGTTGGCCAGAATGTGCCAAATTGAGCAATTATTCACTGCTAATTAATGTAAACAGATACAACTTTATGAAAAGCAATTTTATAATTTCACTCAAGAACCTTAAAAATATTCACACTCTTTGGACTGCTAATCATCTAGAAAGTTACTAGAGAAAAATAATATTTTAAAATATATTAATAAAACTACATATAAAACTATCTTAGCTTATCACAAATATCATAAAACATTTTGAAATGTTTAAAATGTAGTATAAATACCTGAGTAAAAATCAGGATGAGAGACAGAAAACTATTCAATTATTGTAAATCAGGTATTAAAAACAGGAAGGAAATATTAGGAACACAGGAATAAAAATACTAATAGGAATTAGTCTGTCATCATGAAGAATGATTAATTTTCATGTTTTCTGTATAATATCTGATTTTAAAGTAAAACCTATTTCTTTTTAAATGCCATGCCTTTATGATCTGAAAACTGGAAACTTCAAAAATAACAGTTGCTTGGTAATTTGAGTAAATTATTTTCATTTTTAATAAAATTATATGATGAATGCAAGGTATGAAATTACATAAAAATGGCTCTAAGAAAGTCACTATGTGAAACCTGGAACCTCAGACCAAAAAATAAAATAATATAATATAATTAAAAATAACAAAGTAAATAAAATAAAACAAGACAAAATAAAACTTTAAAACATCCAGGCCACCATAATCATGGCCATTGCACCCCCTTGTGGCAGGAATGCCAAGCAGGGAAACAGAAGGTAAGAGTCCACTCTAGCTGGGAAAAAACCACAATATCGCAAATAATAGACTTCTAAAAACAAAGCTCTGTGTTCAAAACATCAATAAAAACATCTCATCCACACAAATCAACACTGAAATAAATGTATGCTTTCGTCCTGTCTGTTCCCTGGTATTGAAAACCACCACCATATGTATTATGTTCTATACCCTATGAAGGGGCCATTCATGTTGAAAGGATAAATTATCTACTCTGGGGCATATTATCAAATGGCTTATTTATTTTTATCAGTTTAGGCCAAATCTCCATCATACGCTCAGCCTTGGGGTTACCTCAGGTGAAAAATAAATTCATCAGGATAAAAAGCAAGTTATGATGGCAGTTTAGGTGAAGGTAGAGAAACAGGAGGAAATTGAGTTCTGAAGCATTTAAATATCAAAATATCACAAATTAAAAAGCTAACATCGCAACAGTAGTTTTCCGCTTCTCACATCGGGGAAGAGTTTTAAAAATTACAACACTCACTCTAATCAAATTTTACCTCCCAGCATTCCCCCAGAATGGTTTCTGTCACCAACACTCAGCCTCAGTTTTAGTACTTTTATGACTGTAAGCAATTTTTTGGATGTCTCTCAACCTTCACCCAGAAGAAGATATATGAGCTCTGCATGGGAGAAGTTTCAGAGCAGCTGGGAGAGGAGTGATAAAAGCCACTGAAGGCTTAGGAAACTAAAGGGCTAGAGAGAGGGAGCAGGGAGGTGGCATGTTCCTTTTACTTTTCCTGTTTCTTTAAGCAGAAGGCTTATTTAGAATCCAGGTTCAGAAGCTCAGAGCCTGTCACAAACAGAGCACTTGGTGAGGCTGGTGCAAATATGGAGAGAGGCCTGAAGTCTTCGAGGGTGGGTGCTTGTCCTTGCAATCCCTCACATTCTCAGGCACCCACTCCCGCCAAGTGTACAATTTAGGGCAGACTGATAAGGTTGGTTCTCAGGGCATGGAGTTCATTGATGGTGATGGAGAGGAAGTCCGTGTGCTCTGTGGTTAAGAGCATGCAGCCTTTAAAGCCTGCTCTCGAAGGTGATCTGTATCTCACGTGCCTCCTGCTAGAATGCTGCAGGTGGGTTACTCTCATGAGTTCCTGGAAGGAGTAACAGTGCCCGGTGGTTTGCACATACCCAGATGTTTGCCATCTAGGGATGAGGATGATGGAGCCAGGGGTAGCAAGGAAGATTTTCTCCTACCCTAACGTCAACTGAGCCTGCATTAATCACTGGGAAGACAAAGGATAAAAGGCTGGCTTGTTCACCTTTATCTGCCAAGGAGGCCTTAGCTGGGTCTTATTGGATGATTACAAGGATAATTATAAAGTTTACATTGGAAGAACGTTTGAATGATCTTCCAGTCCATTCCTCTGTCAAAAGATAGGGAAAAGTGATACCATGTATGAACAAAAACGTTATCAAGATTAATTTTGAAGAACTTCAAATATACACCTATTGAAAACAGTGATTATTACCCCCAAACACAAGAAGTCCTTCTGCCCAACTGAAATCTTTGTCTTGAATTGGGATCATGCACCATTGTATAAAAATTCATTACAACTATTACCTCATTATTGGGAGGAGGGGTGCTTTGGGATGTCAAAGAAGCCGTAATAACCTTTTTGCTTTGTTTTATTTTAATTTGGCTATGTTGAGTCTTCACTGTAGCACACAAGCTTAATTGTCCCATGGTATGTGGGATCTTAGTTCTCTGACCAGGTATCAAACCCCCATACCCTGCATTGGAAGGTGAATTTTAACCATTGGACCACCAGGGAAGTCCCCATAATATCTTTAGCATTTCAATTAAGAAAGAAATAAATGAATGACATTGATTCAGGAATAAAACAGTGTTGGTCATAAGGATATTGAATAATGACATAATACTATGTTAAATTCTATTCAGTAATTGCATATTGCAAAGTGGCATTACCCTTTTAGGAAGATCTATGGAAATTTACATGAAGTAAGAAGTCTTTCTCAGGAAGTATTCTGGAGCTGGGATGAGGGGATGGGAGCCAGTGAGTGAATGAGTGAAAGAGTTGGCCTTAGCTTGGAGCACAGTCAGGTCACCTAGAGGAACAGGACAGTAAGTGGATTCAGGCAGGTGGATGTGGTTTTTTATATATATATATATATATATATATATATATATATATATATATATATATATATATAACTTATGGAAGTTCTCTTCTGGTTGCTTTAATTTTCTGAATTAAAAAAGAAGCAAGATCATCTATCAAGAGTGAAGATGGTGAACGAGGCAGTGGAGATTTGAGGAACTATATAGATCCAGGAGTTAAGAGGCAATAGCTTGGTGACTAGCACCAGAAGATAAGAGAAAACATGAAATAGTCATGTAGGAGAGTGGAGGCACAAATATGCATTTCAGCAGCATTACAGGCCCCACTGAGGTTAGCGGTCATGCATTTCAAGTGAGATTAGTCAGCAGGACTGCAGGTTTTTCTCCACCCACATTCAAGCACAGAATAAGTGGAGACTTGAATTTAACTAGGGTTGATTATGACCAAGTGAGAGAGGTAAAGACGGAGGTCGTGTGCAAAAGGAGTGGTAATAATAAGGCCATGGGATTTAAGCAGGATAGGAAGGGGAATAAGGACACAAGGGCAAAGGACTGTAAACTGATTATAGGGTTTAGCAAAGGGTGAGGAAACAGGTGACACAGATTGTTAGAGTTGGGGTATTCGACCCTCACACCTGTCACCTATAACTATTAACTTTTCCATTCCACTTCATGTCACTGAAGTGCAGTTTAATCTACTGCTGATTTGTGTATCTGACTCCAATTTAGTCTGGAGAGTAATGGAATTCACCAAGGGCAGAGTGGTCAGATTGGGGGATGAGATGACATGGGAGTGGAGGAAAGATCAGCTTAGGTTCAGAATCCTAACATGCGGTTTAGTGAGGAAGCAGTCAAGAGGAAGTGTCCGAGATAGACTAACACTTGACTAGAAGTTGAGAGAGCCCACTTGAATAGTACTTTGCGTATAACAAGTAGTTACTGAATATAATTAAAGAATGAAATTGAATGGACACAGGAATAGCATTCACAGCCTGGAGGAACTAATTGAAAAGATATGATTCTCCTGAGAAAGATGATAAGTAGTGGCAGTAAATATGCTGAGAAGATGTAAATCTGAGAAACTTTCAGGGTAAAAATCAATAGGACTTGATGCAGAAGTTGGGGAGAAGTGGGCAGGAATGGAGAAAGGTGATGATGGTGTCCTGATTGCTGACTTGTTTAATGGTGTGGATGGCAATGCCCCACAGTAAGATAAGGAATGGAAGAAAGGAGAATATTAGGCTAAGTGCCAATGGGAATGGTGAACAACACTGAGCTTACTGAGTCTGAGCTATCTGTGGGAAATATGCATGGAGATGTCTAATGAGGACGTGGAAAAATGGGCTCAGTCAAGACCCAGGCTTGAGGAACTCGCACTGTAAAGCCCCTCAGGCAAAAGCAAGCAGGCTCCAAAACATAGCGAGGGCACCTGACCTTGGTCCCTTGCCTCTTTTACTCTCTCTCACCCGCAGGGGTTGCAGGTTTGTTCCCTGGTTCAGAGAGCTGAGATCCCAGGCCAGGACTCCAGGTCAAAACAGTATAAAACAGAAACAGTATTGTAACAAATTCAATAAAGACTTTAAAGAATATGCTCCCCTTAAAAAAAAAAAAAGTTACATGTCCAATCCCTATTATATGACTTAGCAGTCCAGGACTGTGCTGTTCAGGACTCCATTCCAAGATATTTGTTTGCAATGGAACAGATGTATCAGAATCACTGGGCATTGTGAACAGCACCAATTAATAAAGAAAATCAATGATGATGGCCAAAGTTTCCAACATATAACTGTGATTGAGGGACCATGGCACAAACATGAAAGCCAGCAAAACCCAGTATCACCTGCAGTGGGTTCTGAATAAAGGTGGATGCCAATTCACCAGGAAATAAGAGAAAGATGAAAGATAGATTATGAATAAAGGATAAAACTAGAATAAGATTACTCATTAAAGGACACATGACAAGATGCCATATGTTCTGTGAAGAGAAGCTCAGAGGAACACTCCTAAGGTCAGGAAAAGTTGACATAAAAGGATGGGGGGAAAATATCAACTTTTCAGATAAAGCATTGACTAAGATGGAACTCCTTGGAAGGAAGGTTGTGACCAACCTAGACAGCATATTCAAAAGCAGAGACATTACTTTGCCAACAAAGGTCCATCTAGTCAAGGCTATGGTTTTTCCAGTGGTCATGTATGGATGTGAGAGTTGGACTGTGAAGAAAGCTGAGCGCCGAAGAATTGATGCTTTTGAACTGTGGCATTGGAGAAGACTCTTGAGGGTCCCTTGGACTGCAAGGAGATCCAACCAGTCCATCCTAAAGGAGATCAGTCCTGGGTGTTCATTGGAAGGACTGCTGTTGAAGCTGAAACTGCAATACTTTGACCACCTCATGCAAAGAGTTGACTCATTTGAAAGGACCCTGATGCTGGGAAGGACTGAGGGTGGGAGGAGAAGGGGACGACAGAGGATGAAATGGTTGGATGGCATCACCGACTTGATGGACATGGGTTTGGATGGACTCCCAGAGTTGGTGATGTACAGGGAAGCCTGGAGTGCTGCAGTTCATGGGGTCGCAAAGAGCTGGACACGAACTGAGCGACTGAACTGAACTGAAGATGGAACTGCCAGTACCTGGGATCAGCCCTTTATACAGGCAGTCCCTAAGTGGTGACACCTAAACTAAGGGGCAGGGTGCTTTGATGGCACAGGTGTGTAAATCAACATAGTATGATGGGACTTTTTTGGTGGTCCAGTGCTTAATACTCTGGCCTTTCAATGCAGGGGGTGAGGGTTTAGTCCCTGGTCAGGGAACCATGACCCCACATGCCACATGGTGTGGCCAAAAAAAAAAATACACACACACACACACACACACACACACACACACACACACACAGAGTATATATATAAATGTATATATATGTATAGTGTGTGCGACATGCAAATTAAAAGCACATTGAAATACCCAGACTCACTTACTAACATGACTAAAACTTAGAACCTAGCAACACCAAGTGCAGAGAAGGATGTAGGAGCAACCAGAACTCTCACGCTTCAGCGGGAGTGCGAAGCAATAGAGTCACTTGGAAAACAGTTTGGCAGTTAGATGTAAACTTATCATAAGCCCCAGAAATCCTATTCTTAAGCATTTACCCAAGAAAAATAAAGGTAGGTCCAAAGGTAGGTGCATGTAGGTCCAAACAAAGACCTACATGTAAATTTCTCATCATCACAACCAAAAACTGTAAACTCAAATGTCCATCAACTGGTATATGAATAAATACCATAACACAGCCATACGATGGGATACAGTCAACAATGATAAGAAGCAAAGTACTGACGCACCAGAACATGACGGCATCTGAAAAGCATTATGAATGTGAAAGAAGCCAATTGCTAGAGAATATAACCTCAAACTAGGGCTTCTCCAGTGGTTTAGCTGTAAAGAATCTGCCTTCAATGCAGGAAGCACAGAGATGCAGGTTTGATCTCTGGGTCCTGAGTCAGGAAAATCCCCTGGAGGAGGGAATGGCAACCCACTCCAGTATTCTTGCCTAGGAAATCCTATAGATAGAGGAGTCTGGTAGGCTACAGTCCATAGGATTGCAAAGAGTCAGACACTACTGAGCAACTGAGCACACATACACACATACACAAACACACATACACACACACATACACACACACACAACCTCAAACTACTTGCTCTTCAAATTTTAGCAAAAGCTCTGTTCTCTCGTATTTTTATTTGAAAAACATGTATTCAGTTTACTATTTCATTATATCAGTGATGAGCAAACAATCTTGCCCAAGGGAAAGTTCCAAAAAGAACAAAAATATTTGCAGGCTAGAAGTTATTTTATAAATTATACAGACAGGTATATTTTTTTCAGGAGGTACAGTATCTGCAACTGGGTTTAAGCATTTGTTTAATATTTCTCTAACCAATGGTTCCAGATTATCTGGAAAATTTTCTGAAATGACAGAGACACACATCATAGAGTATCTGGTTTTAACTTTCGCCCTTGAATAGATGTTTCTGTTGTGTAAAGTATTCATGAAGTGCATCACTGTCCCAGATAACTGAGTCTTTAACTCTGGGTCACAGAAGTCAGCTCCCACAAGCCTCCTTCTCTCTAGGCTCCATCTGCCCCATGTCTCAGTGAGCCGTGTGGTTAACCAGACCGTCTATACCATCCTGACTAGTTGATGGCTCACCATGGTGATGCTTACCACAGAAATATAATAACTGTGTCTCTCAGCTCCAGAGAGAAAAGAGGGGGGTAGGAGAAATGCATGCATTTTCTTCATTGAAAAGAAGTAGAAACTCTCATCTTGAAAAATGTTTGTGTAACAAAAACATTCCCTTTGGAGACTCTTCCTCTTTTTTTTAAGACCTTTTGCCTACACCATAAACGAGACGGAAAGACAACCCTCAGAACAGAAAAAAGTATTTGCAAATGAAGGAACTGACAAAAGATTCATCTCTAAAATATACAAGCACTCATGCAGCTCAATATCAAAAAAACAACAACCTAATTGTTTAAAAATAGGCCAAAGACCTAAATAGACAGTTCTCCAAAGAAGACATACAGATGACCGAGAAACACAAGGAAAGATGCTCAACATAGCTCATTATTAGAGAAATGTAAATCAAAACTACTATGAGGTATCCTTTACACCAAATCAGAATGGCCATCATCAAAAAATCTACAAACAACAAATGCTGGAGAGGGTGTGGAGAAAAGGGAACCCTCTTGCACTGGTGGTGGAAATGTAAATTGACATAACCACAATGGAGAACAGTATGGAGATTCCTTAAAAAATAAAAATGAAACTACGGTGCGAGCCAGCAGTCCCGCTACTGGGCATATATCGTAAGGAAACCATAATTCAAAAGGACACGTGTATCCCAGTGCTCACTGCAGCACTCTTTACAACAGCCAGGACATTGACAGAGAAATGGATAAAGTCGTGGCACACATACGCAGTAGGATATTACTCAGCCATGGAAAGGAGCGAAACTGGGTCATTCGTAGTGATGTGTCTGTCATGTATAAGTAAGTCAGAGAGAGAGGAATAAATGTCATAGATTAGTGCCTATGTATGGAATCTAGAAAGACGGTACAGACGAGTCGCAGGAATAGAGACACAGATGTAGAGAATAGACGTCTGGCAGGGGGCAGGGGAAGAAAGGGTCAGGCTAATTGGGAGGATAGCACCGACACACATGTATGCTTGTTGTTCAGTCATGTTTGACTCTTTTGAAACCCCATGGACTGTAGCCCACTGGGCTCCTCTGTCCATGGGATTTCCCAAGCAAGAATACTGGAGTGGGTTGCCATTTCCTTCTCCAGGGGATGTTCCCAGACCAGGGATTGAACCATCGTCCCCTGCACTGGCTGGCAGATTCTTCACCATTGAGCTACCAGGGAAGCCCTATATATACACACTACTGTGTGTAACATAAACAGCTAGTGGGAAGCTGCTGTATGGCACAGGGAGCTCAGCTCGGTGCTCTGTGATGACTCAGATGGGTGTGACGGTGTGGGGAGGGGATAGTGTCATGAGGGAGGGGATATATGTATACATACAGCTAAGTCACTTCGTTGTACAGCAGAAATTAACACAACATTGCAAATCAATTATACTACACTTTGTAAAAAGCCCCTTTGCCTGTTCTCAGCCTCAGCTTTGAGTTCAGGGCTAAAGAAAAGTCAAACATGAAAAACCCGGCTCTGCGGCTAGAAGTGAAATATTCCACAATCATTTATTGCTCAGCTTGAAACACTCCTGAGTTGTTACTATAGTTGTAATTTTTCCAGATTTCTTCAAACTGGAGATCAGCCAGTTCAAATAGGTTCTAAATAAAAAAGGAAGAAAGAGAGAGGAGAGAGGACAGAGAGAAGGAAGGAAGGAAGGGAAGAAGACAGGGAGGGGGGGAAAGGTAGGGAGGGACAAAAGAGGAAAAGAAGAAGGGAAAAGAGCTCCTATGGAGAAGATACTGCTCAACATGCATTTCTAAATGATCAATCTTAATTACTCCTGCTGAATGTTCAGAAGTGACCAGAAAAATCAATGAGCTTAATCTCCCACATTTACGGGGGTAGCAGCACGTATTAGAAAACTGGGTATATCCATCATGAAGCGCGACTTGGCCACCACATCCTTCCACTCTCTCCTCCCTAACCAAGTCAGTAGAAATCAAATCTCAGTGTTGCTTTTCATGCCTCATCATACAGAGTGGTTTTTAATGCACAAGTATATATGATTGACCATTGTTTTATAGCATGAAATTTAACCAAACATATATGTAAACAAGGTAAACTTACAATATGATGACCCTATCAAGTTGAGGTAAATACTATTAAGACATGTGTGAAATGCATCACTAATTCTCAGTGATTCACAGAGGCCATGATTCCTGCGGGTTCTGTCACTTGCACAAGTTTGGGGACACCTGTCCGGCAATCCTTGTGTGACACCAATGTCTTTCTCTTCAAAACGTCAACCCTACTCTCATTCTCCTGCTTCCTGAACCAAAAGCCTTCAACTGACACACTTTTGCTCACTTACAAGCTTTCCTTCTGCCTCAGAGATAGTATTAGCAGTAGAGGGAGGCAGACAGAGAGACATAGACAAAGATAGAAAAGCATTTGGTGCCCAAAGGCAAACCTTTCCGGTCAGGTCACATCAGAGCCACCTAGAAGGAGAAAGAGGGTCACAAACAAGATCAGAAGGTTCCTGAGAGCAATACCTAAGAACCTAGGAGACTGGAAGAATCCAAGATTCCCTCCAGGAAGCCCCACAGGGAGGAGGGGAGGGCCCTTTGGCTGACTAGAATTTCAATTTTAGATAACTAAATTGGAAAAATATTTTAGATAGTCAGGAGGACCCAAGTGACCGAGGTTGTCTTTGCTGACTTTTTCTGTCTTCCTTGCAGACCACAAGCATCGCGGTGGAGAGAATGGCACCTTTGTGATCTCTGATTCCCCTGTAACTGACACAGCACATGTGTATATACCAAGTCCCTTCAGTCGTGTCCAACTCTTTGCGAATCCATGGATGATAGGCCGCCAGGCTCCTCTGTCCATGGTGATTCTCCAGGCAAAAATACTGGAGTAGGTTGCCAGGCTCTCCTCCAGGGAGCTGACACAGTAGTAGCCCTTAAAAGGAAAATTTTCAGAGGATGACTAGAAAATTGAATCTACTTACCAGCTCAATATGTCAACCTCCTAGAGGTGTGTATATTTAATTTTTCAAGAAAGTCCTCAAAAGAGATGTTTCAAAGAGAGGATTTCAGCAAAGCACAAAGATATATTTTGGAGGCAGAGTCTCTTCCCATTACCCAAAAATCTCAGCACAGAGAATTGTCTCTCTTGCTAATCTTGAGATCCAACCATACCTGACATTCCTGGAGGAATTCCATGTGAGAATGAGAACAAAGACTGAGAGGCTATGAAAGTGGAGTAAACAGATTTTCCTGCAAAACAGCATGCCCAGAAAGACCAATAGCCATCTACCTTACCACGTTGCCTTATTGCCCTTTAACCCAGCAAATTCAAAGAGTTGGGTGAAGCCAAAGGATTTTAAAGAACCCTTATAGTAAATGTGATTGTTATACACTGTTTACTTTTATGTGTTTAACCTTGAAAGGCTACAGAAATGAAGGTCATTTGGGAGGCTGAAAATGTAGGTCGAGTTCAAGTTCGTGGAAGGAGCACCCTACAACCTTGACTTCCTTCCCCTGAGGTTACTGTAAGAAGTTGCCTGTTTCAGTCAGACGCTGAGAAGCCAACTTCAGGTCCCAGATCACTCTTCGTGCGTCTCCCACACAAAGCTCAGCAGTCAAACTGAAACAGCATCCCTCTACATCCTTTCAGACCCCCACATGGGTGAGTCAGAGCCATTTCCCAGCCTCCACCTTCTGCTCTCACCAAAGGCATGGTTCAATAGAACTGGCCCCTGGATAAAGCAAACTGTCCAGAATACACTAAAAAGAGGTCTCAACACTTGAGCCTCCATTACTGCTCTGCGGCATGAACATTCTCGAGGAGATTAGAAACGGGTAGACCACGTGTGTGTTAGTCGCCCAGTTGCGTCCGACCCTTTGCGACCCCATGGACTGTAGCTCACCAGGCCCCTCTGTCCATGGAATTCTCCAGGCAAGAATACTGGAGCGAGTGGATTGCCAGTCCTTTCTCCAGGGCATCTTCCCTACCCAGGGATCGAACCCAGGTCTCCTGCATTGTGGGCAGATTCTTAACTGTCTGAGCCACCAAGGAAGCCTGGGTGGACTGTAATCAATAATTTCTTGAGTGAATGTTCTCCCAGCCTGGAAACACAATTCTTAATTAGGCTAATCAAACATCCACGTTGATGAAAACTTAGCCATGCAGGAAAGAAAATGAAGATTCAATTAGCTTCCTATCACTGCTATAACAATTTACTACATGCTTGGTGGCTGAAAACAGCACACATTTATTCTCTTACAAGTTCACTGGGTCAAAGCCAAGGTGTCAGCAGGGCTGTGCTCCCTCCAGAGGCTCTAGGGGAGAACAGTTTCTTTGCCATTTGCAGCTTCCAGAGCTGCATCCCTCAATTGTGGTCCCTTCCTTCATCTTCAAAGCACATCACTCCAACCTGTTGTATCAGTCATGTCATCACATCACATCATATTTTGTCCTCAAATCTCCCTCTGCCTCCCTCTTATAAGGACATCTTATAATTACATTTAGAGTCCACCACAACAATCCAAGAGAATCTCCCATCTTAGCCACCTTCGTGTGATCAAATCTACAAAGTCTCTTTTGCCGTTTAAGGTAACAGTCACACATTCCAGGGATTAGAGCATGAGTATCTTTGGGGCCGTTATTCAACCTACTATTCCATGTAAGAAAGAGTTTCAAAGAAGAAAACAATCAGACACACCCTACAGCACCCTACAACTGAACATAAGATTATCTTGATTATTTAGGAAACAATATCTAAGTTTTTCCTCACTATGAATATCAATGATCACCATATTCTAGGAGCATAGAAATGCTTGTGAATATAGAGTTCCAGAGAATAAATGAAACCAGAAATTCAGCTCTTTGACTTCAGAATAAACTATGAGGTATGGAATCATTTTTGTTCAGTAAGAGTGCCCTAAAATCTTTGAAATCTTAAAGCAAATAGTAGAGAATTTGATAATTTATTTTCAAGAGGCAAGCAAATTTTTTGTTTCGCATTATATGTATCTTGAAACCGCCAATTTTTTTTTTGAGAAATGCAAACAGTTGGGTCATTTAATTATGCAAATATAAAAGAGAGCAACTTAGGAATTATAGTTCCTGGGGATTAAACTGCTTTCTGTAAAAGGTGATTAGGTCATTTATACCATAGTCAGAGTTCCGTTTCTGCAGACTACATCCTTTGCAAAAAATTATTATCAGTATTCTGTATTGCTGTACCCTGTTGTTTTTTCATATACAGATCTGTGTTTGTGAGATTTTAATTAGCACTTGTTGAGATGGCCAAAAATGCTGCAAAGATATAAAGGCACAATTTTTAACTATTGCTGGAAGACAGAACAAAAGATAGACTTGAATTAGGCATAGCTCAGGTTGCCTAGACTCACAAATTTAGGGCTAAGTGAACATTTAGAAAGAATAACTATGCTGGGCTGAAATAATTGTTCTTGGGGCCTGGCTTGATTACTATGGCCAAGTAGTAAATTATCCCTCAAATTTTCTGGTATAAAGCAACCATTTTAAGTTCAGAGCTAATATTATATGCAATGATGAGGGGCTGAGAGCTTTTCCTCTAAGATCAGGAACAAGACAAGGGTTCTCACTCTCTTCACTCCCATTCAACATCCTACCAGAAGACCTAGTCTGAGTGATCATGTAAGAAAAAGAAATAGAGGGCATTCAAATTGGAAAGGAAGAAATAAAATTATCTTTGTTTTCCGATGACATGACTTTTTCAGAGAAAGGCCTAAAGACTCATGAAATGACCATGCAATCTAATCAACAACTTCAATAAGACTGCAGGATACAAAATTAACATGAGGAAATTAGTAGCATCTTTATACACGAACAATGAATTATCTGAAAAAGAAATAAAGAAGCAATCTCATTTACAACACCATCAAAAACAATAAAAGACTTAGAAACAAATTTAGCCAAAGAGGTATAAGATCTGTTACTGAAAGCTGTAAGACAATGATGAAAAAAATTAGAGAAAACACAAATAAATAAAATAATATCTTATGTTCATAGACTGGAAGAATTAATATTGTTAACATTTCCATACTACCCAAAGCCATCTATAGTTTTAATGTACTACACATCAAGATTACAATGGAATTTTTATAAAAATATAAAGCACAATCCTAAAATTCATTTGGAACCATAAAAGACATCAAATAGCCAAAGAAATATTGAGAAAGAAGAGCAAAACTGAAGGTATCACACCTGCTGATGTTAAGCTATATTATGAAGCCATAGTAATCAAGATGGTATAGTATAGACATAACAGGCATATGGACCAATAGAACAGAATCAAAAGCCCTAAATAAACCCCATGCATTTATGATAAAGTAATTGATAAAAGAGCTAAGAATATACTAAATGGAGAAAAGACAGTCTCTTCAATAAATGTTGCTGGGAAATTTGGATATTCACGTTCAAAAGAATGAAACTGGACTCCTGTCTTATAAGAGTTACTCATAAAAATTATCCTAAAATAGATTAAAGCTTAAATGCATTATATTTTTTTAAAAAAATATTTAAATTTAAAACATGAAATTATTAAACTCCTAAAAGAAAACAGGTAATAAAAACTCCTTGACATTGATTTTAGCAATGAACTTTTAGGTATGACACCTAAAACACAAGCAACAAAAGCAAAAATAAATAATAAGTGGGACTACATCATCAAACTAAAAAATCTTCTGCACAATAAAAGAAACAATCAACAGGATTAAAAAGCAATTTCTGGAATGGGAGAAAATATTTTCAAATCACTTGTGTGATAAGGGGTTAATATCCAAAATATATAAGAAACTCATACAACTCAATAACAAAAAAATCCAATTTAAAAATGGGTAAAGAAACTTATTGTGTGTTTCTGAATCCCAGTTGCACCATCTGGGGGTGGGGGTTTCCTCCACATCTGTATTTAGTAATTCTCAGACACAAGCTGGGTGTCGTTTAATTCAACTCAATCCTGACACCACCTACTCCAAGATAGTGGTAGATTCCACCAGGCAAGGGTTCAGTCCTACAGGATTCCGCCAAACCCTCACTTCAGGTGACCATCACAAGCCCAGGTTGTTACTTGTGTTTCTGGCCAACTTGCTACAGATTGAAAGTTCCCATGACCCCCTTGTACAATTTGATTAATTTGACAGAGTAGCTCACAGAACTCAGAGAAACATTTTGCTTACTAGATCCCCAGCTTATTATTAAAAAAAAAAAAAAAGTAACTCAGAAACAGCCAAATGGAAGAGATATGTAGGTCAAGGAATACGGAGAGGTTGCAGAATTTCCAGCCCTCTGTACGCTCATCACTCTCCCCAAATTTTCACCTGTTCACCAGCCCAGAAGTTCTCTGAAGCTAGTCCTTTAGGATCTTTACAGAGGCTTCATTGCATAGAATAGATTCAATTTCACAATGTATACATATGCCAAATCATTGTGTTATATACCTTAAACTCATACAATATTATATGCCAATCATATCTCAATAAAACTGGAAAAAATTAAACAACCATTTCATTTCAATCACAAAACTTTAAGAAGGGCTCAAACGGGTAGTTTTCTCTTGGGATATCATGTACAGTCACATAGGATCCTCAGCTTAAATAGGCTCCATGCTTGGTTTTATTCTCTGCTTAACAGTCTTAATTTTTTAACCAGAAGTTGTGCACTTTAATTTGTTTCTGGGCTCCACAAACCATGTAGCTGGTCCTGCTCATGAGGTGCCTTCAAATACTGGCTGGGCTTGACATTAACATTGACAAGTCGCTCAGTAGTGTCAGACTCTTTGCGATCCTATGGACTGGAGCCTACCAGGCTCCTCTGTCCATGGGATTTTCCAGGCAAGAGTATTGGAGTGGGTTGCCATTTCCTTCTCCAGGGGATCTTCCTGATCCAGGGATTGAACCCGGGTCTCCCACATTGTAGGCAGACGCTTTACCATCTAAGCCACGAGGGAATCTTGTCTAAATATTTCTTTGAGCCCCTTTTTTTTGGGGGGGGGGGGCAAGAATACTAGAGTGGATTGCCATTCCCTTCTTCAGGAGGTCTTCCCGACCCAGGGATTGAACCCGGGTCTCCCGCACGGTAAGCAGATGCTTTACCATCTGAGCCACCAGGGAAGTCCTGGCTGGGCTTACGGTCCTTTAAATACTCAGTTGGCTAGAGTGAGCAAGATGGCTCCCTCATGCGGCTGTCAACTGGGAGTGCCCTGGGACCATCAACCATAGTATCTATATATACTGGTAGCTCAGTGGTAAAGAATCTGTCTGCCAGTGCAGGAGATGTTTCCGTGAGTGGTGTGTCCCTTCCGGGGAGGCCTGTCACTCTCAGACCCCACCCCAGCTTCAGGGAAGATCCCCTGGAGAAAGGAAAGGCTACCCACTCCAGTATTCTTGCCTGGGAAATTCCATGGTGGGCTATAGTCCATGGGGTCGCAAAAAAGTCAGACACAACTTAGGGACTACACAACAAAATATACACCACATCTTCTTCATCCATTCATCTGTTGATGGGCACTTAGGTTGCTTCCATATCTTGGCTATTATAAATAATGCTGCTATGAACACTGAGTTGCAGGTTCAAATTAGTGTTCTGGTTTTTTTAGATATATCCCCAGGAGTGCAATTGTTGGGTCATATTGTAGCTCCATTTGTTTCTTTTTTGAGAAACCTCCACACAGTAACTGTACCCAGTAAAAGTCATTCTCAGATGACAAGAACTTCAATTTATCTAAATTCTCAAACCCAAATCATAGTACTTAGTGGATTTCACAAAGCTAAGCAACACAGAAAAAGAAAAGAGTTGTTTCCTTTTATGCTTAATTCTACATCTGCATGTTTTCAAATACAGTAACCAGAAGTTTGGCATCCTATATACAGATGCAGTCAAAAGCGAGTGGCTTTCTTAATGGATCTCACTTGAGGTTTGAGGTGACCGCAGAAGGCAATCAGGAGTTTGACAAGTGGTCTGTGGGAAATCAGGGTATTTTTTTCTCACAGATATTGAAAAGCCCAGGAGTGTGGAATAAGCAGATGCCCAAGGCTCTGAGAAACTCTAGCCTGATGGATTAGTATTCAGAATTTTCCGTGAGTGGTGTGTCCCTTCCCGGGAGGCCTGTCACTCTCAGACCCCGCCCCAGCTTCAGCAGAGGGAGTCCATCCAGAGCTATGCCTCCCAGATCTGGTTTCTGTCAGAATCACGAGAATGTGGGTTGTGGGAAATGGTTACACGGGTTCTGGTGTTGTCCCCACCACAAACAAGGTCTGGCCCTTGCCTTCAGGCCATGCAAAAGGCTGTGGTGTGTCACCTACAGACACATGTAAGGAAACCACAGAAGTAAGCCAGTGGAGTAAGAAGTCTCTTGAGTTTTGCAACAGCCACAACTCCGAACAACTCATAAACCCACCTTTGCCTGGTGCATTGATTTACTTGACTTTGAACAACAAGAATTAAAAGGTGGGAGCATTGACTCACAGCCCTTGCATAAGGGGGTTGTAAGTAAGACTAGTAACAGCTAGTTAGAACAGGAAGCTGCTTTATATTTATTATTTCATTTAATCTGTACCACAATCCTATGAGGCAACTATTATGATCATCCTCATTTTACAGTTGAGGAAACTGAGGCTCAGAGGAATTAAGTAACTTGCCCAATGTAGGCTACCGTGAACATTTTGGCCCCAAGGGAATTTTATTAATGAATTAAATCGATAGCTACCTCCATAGAGAAAGGATCAGATTTGTGGTTACCAGAGGCAAGGATTGAGAGAGAGGAAAATTGGATGAAGAGGGTCAAAATGCACAAACTTACAGTTATAAGATAAGTACTAGAAATGTAGTGTGTGTGCATTCTAAGTCATTTCAATCGTGTCCAACTCTGTGTGACCCCATGGACTATAGCCTGCCAGGCACCTCTGTCCATGGGATTCTCCCACCAAGAATACAGGAATGGGTTGCCACGTGAGTTTCCTTTCCTGGGGCCAAGCAAAATGGGAAACATAAGTTCTGTACCTCTTCGGATAATGACAGTAACTAGGTGCCCACCATTTTCTGGGTGCTCAACTGTCTTTTATACTTTATGTTTCAATTACATTACACTACTCTTTAAAATAGTTATAATTCTCCACTTAACATGTGAAGAAACTGTCTCAGAAGGACTAATTTGCCTACAGTTGTACAACCAGAAGATAGTAGACTCAAGATTCAAAGTCAAGAGCTGTCTAAACATCAAATGAAATTTCTACCTCTCTTAGAAAAAAAAAGGAAAACCAAACCAATTTCATCACCGTTTCTCCTTATGCCACCTCATAAGTATAGATGATTTTATTCAGGTTTGGGAAGGAGGAGAGAGGAAGAGAGAGAAATGAGAATGTGTTTTTCCACTCAGCCAAGTCTTCATATGTATGAAGTGGATATCAAAAGATAAGGCTATGTGCTTTCAAGTTTCCACGCGGAAAGAAAATTTCCTCTCTCCACACACTATACTAAGTGGTTGGTTCGGACACCGGAACCACTCAGCTTGACTATTTCTCCTACAGGCAAAAGAAAACACCTCCAAGTCCCAGATAGCTGGGTGCAGAGTTGAGGAGCTCAGGAGAGTCACTGGCGGCTACTAGGGGAAGACAGAGAGCCATCATTCCCTGCGGGCCTATGCTAGGGAAGCTGGAGACAAAAATGATGCAGTGCGCCACCTTGTGAGGAGGGGAGGATCTGCAAGTCGTGGAGGGACGCTGTAACTCAGGGCCGAGCCTACAGGGGACGCCATGTACAATGTACTTGGAAATGTGGGCTGGGGAGGTCCTTCAGTCCCGGTTCCCAGAGCCAGCCCAAGGCCACAGAGAAATAACTGCTGCTGCTGCTAAGTCGCTGCAGTCGTGTCCGACTCTGTGCGACCCCACAGACGGCAGCCCACCAGGCTCCCCCGTCCCTGGGATTCTCCAGGCAAGAACACTGGAGTGGGTTGCTATTTCCTTCTTCAATGCATGAAAGTGAAAAGTGAAAGTGAAGTCGCTCAGTCATGTCCGACTCTTAGCGACCCCATGGACTGCAGCCCACCAGGCTCCTGCATCCATGGGATTCTCCAGGCAAGAGTACTGGAGTGGGGTGCCATTGCCTTCTCCAATGACCGCAATGGGTCCTTATTGAAAATGCTATAGAACCAACATGAAAAGTCACGAACTTTAAGTCAGTGAACCTGTTTCTGTCACTAATTACCCAAGTGACTGAGCTTGAGCAAGTCATCTAATTCCTCTGGGCCTCATCAGCAAATGAGAAAGGTTGACAGGTGATCTACAGGGGCCCCTCCAGCTCTAACTTTGTGATTTTACCACAGGAGAAATTGCCTTCTCTGACTGTCTTACCGGCCTTCCAGTTTCTACCCCATTTATACACTTGCCACCAAAATTCTCCTATGAAATAACAGCTGCACTCTTTCCACATCTGTAATAAAGCATACAACAGCATCCGCATGTGGGCCTTGTGCTACTGTCCTTCGCCTACTGCCACGTTCATTTGTTCATTCACTCAATCATTCTTTCAAGAACTATTTATACGTATCCCCCAATGTGTGGGCTTTCCTAGTGGCTCAGATGGTAAAGAACCTACCTGCAATGTGGGATATCCGGGTTCAGTCCCTGCGTTCGGAAGATCCCCTGGAGGAGGGCATGGCAACCCACTCCAGTATTCTTGCTTGGAGAATCCCCATGGACAGAGGAGCCTGGCATCCTACAGTCCATGGAGCTGCAAAGAGTTGGACATAACTGACTAAGCGCAGCACAGCACCCCACTGGGTGCCCCCACATTTTTCCAGGCATATGCTCTTCCCCTAGTACACAAAGCTGCTCTGAGCCTCAGTGCTTTTGTTTATACTGTTCCCTCTCCTAGGATTACCCTTCTCTCATTTTCCTCTAAATAAGTAACTGTTAGTTACTCAGTCATGTCTGACTCATTGTGACCCCATGGACTGTAGCCTGTCAGGCTCCTCTGTCCATGGAATTCTCCAGGCAAGAGAGGGACCAGTGAGCCTCAGAGCAGTAGGGAGACCAGAATCTTGGAAACTTTGTGTCCTCAAGAAGCATAAGAGATGCATGAAAGACCCCCAGTGACCCCAGATGCAGTGACCACCATGGCTTCTGTGACCAGGGGCTCTGGGGCGGCTGCTACCAGGACGGCTGGCTGCCCACCCACCATGTGCATTTCTTACTTTTCTTCATGTCTTCATTGGCTACCACAGTGGCCAATAGATGTTCACTTTGTAAAATAATACAGACAGGAAGATGGAGCAGTAAAGAGTTACCAGGGAATGTGAGCTCTGTTTGCACATTTTCCCTTAACTTTCCTTGTAACCCCCAAGAATCATTAATAATAGAGTAACTTTCCAAGGCATGGAAAAACAGAGAGAAGACTGTGGTTGCTAAGGGCAGAAGATGGGGGGAATGGGCAGATTTCGGATGAAGGAAACACACTTTCAGTTA
Organism: Budorcas taxicolor; assembly: GCF_023091745.1. Lineage (NCBI taxonomy): Eukaryota > Metazoa > Chordata > Mammalia > Artiodactyla > Bovidae > Budorcas > Budorcas taxicolor. The sequence continues at coordinate 35,308,625 of NC_068920.1, read as the reverse complement.
TGAGATTAATAAATTCTGAGGATTGAATGTACTGCCTGATGACTATACTTATTAATAACAATATCATATTCTTGAAATTTGCTGAGAAAGTACATCTTAAATGTTCCCACCACACCGCCCCCCCCCCCCCACACACACACACAAAATACCTAGGTGAAGGGATGGAGATGTTAACAAACCTTATTGTGGTACTCATTTCTCCATACATACATGTATCAAATCACTACACTGTAGAACTGAAATTTACACCATGTTACTTATCAGTTATATCTCAATCAAGCTGGAGGGGGAAAAAAACTATTACCAAAATCATTCACAAATAATAATAGTAATTCTGACACTAGCACTCTGATGAAACATGAAAAATAAATGACAGCTATATAGAATTTCACAATCTTCAGGTTCACAAGGTTTGTGAATACAAGCTGAGACAGAACACAAAGATCTCAAGTGTCTTTCAACCATTAACAGTTTATTATATTAGTCCTTGATATATTAATTTTTCTCCCAGAATTTTGTATAGTCAATACATCATAAATACCTGGAGAGTTTCCTTACAAGTATAAATATCAGGCCAACCTCATCTGTATTTAGCAATTTTAATAAACAGGTGCTAGGCCCTTAGCCCCACCCTTGCCACCCACCCCATCCCACACAGCCCCTCCCACACTCTCTTACATGGTGGTTATATATCTGTTGCACTTGTGACCCAGAAGTCAGTTTTGCTAGCAGAGCCCCCAACCCACTGACTGCATGACCGGGGAGATGGTCATCATAGCACATAAGCAGAATGGGACCTGTATTCTCCTCCAACTATTTTTAGGGGGTTGGGTCATTGGAACATCTCAGGACCATATAAAGATGCTGAAGCCCCCAAAAATGACTCTATCTAATACAAAGCCTGCGGAATCCGGTGCAGATATTACAAAGAGACCTGGGAAGTGGAGAGAAATGGGAACCACGTAGGACTCATGACAGAGTGCTGGCTAAGAAGGGGCGTTTCCACAGCTTCTTCAGTTGAGCTGATCTGCCACCCCATCTGCCATCGGGTCATGCAGGTAGCGGACCATTGGGGTGACGCAGGTGCAGCCCACGGTCACCAGCACCTTCTCCAGTACAAACAAGCCAGGACAGCCCTTTCGCTTCCTCCGGAGGACCAGAAACTCCTGCTGGATTGGGACAGAGTTCAGGGTCCTGTCTTCCTGTCCCTCGGCGTTGATGCAGCCAATGTGTCTGCACTGGGCCTCCGCGATCTCAGAGGGGAACCGGTTGGGGTCCCGGGTGATGCTGCAGAAAGAGGAGGGAGAAGCGGATGGTGAGATCTGGCAGGAGAGAGGCACAAAGGATGGGGACCCCGGTGCACTGGGCTCCCACCTGCAGGAAGGTGATGCCGGGTAACACGGGGCTGCAGCGCAGGCGCGGAACAGACAGCCTGGACTCAGATGCCGGCCCCTGGCAGGGTGCTTAACTCCCTACGTCTACATTCCCTCAGCTATAAAATGGAGATTCTCATATTCCTCTCCCTTGCGGTTGTTGCCAACACTCTGTGATAACAATGAATATGAAATGCCATCACTGAAACGTTGGCATCCATAAATGTTAGATCTTTAGTTCCTTTTTTTAATATTTTTATTGTGAGAACCATCTTTCATCCTTTGGTTAGAGATTGGACATCACTTGGAGGTCCCCCAGTACACAGTCTCCAAAGCTTGCTGCTTAGGAAAGAAAACCAAAGCCCTGGGGGGTTGTGAATCCAATGCCTTCTTTCAATTTCTCCCTCCTTGCCAGGAGGCATAAAGGCCAATCCTGCCGACTAGCCACGGTACATACTCCCTTCCGGAGGAGAGGAAATACATTCGGGCAGCCCCAGAAACACTTCTCATAGTCCCCAGACTCTGTTTTCATACTTATATTTAGAGCATCTAAATGAATGCTTGGTACTCCAAGAATCTCTGTGTAAGACAAAATCCCAAGTCTGTACCCTTAACATCCCCACCTAGCATCTTCCTTCCCCAACTGGCCTTTCTCCTCCACTCTGCCCTCTCCACTCCTTGAAGATGGAAATCCAATCTGAGTGGCTTTCTCTGAACTGACTTTTCAGGTCCCCCCCTCTCCCTTATCCCCACGCAGAGACCATTATGTGGGCTGCTTCAAAGAGCCCTCTCTTCCAACACAAAAAAAGTTTCTCAGTTCCAAACCCAGGGCTGCATGAAGCAGAAAAAGGCAAAGCATCAGGAGAGGTTGGAAGCAAAACAGGCTTTTGAGCGCATAGGAGGACTTAGCCCAAAGTAGCAAGAAAAGGGGAGCTTCCAGGGAAAGTGGGATTTTTGCTTTTAAGAGTCAATGTAAGGACTATTATTTTTTCTGTATTTTTGAACTTCTTTACTGTATGGTTAGAATAAATTAACATATTTTCCCTAAGAACGTGGAGATCAGTCTCCTTGGCACGTACTTGTAATCCCAGGGGGAGATGGAGCGGTTCTGCAGGTTGCGTGAGAAGGAAACGCCCTGGTTCTGCCTGCGGATACGGATGTCAACCCTCACAGTGTGGTCCTCCAGAGGCGGGCAGAGGCCAGGATCACTAGTTCTGAGGGGTTTCTGAGCTGCTGCCTGCCCCAGGAGGGTGAGCCACAATGTCAATAGCAGCAGGAACTTGACCTGGAAGTAGATGAGAATGAGGTTGGTTAGGGACTCTAGGGCCACTTGCTGACAAGAGGCAGGTCATGCTTCAGCTGAACTCAACATCCCTGGGACAGGATCAGGGCTCCTCTCTGAACTTCAGATCGTCTCCTGGCAACGGACAGTCAGACATGAAGATTCCAGGGTGCCAACCTGAGAACTAAACTGTTTAGCCTGGTGAATGCGCCCTCCATAGTTCGAGAGCTTTTGAACAGGGAGACACGAGGATATCAGAATCTGAGACTGGGTTTAAATCCTGATCTGGTTTTCTCACCGAGCCTCTGCTTTCTCTTCTTTCCCGCCAGAGCATAACACTTGCTTTATAATAATATTCACAGGATTAAATAAAATGTTCTTTGTAATGCACTTATAATTAAAAATAGGGGCTTAAGAAATGATAGCTCTTAATTTCCAACCTCACATCCATGAATCCTCCACAAAACCCTTTGTCCCAGCCATTCCTGTCCCCCCAACCCCCATCCATCTAAATCTCCCCCTTCCATCAAGGACCCACTCAGAAGTGGTCTCCTCCAGGAACTGTCCCAAAAGTAGTTCAATTAGAAGTATGTTAATTGCCCTCAAATGATAAAGCTTTTTACCATCTAGCACTCAAGCAGCCCTTCTCTATTGTCTGGACATCTAGTATTTATGTTCATACACATCTTCACCTACTAAATGGTAAGTTCCTGCAGGAGAATATGTCATAGAACAGGTGTTTCAAAATACTTTCTGGATGACTGAAAGAGCTGGTAGGTGAGTGAATGAACAAAACAATTCATTCAAGTTACCAACGTAGTTAAACTGAACGCATTAAGAAAAACACCGTGCAAAACCAAATATAGCAGAGTTCCCATGATCCACACCGACTGAAGGAAGCAGGGGCACTAAGGACATACAACAGAGAAATCAACGCACTTCTCTTTGGCTCAGGAACATCCATGTTTTATACTTACTTTGAAACATTGGTTTATCTGGTATTACAGGAATGCACAAAGAAAGGGCACTGTGAAAATCTAACTAAAATCAAAGAGCTAAAAATTTCTCCAGCTTCCCTTTGTCAGAACCCCACGGTGACCACCGACCCTCACTGGGGATGAACAAGGCTCATCAACAACTCTCAACATAATGAAAATGAATTGCTTTCATCCTCAGGGCTCCGTGTTGTCAGACTCACACCTTCCGTGAGTTAGGGTTGGAAAGGTGCCTAGACGTGTTGGTTTAAATGGCCTTCATTTTTTATCTTTTGCAGATGCTGGAGGCAAGAAATGATAACAGTAAACCAAAAGGTCATGATGCCATAATGCTGTACTTAGGTAACTGATACTAAAAAACCCTATAAAGTGAGATTGACCCAGATAAGCCCAAATGGGGCCTAATTTGCCTCCAGATAATCAGCAGATGTCTACTTTCGTCTCCCATAATCATTCATTCATTCAACAACTCTTTCTTATCTCTGGAGTCTGATCATAAAGGACATGAGCTCTGGAATCAGAAGTCCTGGGTCCACAACTTAGTTCCAGGACTCTCACTAGCTGCAACTCAGTTTCCTCCACCAGAAAATGTGGAGATTAAAAGACAGGATCCATATAAAGCATGAAGAGCAGGGTCGGGATGTGGAAAGTATTCAGTATAGGAGCTACTGTTAGTCAACCTTTCCCTAAAGATGGGAAAGATGTAGAATTTGCCCTGCTGTACCTTCTATCTACACAAAGCACTATGATCCCATATTGCAGGACCTCAGTTCCCCAACCAGGGATTGAACCAGGGGTCACGGCCGTGAAAGCCCAAAATCCTAACCACTAGGTCACCAGGGAATTCCTGGTGAACTCACCAGGAAGCACTGTGAAGTTTTAAAAAGTAAAAGGAAGCCTGCTTGGAAAAGAGGGTCCTTAGCTTTTCAAGCATCACTTCCTTAAATTTCTTAAGTAAATCCCTCTTTTGTGTCTCCTCTTTCATTTTTTGGTATTCACTGACTCATTTCCAATTTTCATTATTGAAGCTTTAGAGTAAGTGTACCTTGGGGTTACCAGGTTTATCAATAATTACCAAATATAAATTGTATTTGCTTATATCTTTAGAGTGTTATAGAAAACACTTTCACATCTCTGTAATCTCTAGATTCTCACGCCTACCTTGAAGGACAGGTAGAGCTCATATTAGTTATCCCAATAAGGCAGGTGAAGAAGCTGTGTCTGATGCTCTCCAGCCTGCTAGTGCCAGTCTGAGGACGAGAATTAGGTGTCTGTGATCAGTGTTGCCCCAGCCCCTGAAGCTCATTACTGTTGTCATCAACACAGAGTCACCCACAGTGTTTCATCTCAGCATTGTCTCACTAGAGGAGCCAAGCATTTTAAGCCATGTGACAGCCATGTCAGAATTGCATCAGTGTTGTAGGTCATGTAGCTTTTTATCAGAAATCAGATTACATCTGCAAATCACTGTGGTGTGCTCCATGAAGCTGTTGATCTGAAACTGTAGATTTCGGTGGTTATGAAACACAGAGCAGGGGCTGGATCAAATTCTTGCTGGTTCTTAAGAATGATACACAGAAGAGCACTTCTCTGAGAGGCTCAGATTATTTGAGTCTCAGATTCTTCTGTGCTGGCTTTCCTGGTGGCTCAGTGGTAAAGAATCCACCTGCAATGCAGGAGATGTGAGTTCTGTTCCTGGATGGGGAAGATCCCCTGGAGAAGGAAATGGCAACCCACTCCATTATTCTTGCCTGGAAAAACCCCATGGACAGAGGAGCCATCAGGCTACAGTTAACAGGGTCACAAAAGAGTCAGACAACAATTCTTCTATACCATCTATGAGGCAGGCAAATGGACATCACACCTTCTCTGTCTAATAGGAAAGAGAGGTAAGAGAAAGCACCATCGGAAGGTGGGCAGTGTCAGGACACCGACATGCTCTGCTTAACCCTGTACTTACTCTACTGTAAAATCCCCTAGGAGAATATCTGAACACTTGTCTCCTAACTCACCTGTGATTCGTGCTCACCCCCACGTAGGGATGTGCTCCAGAACCCGGCCAGCTTCTAGTCCATGAGATTTGCCTTGCCTATATATTGAGGATGTCCTGTGTGCCTGCACCTCCAATTTCTAATCCTATTATAATGTCCTTTGCCCTGTCATGTTTCTTGCTGACAGTCCAACAGATTTCCTCAGAAAAACCAGAAATAGACATGGCTTTAGAACACAAAACTATCCAAAAAATTGTTTAAACACAATGGCTTTAAGTTCAGAAATCTTGCATCTAAACCATTCAAGGGCAGAATGTTGTACATGAAGTCAAAAACCTAGATTCATGTCCCTTTTCTTGGGCATACAGTATCTGAGGATGTTAAATCACTTAAATTCATTGAACTGTTGTTAATCTGTACAATGGAGAAAGCAGTCCCAATCCGCTACATTAGGCTGGTGGGAGACTCGGAGGCAAAAATAATTACATCACTAGTATTAATATTTAATACTCTAATTTGAAAAGAAACATACCCTCTAATGTTTATAGGGGCACTGTTTACAATAGCTGAAATACGGAAGCAACCTCGATGTCCATCGACAGACAAATGGAAAAAGGAGATGTTACACATATATACAATGGACTGTTATGCAGCCATAAAAAAGAGTGAAATATTGCCATTTGCAGCTATATGGATGAGCCTAGAGATTATCACACTAAGTGAAGTAAGCCAGAAAGAGAAAGATAAATGTATATCACTTATATGTGGAATCTAAAATACGATACAAAGGAGCTTATTTGCAAAACAGAAACAGACTGGCGGACATATAGAACAAACTGATGGTTACCAAAGGGGAAGAGGGGTGGGGGGAAAGGTAAATTAGGAGTTTTGGATTAATATATGTACACTACTACATATACAATAGATAATCAACAAGGACCTACTGTGTAGCACACGGAACTGTATTCAATATCCTGTAATAAACCATAAGGGAAATTATGCTCTATTTATTCAGTTATACATAGCTTCCCTGGTGGCTCAGAGGGTAAAGCATCTACCTGTGATGTGGGAGACCCAGGTTCAATCCCTGGGTCGGGAAGACCCCTGGAGAAGGAAATGGCAACCCACTCCAGTATTCTGGCCTGGAGAATCCCATGGACAGAGGAGCCTGGTGGGCTACAGTCCACAGAGTCGCAAAGAGTCGGACATGACTGAGCGACTACCCTACCCTAACTGAATCATTTTGCTGTATACCAGAAGCTAATACAACATTGCAAATCAATTATACTTCTATTTGAAAAAAATACTCACTGAATTCTTTCTCTGTCCTTATTGTTCATTATATTAAGTGGCTAAGTTAACTAGAAGCTATGCCTTCAGAGATCTGCTATTTCAGAGTATATGTTTTATCATTCTCAGTGATATCAATTAATCCTCCATGAGGAAGATGAGAGGACAAGAAGTCACAGAGGAATAACAATGCACAGAGAGGTTAGGTAACTTATCCCATATCCCACATTTAGTAAGTGGTGAAACCAGGTCCCTCCCCCAGGAACTGTCCAAGTGTATCACTAGGTGGTTTCACTCCCTGCATCCAGGGGCACTCCTTATTTGCCAGTCATCTTGGGAGAATCATCACCCCTCTCAGGGCCCCAGCTTCCTTGGTTAAAATAAATCTATATAGATCCTAAAAGGCTGGCTAAGCTTCCCTAGGAGATAGGGCCAACTTAACTCTATAAGCAGAGACCATGTCCAGTTTGTGATGCCAAGAATTTCACAAGCTGATGCCAACCATGCCAAAGCCATTAGTAAAGAGCTATGGTTTTCACCCCACTATACCTTCTGGCTACTTTTTCTTTTTCTCCAACAGACTAGGGTCAGTAGTAAAGTCAGCTCTGTGTTTTAAAGAAATGAAACCCCCAAAGACCCCAATCCAGCCTCATTCCTTAGAAATCTGCTCTCCTGAGATGCTAGGGCTAACTGTACCAACACAGGGGTGATCCTGACCACTCACCATGGCCGTGTCACACAGGACAGTCATTGTCGTTTTGCTCTGGTTGCTTGCGTTGTGCAGGAAACTCCTTCTGTGCCTGTGCCGTCTTGTGTGTGCTAATGTGGTGTCAGCGAGAGTATCTGTCAGTTTTATAGCAATCTCTGTCCTTGTTTCAAGTGACCTGCTTACTGCCTCAGTTGTGGTTGCCCCAGAGAAACCGATGAATGTAGTGTTTTTTGTTTTTTCCTATTCCACTTCCTGAAGGGGGAGTCGAAGGCTGACTCTAGGAAGGGATGACGAAGAAAGGACCAAATCTTCCTCTCTTTCTGCCCCCACCCCACACTCATTGCCCTCACACTATAGCTAATCTCTTAACTGATATACTACAGAGATGAACGAAATGACAAACTGCTGTCATGAGTTTTCATATTCTTCCCACAAATGGCTAAGAATCTAGTCACGCACCTTCTGTTCTACTTTCCAGTGATGCAATGTGAACCGTGATTTCAGGGCACAAGTCATCCTTCAAGGAGACGCAGTATTAAACCATCTTTAGCTTCACTTTGTGAATGGAAAACCAAAACCGATGAAATGAATGGCATCAGTGAGAGAGTCAGAGTTGATATCCCCAGGCGGTTAGTTTCATGGTTTCCCTGAAGTAATTCTGTTTTAACCCAATGGTTTGACTCTTACTAGTGTTTAATAGACTGATAATCATTATTCATAGGACATAAAAACAACTGTTACCTTGGCTCTCTCTGACTGAACATGATTTGATTTTTTTAACCAAAATGGATTAGCAAGTAGAGCCTTTAAGTCTCTGATGTGTTATTTTAAATGACCTGCAAAAAATTAACTTATCTTAGTTCAGTGCTGGTCAACATTTATTAAGAACATGCTGTATGCTGGGCAATATAGCCTAGGAATACACAGAAATTTCTGAAATAGCAATAACTTACTTTCTAAAATGTCCGTTAGCCTTAGTCACTCAGTCATGTTTGACTCTTTGTGACCCTTTGGACTGTAGCCCAGTCCATTTATAGTATAAGCCCTTCTTATACTATAAATCATGGACTAACACCGGGGACACGTGATGAATATATGATGAACACACAGCTGATTATAGTGGAAGCTTTTCACTAACTGGCCCTGTACCACCCATGGCCCAAGCTATTACCAACTTTTAAGTTTCAGTAATTCACGTGAAGCTGTCATTCAACACACCGACTGAAGGAAAGCTACACGCCTCAAAATAGCCTGGAGTTAAAACTCCCCTCCAGATCCTCCCCACCATTCTATACATAATAAAGAACTTTCTCCCCCAGAGAAAGGAATGGACATTAAGATTGATGATGTTCAGCTGCCAACCAATCCCAGTCTCCGGACAGTCTCAGGAGTTCCTTACCCCAGTTGTTGAAAGTTAACTAATCAAAAATAATCATGAGGAAAAACAGACCCCCTCAAAATGATGCATCTCCACACATATGTTTTCTGTGTATACCTACTCTCTTCTTGACTTAGCCCAGCAGCCCACTAATCTGACTGCTGCCCCTTCTCGCCTCATTAAAGGTGATCTGTAAAGTGCCAGTCTCATTTTTTTTTTCTTCTTGAACCTCACCTTCTCTAACTCCCTTACCTTACATTTTTTGGTGCCAAAACCCAGGAAGTTGAGGATCCTTCTCGTTCTCCACGGCCAGCTCTTTGGAGCGTGGAAGCCTGCTGAGCTCACTTTTCTTCCCAGGCTTTCAAGACCTCCTGGAGAGGATGCCCTGTGCCTTCATGAGCAGTACAAGCCCTGTGTAAGGGCTTTATTGGTTTTCCATGTAGCCCGAGGAATATTGGCCTCCCTCTCTCTCTCTTTCTCTCTCTTCCTCTTTTCTCTACACTCTCTTTTTCATGAGACCAACCAACTCCAGGATAGAGGCCTTTTGCCATTTGACCTCCCTCCATCCACTACTAATTCTCGCCTGACCCAGTAGCCCGGGTAAGCTCGGACGGTACTTTAAGGCGCCATAGACTATCATCCTTTCCGGGTTCCCAGGGAACCCTCTGGCCAAAAGGCCCTCTGGGGAGGTACTTGGAGGATGCCCCTCCCTCCTTCAGAGTCTCTCTCACCCTTTGCCTCGTTGAAGGATTAGGTGATGACCTTTTCTCTCAACCAGACAGTCACTAGCCATTTGTATGAGGTCAAGCCAATCCATCCCATGGGGCTCACCCTTAAGCCTGTGTAAAATGAAACCTCAGACCTCTGCTCTTGACCAATCTCAGGGTTCATAAACTGGAGTCACTTTGTACTCAAATTTGGCCTCAATACAAACTGGATAACCAAAACTGCTGGCCTGAGTTTGGGACTTTCAATTACAATATTTTATCAGATCTCACTAACTTCCTCAGATGGAATGGCAAATTGTCAGAGGTCTCCTATACTCAAGCCTTCTGGGACCTTAGAAGCTGTCCCTCTCTCTGCAAGGACTGTTCTACCTATCAAATCCTCCTCTGTTCTCTCTCCCCCTCCATTACAAAAGAATCCAAATCTAGAGCTCCTAAAAGGCCCCCTAAACCCTCAGCCCCCAATTTCCACCCAGCAGATGAGCCCCCTCCCTACAGCCCCAGAAATGAGGCTTCCAGAGACAAGACCCCACCCTCTAATCTGCCTCCTCCAAATCGGGAAGCAATGACCCCAAAACCCCAAAAGAGATTTCCAACCCCCTCCATCAACCAGGACCCAAAGCAAACACATGTTTCCTCTCAGGGAGGTAGTGGGACCAGAGGGCCCTACATGGGTTCGTGTGCCTTTCTCAACTTCTGATATGAGCCAAGTTGAAGAAAAATTGGGATCTTTTTCAGAAAATCCTGCTAGATATAGGAAGGAATTCCTCGGCCTTACACAAGCATATCATTTAATCTGGAATGATCTTTATTACATCATAAATGCCACTTTAACCCCTGATGAAAAGGAACGGATACGGCCGGCAGCCCGAGCTCATGCTGATCTGCTCCATAACCAAGATAGGGTTAATCCAGTAGCTAATGATGCATTTCCTTTAACTGAGCCACAGTGGACACATCAAGCCAGCAATGCTGGCCTCCAGTACCTACATCATATGATCACCTGTTTACTAGAAAGAATGCTAAAAAGCTCTCTCATTCATGTTAACTACGATAGGATTAGGGAAATGACTCAAGAAAAGGATGAAAATCTTGCCCTTTTTCTTTCATGGCTTACTGAGGCAGTCCAGAAGTGCACAAACCTAGATATTTCCACCCCCACCGGGCTCCTATACCTACATGTCCAGTTCATAAGTCAGTCTGCCCCCGATATTCGCCAAAAACTACACCAGTTAGAAAAGGGCCCTAAAACCCCTCAGCGAGTTTTCCTAGAAATAGCCTTTAAAGTTTTCAATAATAGTGAAAGTGAAGTCGTTCAGTCATGTCTGATTCTTTGCGACCCCATGGACTGTAGCCCACCAGGCTTCCCCTTCCATGGAATTTTCTAGGCAAGAGTACTGGAGTGGGTTGCCATTTCTTTCTCCAGGGGATCTTCAATAACAGGGAGGAAGAAGCAAAAAAGGAAAAAGAAAAGGAAAGAGAGGCCAAATATGCTTTATTCACTGCACCTATCCAAGAAAAAAATTCAACCCCTCTGGCCCACCAACCTCGACCCACCCCTATGGGACCTAACCCTCCAGGACTCTGCGTCAGATGTAACCAAATGGGACACTGGGCTAAGTCCTGCCCAAGCCCCTGGCCACCCACCAAACCCTGCCCTACCTGCAAACAATGGGGCCACTGGGAAGTGAATTGTCCTCAGACGCTACCCACCAAATCTCAGGGTCCACCCCAGGCCCAACAACAATGGGTCGGGGGCCAGACTCTGGGGGGCCCTGGCACCCCAGACAATAGCTCCTCAGATGAGAGGGGAATTGACCCAATTGTGCCTGAGTTATTCCAGTGATGGAGCCCAAGCTCCAGACCCCAAGTCTGTCCCATACAGATGGACTCAGAGCTTCGGGTAATTGGCACAGTGGCCAAACACAAAGTCTCATTCCTAATAGACACTGGAGCAGCTTTTTCACTTTTAACCTCCTTTAAGGGCCCTCTCCAACCTTCAGAAGTGGCCATCGAAGGGGTCTCAGGCATCTCTTTTTATCCCCAAATAACCCCTCCTCTCCTTTGTTCCTTTGGCAAAACAACACTAACACATTCTTTTATAGTAGTTTCTCAATGCCCAATGGCATTGATGGGACATGATCTGGCTAAGCTACAAATTTCTATAAACCTCCCATTCTTAGATCCCGTATCAATTCTTTGCATCCAAATGGCACCTGAACCTCTGGCCAGCCCTCACTCCCAAAACCTGCTCCCTGATTTTTCCCCCAATATATCCTCAGGTCTGGGACACCAAAACCCCATCAATAGCTTGACACCATTCCCCTATACAGGTTTTTCTTAAAAATCCCTCTCAGGTCATAACTCAAACTCAGTACACTCTGACCAAAGAATCCCAAAAAGGACTTAAACCAATAGTCTCCCGATTGCTCAAAGTCGGCCTTTTGCAGCCTCTCTGTTCTCCTCATAATACTTCTATACTGGCAGTCAAAAAGGGACTGCACTCCTGGCATCTTGGTCAAGATCTTCGCAAGATCAATGAGGCCATAATACCCGTACGTCCTGTGGTCACTAACCCCTACACTCTTCTCTCACATAGTCCCCCTGACACAGTCTACTTCCCAGTATTAGACCTCAAAGACGCTTTCTTTACTGCACCTCTGCACCACTCTTCACCGCCCCTATTTGCCTTCACCTGGACGGACCCAGACACATATCAATCTCAACTATTAACTTGGACTGTTTTACCACAGGGGTTTAGAGATAGCCCTCATTTTTTCGGTCAAGCCCTCCAAAGAGACCTACAAACTTTAGACTTAGTCTCTACTACCTTGCTCCAATATGTAGACGATTTACTGTTATGGAGTTCCTCTTGCCGTAACTGCCTAGTCCACACTGCAACAGTAATAAATGGCCTAGGCAACTGGGGCTACAGAGTTTTGCTCTCCAAAGCACAAATTGCTTCCACCACTGCCAGTTACATAGGGTTGCTTCACACTCCCACATCCAAAATAATTCCAGCTCAGAGACTTCAAGCATTGACACAGACCCCCAGACCCCAAACCAAGAGGGAACTTCTTTCTCTATTAAGTCTATTAAACTTCTTCCGAATATGGGTCCCAAATTTTGCCCTCCACGCAAAACCTCTCTACCAAGCTACTCGAGGAAACTTAGATGAACCCTTATTCGCCCCCACCTCTCTCCACACCCCAATACAAACTCTTATCAAACATTTACTACAGGCCCCTTCTCTTTACTTACCTGATTACACCAAGCCTTTTTCCCTTTTTGTACATTCTCAGCAAGGACATGCCTTAGGGATTCTGTGCCAGAAACAGGGGTATATGTGGGGACCTCTAGCTTACTTATCCAAACAAATCGATCTTGTCATGTTCGGATGGCCACCTTGTCTCCAGACCTTAGCTTCAACTACCCTTTTAATACCTGAAGCCCAAAAACTAACCCAAAATGCTCCTCTAAATGTATGCTCTCCTCATTCCTTCAAAGATTTGCTCTCATCAGGCTTTCCTTTCTCTGCCCCCTGCTCAACTATAGATCTTCCACACACACCTCCTCGACCCATCCCTTTCTTTTATGCCCTGTAAACCTCTTAATCCTGCTAGTTTACTCCCTACCCCAGATCCAGAAGCAGAACACCTATCTCATGACTATATTCAGATCTTAGATATGACACTTAATCCCTTTGAACATATAACCGATCAGCCCCTTACTGACCCCACAGTCCCATCCTGGTTCATAGACGGCAATGCCCAGAAACAAGCCCCATTTGGGGCCAGATACGCTATAGTCCAGGGACAACCTGACAAAGTTATTCCCCCTCACCTCATCAAATCAGTCACACTCCCAGCTCACACATCCTCACAGCAGGCTGAACCGATAGCTCTTACACAAGCCTTGACCCTAGCCAAAGACCAAAAGGTAAACATTTCTGCTGATTCCAAGTATATCTATAACATGTTACATTCTAATGTTATAATCTGGAGGGAGAGGGGATTCCTAACTCAAAAGGGCACACCTATTCTCAGTGCTTCTTTTATTTCTGAACTCCTCCATGTGGCTCAACTCCCAAAACAAGCTGCTGTGATACACTGCCAGGGACATCAGGGGCATAGCCCTATCTCCTTTTATAGCAACACTGCAGATCATGAAGCAAAGTGGCAGGCCACCGCTGTCAGTTCTGTCTTTACTATAGCACAGATTGATGAGCCTGACATCCGCACATTACTTTCATATTTACATTCCTTTTTCCACCCCTCTGCAAAAGTACTGAAGACTTTCCTTCAGAACTTCATTGAGTTAACTAAGGACAATGTGATTTATTTAAATAATCTGACCCAAACATGTACCATTTGTCAGCGGACAAATCCTAACATTCGCCTCCCTCCTGTCCCCACCCACCAAATTCACAGACATCTTCCCGCACACGACTGGTAGGTAGATTTCACCCACATGCCACCCATAAAAAGGGTTAAATTCATTCTAGTCTTCGTAGATACATTTTCTGGATGGATTGAAGCTTTCCCAACTACTAACAAATGAGCCCCTACTATGGCTCATTTTATTCTTACTGAAATCCTCCCCAGGTTTGGAATGCCTTCCTCCCTCCAGTCTGACAATGGGTGGCTGAGTTCACATCCCAAATCACCCAAAATATTGCACAAACCCTTCAATTTCCTTGGAAGTTTCACATTCCTTACCACCTCTGGTCCTTAATGTTGAGAGAGCCAACCAGGTCCTAAAAGAAAATCTGACCAAATTAACAATTAAACTTCATTAAGATTGGACTAAACTAAGCTCCTCCCTTTAGTCCAGGCCTTACCAAAAAAACCTCTAAATGTCAGTCTGTTTGAGGCCATGTATGGGAGGCCCATAGTACCTTTAGGACTCTCTCATTCCCATGACGGTCCCAAACTGCCATCCCACCTTCCTTTTCCCTTGCTTGCCCAGATATGAGATGCCCTTTGGCAACATATAGATAACCTACTCCCTCGACCACACCCCAATCTCCCATAACCATCCCTCCAAATAGGAGACAAAGTCTACATGACAGTTCAGTCCCACTCAGATCTAACCCCAAAATGGCAAGGATCCTACACAATAATTCTACTGACCACTACCGCTGCAAAATTAAAAGAAATCACCCCTTGGGTGCACATTACTCGACTAAAAAAGTTTATGCAGCCCAGTGACGAGAATGCTTACCATATTAATTCTTACCAAGTGTCTCACACAGGCCCTACATCTCTAAAGTTCTCACGGCTTCCACAGGCCCCAGCTGATGATAGATGAGCCTATTGTTCATTTGCATCATGGCTACGAGTATCATTTGCATCGTGGGTTGCGAGTCCTCAAGGATCCATGTTCAAGCACATTGAAGATTACATCTTCACCCAGTGGCTGCAGGGAACCTTTCATAACTTTTATCCTTTTGAAATCTGATTCTTCTTCATAGTAGTCAATCTTATATTCACTTCCCCAAATGTTGGTTAACATCTTCTTCTTATATTCTTTCTTTTCTCTGACCCAAGAACCCTTTCAAAACCCTAACCTTAACTATCTATTCTGGACCCTTAATTTAACCCATACTCTCCTCAATGCTTCTAACCCACAGTTGGCTAAAGACTGCTGGATATGTCTATCCATAACTCCTCTGGGAGATTCAGCCCTCCCCACATCCATCCTTGACTGGACCACAGGTAACATATCCCTACACCACTTATACCATGGGGAACCTTTATTCGTCTCATATCTTAAATATCTTCACACTAATAATCAAACCTGGAATTCAGACAAACTTTTAGAATCTTTACTCACTGACCTTCCCTCCTGCAACAGAAAACCTCCAATAGGAGGCCTTATTACCCAGAGAGTAACACTATTACAACCAACTCTATTTTGCATATCTAGAAACTCCTGAAACAGCTCATATGACCAACCCGTGGGCATAATCCCTAAACCCATGTGTAACCATACCTCCACATTACACTTGGCCACTGGAAAGACTATATATAATGTTTCTGGTGCCACAGGACACTCTTACCTTTCCAGGACGGTTCCCCTCAGCATATTCCTCCATTTCTCCCATTTTTGGAGCCACCATAGCAGGGTCACTGACCATTCTTGAACAAACGATCAAACCCCCCCCACCCCACCCCCACCTGTCTCCTCTTCACCATCGACTTCAGCTGTTGTATTGTGACACCTGGCCTGTTTTTCTTATGTTTGGTATCTACATACCTCTCTTTACCTACTAATTGGACTGGAATCTGCACCCTGGTATACCCCAGTCCAAACATTTTTATAACCCCCAATGATCAACCCCTACCTCTTCCTCTCACTTATAAGCAAATGAAACGAGCCATTCATTTCATTCCCCTCTTAGTGGGACAAGGGATAGCGGCTGAAGTTGGAACAGGAACTGCCGGCCTAACCACCTCCATCCGAATCTACCAGGCACTATCTAAAGACCTATCAGACAGCCTCCAGGAAATAGCCCAAGGTCTAATAACTATCCAAAATCAACCTGATTCCTTGGCAGCCATAGTGTTACAAAATAGAAGGGGATTAGATCTACAAACTGCAGAAAAGGGAAGTTTGTGCCTTTTTTTTTTTTTATGAAACCTACTGCTTCTATGCCAACCAGTCAGGTACTGTCTAGGAAGCTGCAAAAAACTTTACAGATTGAGCCTCTCAAATCCGCCAGAGATTAAGCAACTCCTGGCAGTCATGGCTGATGAATTGGAACTGGATGCCTTTGGTTTTGCCCCTTCTCGGACCATTCATATTCATTATCCACAAATTCACATTTGGACCTTGTCTGTCTAATCTTTTCCAGGGATTCCTCCAGGAACGAATCTGAGCCATTTTTCGAGATCAAGTCAAGACTGTCCTTCTGCTCGAGACCCTGGCAGCTAGGATAGAAAATCAACACTATGGGCCTTAGACTTCCTTCCTGCCTCCCAGACCACAAACCCCCGACCCTCGTTTACCAGCATGAAGAAGCCCTGAACATTGACAATGCCCATCTCTCTTTCTCTTTTTATATATTCCTTAGGGTCTGGAATGAAGGAAAACTACACGGCTCAAAATAGCCTGGAGTTAAACCCCCCTCCAGATCCACCCCACCATTCTATACAGAATAAAGAACTTTCTCCCCCTAAGAAAGGAATGGACATTAAGATTGATTACATTCAGCTGCCAGCCAATCCCAGTCTCTGGCTGGTCTCAGGAATTCCTTACCCCAGTTGTTGAAAGTTAACTAATCAAAAATAATCATGAGGAAAAACAGCCCCCTCAAAATGATGCATCTCCACACATATATGTTTTCTATGTATACCTACTCTCTTCTTGATTTAATGTAGCAGCCCACTAATCTGACCGCTGTCCCTTCTCACCTCATTAAAGGTGATCTGTTCCTATAAAGTTCCAGTCTCATTTTGTTTTTTTTTCCTTGAAACTCGCCTTCTCTAACTCCCTTACCGTACTCCAACAGCTAGGACACTACACACAATTCCAGGAGCCTGAAGAAAGAGACAGCAGAAAACTCTGTAGTTGTATGAATGAGTTATACCAAGCCTCCATGCAGTGAAATATTATAGCTGCTCAAACATCCAAGTTAGTAAGGTTTTTGTTTGCCCTCCCACCTGCTGTGTTACAGATAATAGACTCTACTAGTAGGCGCTCTACCTTAATGAGTTTAAAATCTAGTCTTGAAAACAAAGCAAACACACATATGTTAACCAGTAAGATAACAACATGGAATTGTTGGGGATACCGATAGTTAAATGTACACATTTAATTTTACTAAATGTACCCTCAATAATTTATCTAGAGATCCAAGATGGTAGAGGAGTAGGTGGACATGGAGTGCATCTCTCTCTATGGATATATCAGGCATACACCTCCAGATACAGAAGATCTTGCAAAACACCAGCTGAGAGTGAGAGGGAGTCCTGACTATGGGAAAAGAATATATAGAACCACGCACATCTTGGTTAGACAAAGGAACGAGGGGGAGAAAGAGGAGAGTGAGTAGGGATGGATCTGCATGTGGAGGGGTGAGGGAACTGAAGCAGGGGTCAGATCCCCACATCAGGGCAACTGTTTGGGACAGAGGTGAAGCATTTGAGGCTGTTGGAGAGTGAAGCAGCTTATCTGTGAGCGTCTGAATGGAATGACAATCACACAGACAATCCTATTTGAGTTTGATCCCTGGGTTGGGAAGATCCCCATACGTACCCCAGAAAGGGATGCAAGTCCCCTAGAAAGTGCAGCAGCTCGGAGCTGGATTATAGACATTGGAGAGCAATCCCAAGGCGAGGTCAGCTCTTTGCTGCAGTGGCCAGAGGGAACCTGAAGGAGGAGATCGCAGTGGGACATACTTGCGAAGGAAAGCCAGGCAGAGTGAAGGCAAGAGGATACTGCTGAATCATACACAGTGGGTGGACCCATCCCTATATCCCCACTCTCCCAACACATCAGCACTGACACCTGAAAGACCCTAGAGAGGGTGGTTCTTTAAGCACCTGATGTGCTGAACAAGACACCAGCCAGTGTGGCCCTTTAAGTGCCTGACACGCCAAGAAATGGAGAAGGACCCCAACCTATGTACTATGCTTAGTAGCTCAGTCATGTCCAACTCTTTGCAACGCCATGGGCTGTAGCCCTCCAGGCTCCTCTATCCATGGGATTCTTCAGGCAAGAATACTGGAATGGGTTGCCATGCCCTCCTCCAGGGGATCTTCCCAACCCAGGGATCAAACTCAGTTCTCCCGCACTGAAGGCAGATTCTTTACCGTCTGAGCCACCAGGGAAGCCCAGGAAAGTCCAATTTCCACAGCAGTTATCACATTCGGCTAACACATGAAAGTTTCCTGGTTCAAAACTGGGTAAAAAAAATGAGTGCTCCTCTCACTTCTGAGTCTTCAGGGCTTCCCAGGGGGCTCGGTGGTAAAGAATCTGCCTGCTAAGCCAGTAGATGCAGGAGACATGGGTTCAACCCCTGGGTTGGGAAGATCCCACGGAGAAGGAAATGGCTACCCACTCCAGTATTTTTGCCTGGAAAATCCCATGGGCAGATGAGCCTGAAGGGCTACAGTCCACTGGGTTGTAAAGAGTTGGACACGACTGAGTGACTGAGCACGTCTTATTCAGGATCCCAACCAGAGGATCCTTTAAGTGCCTGACTTGCTGAGAAACAGAGAAGGACCCCAAACAGGGGCCCTGTAAGTGCCTGGGTGGGCTATGCAACAGGGAAAGACCAGCCAAACAGGTCCTCTGATCGCCAGCTGCCTGAGGCTAGGAAAAGACTCTAATAAGATCATAGCTCTTGCAGCAGGGGCAGTTGATGTCCTGTACACTTGGTGCCACCAGAGTTCCCATGATTCAAGTGGCTGTGCCACATCTCAATACTCACTGGGGCAGAGCTGCCAGAAGCTAGAAAAAATCCTAATAGCACCATATCTCCTGTGGCATAGATAGCATCCCTGTATATCTGTCATTGCCAGGGTCCCCATGATCCAAGCTACCGAGTCACCTTCTCACATGATCCCCACTGGGACAGAGCAACCAGAGGCTAGGAAAAAAAAACCAAAGAGTGCCATATTTCCTGCTGTCCTAGCCACCGGCTCCCCTGAGTACCTGATACTGCCAAGGTCCCTGCGATTCAAGCAGCTACCCCACCTCCACACCTGGTCCTCCCTGGGGCAGGCCCAAGTCCTCCAGGGCAGCCTCAGAAGCAAACTCCTATGGATGATTTGCACACAGAGGTGGAGATAGAACCACAATTGAAACCCAAGGGCAGTGTGGCTAAGGAAGAGAACTCAAAATCTTCCCACCAGTGGTACAAGCTGCAGATTAAATCCATACGATCAACTAGGCAGACTCTGTGTCTATGGAATATGTAAAAGGACAATGAGATGTCCCGCAAAATAAAACACACTAGCACTGGCAGATGCAGACATTAGAGGCAAGAACATGCAGGAGTAGAACCAGATTAGAGTCAGAACTGCCCCTATAACAGGTCCAGAGACCAGCTCAATATTGGAAGTCATCCTAGGCAGGCGAGGTAGTCTGTGACTCACAGAAACAGAAAAGATACTGACAACTGAGATCCAAGAAAAATATTTATTATTCTTATATTTTAACTTGTTTGGTAGTTGCTGCTGGATTTTTTTTCTTTTTTCATTTTTTTCCCCTTCTATTGCTATAGTTGTTGATTTAGTTAGTACTATTAAATTTATGTACACTTTTGAGAATTTTGTTTTTGCTTATTTTTTTCCTTAATCATACTTTTTATGTCCTTTAAATACTTCTGCCTTGACATTGGCCTTTTGAGGTTTTAAGGGTTTTTCCCTTTTTTGATTTCTTTTTTAATTAAAAAAATATTCTTCAACTTATTATTATTTTTCTACATATATTCTTTTGTTTGTTTTTCTTATTCTTTTCCTGTTGTAGCTACTCTTTAATATATATAAATCTCTTTTACCTCTATTCAACTTTGCTTTTCAATTGTTTCTTTCTTTTCTTCTTTTTCTCACCATATTGACGAGTCTGTTTTTGCTTTCGTTGCTTTATTCCCCAGTTGGCACACTGCTTTGGTTTTGTTTTCCAGTTTATATTTTGGTTAGTTTTGTTTTTAAATGGCTGATAACATTTTTGCTTTCCTTTGCTTGACAGGTCAATTTCTTCTACTTTCTTTTTTTGGACTGTTTTGGTTTTGTTTATGTGTATATATGTCTGTGTATATATTCCATTATTTTTGCTAATATTTGCCTGATTTTGCATTTGCCATTTGTCTGGGGTTTGCATTTTGTTTCTTGTTTTAATCCCCTTTAATGCCATAACAAACCACCTGTGGAATCTCAGTTCCCTGGCCAGAGATCAGGCCCTGAGACTTTGGAGTGGGAGTGCTGATAACACGACTCAAGACTACCAGAAAACTCCTAACTCTAGGGAATATTTATTAGTGAGAACTCCCACAAAGGCCTCCACCTGATACAAGACCTGGCATCACTCAACTAGCTAACAGCACCCAGTGGAGGATGCCTCATCCCAACAATAAACAAGACAAAAACAAACCAAATTATCAGCAAACAGAAGTACCACCTCATACAGCCCTGCCCACCAGAGGAAAAAAACTTACCTCCTCCCACCAGAGTGCAAACCTAAAGCCAACAGAATCCTGCACAAACCACTGCATCAACCTTACCCACCAAGGGCAGAAACCAAAAGGAAAAAGGAATTCAACTGTAAAGCCTGAGTAAAGGAGACCTCAAACACAATAAACTTTACAAAAAAATGAAAAGGCAGAGAAGTATTGTCCAAATGAAGGAACAAAGTAGAAACACACAAGACAACTAAATGAAGAGGAAATAGGAACTACCTGAAAAAGAATTCAGAATAATGATAGCAAAGGTGTTCCAAAACCTCAAAATTAGAATGGAGAAAATTCAAGAAGCAATAAACACAATTAATACAATTACCAAGGACATATAAGAAATAAAGAATAGGGGGCGGTCCTAAGATGGCAGAGGAATAGGACGGGGAGACCACTTTCTCCCCCACAAATTCATCAAAAGAACACTGAACGCTGAGGAAATTCCACAAAACAACTTCTGAATGCTGGCAGAGGACATCAGGCATCCAGAAAAGCAGCCCATTGTCTTCAAAAGGAAGTAGGAAAGAATATAAAAGATAAAAAGAGAGGCAAAAGAGGTAGGGATGGAGATCCATCCCAGGAAGGGAGTCTTAAAAAAAGAGAGAAGTTTCCAAACACCAGGAAACACTCTCACTGCCGAGTCTGTGGTGAGCCTTGAAACCTCAGAGGGCAACATAACCAGGAGGAAAAATAAATAAATAATTAAAACCCACGCATTATGTGTGCAACAGTAATTCCCAGCGGAGAAGCAGCGCAGACACCAGCATCCGCCACCAGCAAGCGGGGGCTGGGCAGGGAGGCGCGGGCTGCATTGCTTAGAGTAAGGAATAGAGACTGAATGCCCTGAGGGCAATCTGAGGGAACTAACTTGAGATAGCAAATCAGACTGTGGGATAGCTACCCTT
This sequence comes from Budorcas taxicolor, assembly GCF_023091745.1. Classification (NCBI taxonomy): domain Eukaryota; kingdom Metazoa; phylum Chordata; class Mammalia; order Artiodactyla; family Bovidae; genus Budorcas; species Budorcas taxicolor. Next base: position 35,286,798 of record NC_068920.1, on the reverse strand, counting down.
CGAAAAGCCCTAACCTAAGGCACCACCAGGCCTGCTCACAGAACAAAGGACTGAGCAGATCTAGCCGGCTGAGGACCGACCCATCCCCCACCAGAGACAGGCAGGCAAGGGCAGCCAGAGCTGGAAGGGGGCAGTCTCGGCCCCAGAGAGGCATCATCTATCAAACTGCAAGCAGGCTTCGTTGCTAACCAAGACTTCTTGGGATTCTGGATGGTCGACATCCGCCAGGAGGGTCACAGTCAGAGATCAGCTCCCCAGAAGAGACACATGGCACACCTGTGAAGGGATGGAGATCTGTCCCCATCCCAATTAGATACCTTCCACCCTGTGAAGGCGTGCCGGTTGTACACCGAGAAAACCAGTGGCAGGGACGGGGGAGGCGATAAGTCGCAGGGACCGCACATGCCAAACAACTGGTCCCCTGAGCTGCTCGGACCTGGGAAGGGCACAAAACGCAGGCCCAACCAAGTCTGTGCATTTGAGGAGTGAGTACCCGAGTACCTGAACCTGAGTGGCTTAGACCTGGGAAGTGCATACAATCCAGGGCCGGCCTCAGACAGTTCCCGGCAGAGCAACCTAGAGCCTAAGCAGTGTAGACAGGGAAAGCCCCCGTGAGCGGGGTCAAACCCAGTGCGGCCAAGACACTGCAAGCACACGCCAGTGTTACTTGTTTGCAGTGTTCCTCCCTCCCCACAGCACGACTGAACAAGCGAGGCTTAAAAGTGTCTACCACCGCCCCCTTGTGCCAGGGCAGAAATTAGACACTGAGTTCAGTTCAGTTCAGTTCATTTCAGTCGCTCAGTCATGTCCGACCCTTTGCGACCCCATGAATTGCAGCATGCCAGGCCTCCCTGTCCATCACCAACTCCCGGAGTTCACTCAGACTCACGTGCATCGAGTCCGTGATGCCATCCAGCCATCTCATCCTCGGTCGTCCCCTTCTCCTCCTGCCCCCAATCCTTCCCAGCATCAGAGTCTTTTCCAATGAGTCAGTTCTTCGCATGAGATGGCCAAAGTACTGGAGCTTCAGCTTTAGCATCATTCCTTCCAAGGAAATCCCAGGGCTGATCTCCTTCAGAATGGACTGGTTGGATCGCCTGGCAGTCCAAGGAACTCTCAAGAGTCTTCTCCAACACCACAGTTCAAAAGCATCAATTCTTCAGAGCTCAGCCTTCTTCACAGTCCAACTCTCACATCCATACATGACCACTGGAAAAACCATAGCCTTGACTAGACAGACCTTAGTTGGCAAAGTAATGTCTCTGCTTTTGAATATGCTCTCTAGGTTGGTCATAACTTTTCTTCCAAGGCGTAAGCGTCTTTTAATTTCATGGCTGCAATCACCATCTGCAGTGATTTTGGAGCCCAGAAAAATAAAGTCAGCCACTGTTTCCACTGTTTCCCCATCTATTTCCCATGAAGTGATGGGACCGAATGCCATGATCTTCGTTTTCTGAATGTTGAGCTTTAAGCCAACTTTTTCACTCTCCTCTTTCAACAAGAGGCTTTTTAGCTCCTCTTCACTTTCTGCCATAAGGGTGGTATCATTTGCATATCTGAGGTTATTGATATTTCTCCCAGCAGTCCTGATTCCAGCTTGTGTTTCTTCCAGTCCAGGGTTTCTCATGATGTACTCTGCATATAAGTTAAATAAGCAGGGTGACAATATACAGCCTTGACGCACTCCTTTTCCTATTTGGAACCAGTCTGTTGTTCCATGTCCAGTTCTAACTGTTGCTTCCTGACCTGCATACAGATTTCTCAAGAGGCAGGTCAGGTGGTCTGGCACTCCCATCTCTCTCAGAATAAGAGACCAGCAAACAGAAGAAGCTAAAACAAGCAGAGGGAACCACCTTGGAAGTGACAGGTGTAATAGATTAAAACCCTGTAGTTAGCACTGACTACATAGGAAGGGGCCTATAGATCTTGAGAAGTATAAGCCAAATCAAGGAACTATTTGAAAATGAACTGACCCCACACTGTCCACAACACCAGAGAAAGTCCTAGATATATTTTTACTATTATTATTCTTTAAATTAAAAAAAAGTTTTTTTTAATTTTTACGTCCTCCCTTACTCCTTTAATTTTCATTTTTATAACCTACAATTACTTTGCAAAAAAAAGACCCTATTTTTAAAAGCAAATTTCATATATATATATATGTTTATAATTTTTGTGACTTGGTTTTTTTTTTTCTTTAATATTGTGTTTTTGAGAATCCAACCTCTACTCTAGATTTTTAATCTTTGCTTTTTGGTATTTGTAATCAATTTTGTACCTTTAAGAACCCAATCTTCAGTACCCATACTTACTTGGGAGTGAGATTAATGGCTTGACTGCTCTCTTCCCCTTTGGACTCTCCTTTTTCTCCACCAGGTCACCTCTATCTCCTCCCTCCCCCTTCTCTTCTCTACCCAACTCTGTGAATCTCTTTGTGTGTTCCGGACTCTGGAGAACACTTAGGGAATTGATCACTGGCTGGATCTGTCTCTCTCCTTTTGATTCCCCCTTTTATACTCCTGGCTACCTCTGTCTCCTTCCTCCCTCTTCTCTTCTCTGTGTAACTATGTGAACATCTCTGAGCAGTCCAGACTGTGGAGCGCACATAAGGAAGTGATTACTGACTAGCTTGCTCTCTCCTCTTTTAATTCCCCCTCTTCTCCTCCTGGTCACTTCTATCTTCCTCCTACCTCTTCTCTTCTCCATGTAACTCCGTGAACCTCTCTGGGTGTCCCTCACTGTGGAGAAACTTTTCATCTTTAACCTAGATGTTTTATCATCTGTGCTGTATAGATGGAGAAGTCTTAAGGCTACTGTAAGAATAAGACTGAAAACAAGAGGCGTGAGGCTTAAGTCCAAATCCTGAGAACACCAGAGAACTCCTGACTCCAGGGAACATTAATTGATAGGAGCTCATCAAACGCCTCCATACTTACACTGAAACCAAGCACCACCCAAGGGCCAACAAGTTCCAGAGCAAGACATACCATGCAAATTCTCCAGCAATACAGGAACATAGCCCTGAGCTTCAATATACAGGCTGCCCAAAGTCACTCCAAACCCACTGATATCTCATAACTCATTACTGACACTTCATTGCACTCCAGAGAGAAGAAATACAGCTCCACCCACCAGAATACCCACACAAGCCTCCCTGACCAGGAAATCTTGACAACCATTCAACCCCACCCACAGCAAGGAAACTCCACAATAAAGAGAACTCCACAAACTGCCAGAATACAGAAAGGCCACCCCAAACACAGCAATATAAACAAGATGAAGAGGCAGAGAAATACCCAGCAGATAAAGGAACAGGATAAATGCCCACCAAACCAAACAAAAGAGGAAGAGATAGGGAATCTACCTGATAAAGAATTCTGAATAATGATAGTGAAAGTGATCCAAAATCTTGAAAACAAAATGTAGTTACACATAAATAGCCTGGAGACAAGGATTGAGAAGATGCAAGAAAGGTTTAACAAGGACCTAGAAGAAATTAAAAAAGAGTCAATACATAATGAATAATGCAATAAATGAGATCAAAAACACTCTGAAGGGAACCAGCAGTAGAATAACAGAGGCAGAAGATATGATAAGTGAGGTAGAAGATAGAATGGTAGAAATAAATGAAACAGAAAGGAAAAAAGAAAAACGAATTAAAAGAAAGGAGGACAATCTCAAAGACCTCTGGGACAATGTTAAACACCCCAACATCCGAATCATAGGAGTCCCAGAAGAAGGAGACAAAAAGAAAGACCATGAGAAAATACTTGAGGAGATAACAGTTGAAAACTTCCCTAAAATGGGGAAGGAAATAATCACCCAAGTCCAAGAAACCCAGAGAGTCCCAAACAGGATAAACCCAAGACCAAACACCCCAAGACACATATTAATCAAATTAACAAAGATCAAACACAAAGAACAAATATGAAAAGCAGCAAGGGAAAAACAACAGATAACACAAGGGGATTCCCATAAGGATAACAGCTGATCTTTCAATAGAAACTTCTTCAGGCCAGGAGGGAATGGCAGGACATACTTAAAGTGATGAAAAAAATAACCTACATCCCTGATTACTGTACCCAGCAAGGATCTCATTCAAATATGAGGGAGAAATCAGTAGCTTTATAGACAAGCAAAAGCTGAGAGAATTCAGCACCACCAAACCACCTCTCCAACAAATGCTAAAGGATCTTCTCTAGACAGGAAACACAGAAAGGGTGTATAAACTAGAACCCAAAACAATAAAGTAAATGGCAATGAGATCATACTTATCAATAGTTACCTTAAATGTAAATAGGTTGAATGCTCCAACCAAAAGACAAAGACTGGCTGAATGGATACAAAAAAAAAGACCCCTATATATGTTGTCTACAAGAGACCCACCTCAGAACAAGGGACACATACAGACTGAAAGTGAAGGGCTGGGAAAAGATATTCCACGCAAATAGAAACCAAAAGAAAGCAGTAGTAGCAATACTCATATCAGATAAAACAGACTTTAAAACAAAGGCTGTGAAAAGAGACAAAGAAGGACACTAAATAATGATCAAAGGATCAATCCAAGAAGAAGATATAACAATTATAAATACATATGCACCCAACATAGGAGCACTGCAATGTGTGAGACAAATGCTAACAAGTATGAAAGGGGAAATTAACAATAACACCATAATAGTGGGAGACTTTAATAACCCACTCACACCTATGGATAGATCAACTAAACAGAAAATTAACAAGGAAACAGAAACTTTGAATGATGCAATAGACCAGTTAGATCTAATTGATATCTATAGGACATTTCACCCCAAAACAATGAATTTCATCTTTTTCTCAAGTGCTCACAGAACCTTCTCCAGAATAGATCACATCATGGGCCATAAATCTAGCATTGGTAAATTCAAAAAAATTGAAATCATTCCACGCATCTTTTCTGATCACAATGCAGTAAGATTAGATCTCAATTACAGGACTAAAACTACTTAAAATCCCAAGATATGGAGGCTGAACAACACGCTGCTGAATAACCAACAAATCACAGAAGAAATCAAAATATGCATAGAAATGAATGAAAATGAAAACACAACCACCCAAAACCTGTGGGACACTATAAAAGCAGTGCTAAGGGGAAGGTTCATAGCAAGACAGGCATACCTCAAGAAACAAGAAAAAAGTCAAATAAATAACCTAACTCTACACCTAAAGCAGCTGGAAAAGGAAGAAATGAAGAACCCCAGGGTTAGTAGAAGGAAAGAAATCTTAAAAATTAGGGCAGAAATAAATGCAAAAAAAAAGAGAGAGAGAGAGAGAGAGAGAGAGAGAGAGAGACCATAGCAAAAATCAACAAAGCCAAAAGCTTGTTCATTGAGAGGATAAATAAAATTGACAAACCATTAGCCAGACTCATCAAGAAACAAAGGGAGAAAAATCAAATCAATAAAATTAGAAATGAAAATGGAGAGATCACAACAGACAACACAGAAATACAATGGATCATAAGAGACTACTATCAGCAATTATATGCCAATAAAATGGACAACCTGGAAGAAATGGACAAACTCTTAGAAAAGTACAACTTTCCAAAACTGAACCAGGAAGAACTAGAAAATCTTAATAGACTCATCACAAGCACAGAAATTGAAACTGTAATCAGAAATCTTCCAGCAAATAAAAGCCCAGGACCAGACAGCTTCACAGCTGAATTCTACCAAAAATTTAGAGAAGAGCTAACAATTATCATACTCAAATGCTTCCAGAAAATTGCAGAAGAAGGTAAACTTCCAAACTCATTCTATGAGGCCACCATCACCCTAATACCAAAACCTGATAAAGATGCCACCAAGAAAGAAAACTACAGGCCAATATCACTGATGAACATAGATGCAAAGATCCTTAACAAAATTCTAGCAATCAGAATCCAACAACACATTAAAAAGATCATACATCATGACCAAGTGGGCTTTATCCCAGGGATGCAAGGATTCTTCAATATCCACAAATCAATCAATGTAATACACACATTAACAAATTGAAAAATAAAAGCCATATGATTATCTCAATAGATGTAGAGAAAGCCTTTGACAAAATTCAACATCCACTTATGATTAAAAAAACCCTCCAGAAAGCAGGAATAGAAGGAACATACCTCAACATAATAAAAGCTATATATGACAAACCCACAGCAAACATTATCCTCAATGGTGAAAAATTGAAAGCATTTCCCCTAAAGTCAGGAACAAGACAAGGGTGCCCACTCTCACCGCTACTATTCAACATAGTTTTGGAAGTTTTAGCCACAGCAATCAGGAAAGAAAAAAAAAAAAAAAAAAGAAAAGAAAAGGAATAAAAGGAATCCAAATTGGAAAAGAAGTAAAACTCTCACTGTTTGCAGATGACATGATCCTCTACATAGAAAACCCTAAAGACTCCACCAGAAAATCACTAGAGCTAATCAATGAATATAGTAAAGTTGCAGGATATAAAATCAACACACAGAAATCTCTTGCATTCCTATACACTAATAATGAGAAAATAGAAAGAGAAACTAAGGAAACAATTCCATTCATTATTGCAATGAAAAGAATAAAATACTTAGGAAAATATCTACCTAAAGAAACAAAAGACCTATATATAGAAAACTATAAAACACTGGTGAAAGAAATCAAAGAGGACACTAATAGATGGAGAACTATACCGTGTTCATGGATTGGAAGAATCAATATAGTGAAAATGAGTATACTACCCAAAGCAATCTATAGATTCAATGCAATCCCTATCAAGCTACCAACGGTATTTTTCAGAGAACTAGAACAAATAATTTCACAATTTGTATGGAAATACAAAAAACCTCGAATAGCCAAAGCAATCTTGAGAAAGAAGAATGGAACTGGAGGAATCAACCTGCCTGACTTTAGGCTCTACTACAAAGCCACAGTCATCAAGACAGTATGGTACTGGCACAAAGACAGAAATATAGTTCAATGGAACAAAATAGAAAGCCCAGAGATAAATCCACACACCTATGGACAACTTATCTTTGACAAAGGAGGCAAGAATATACAATGGAGAAAAGACAATCTCTTTAACAAGTGGTGCTGGGAAAACTTTTACAAGTCAACCACTTGTAAAAGAATGAAACTAGAACACTTTCTAACACCATACACAAAAATAAACTCAAAATGAATTAAAGATCTAAACATAAGACCAGAAACTATAAAACTCCTAGAGGAGAACATAGGCAAAACACTCTCTGACATAAACCACAGCAGGATCCTCTATGACCCACCTCCCAGAATATTGGAAATAAAAGCAAAAATAAACAAATGGGGCCTAATTAAAATTAAAAGCTTCTGCACAACAAAGGAAACTATAAGCAAGGTGAAAAGACAGCCTTCAGAATAAGAGAAAATAATAGCAAATTAAGCAACTGACAAAGAATTAATCTCAAAAATATACAAGCAACTCCTGCAGCTCAATTCCAGAAAAATAAATGACCCAATCAAAATATGGGCCAAAGAACTAAACAGACATTTCTCCGAAGAAGACATACAGATGGCTAACAAACACATGAAAAGATGCTCAACATCATTCATTATCAGAGTAAATAAATCAAAACCACAATGAGGTACCATTTCACGCCAGTCAGAATGGCTGCTATCCAAAAGTTTGCTGCTGCTGCTGCTGCTGCTAAGTTGCTTCAGTCGTGTCCAACTCTGTGCGACCCCACAGATAGCAGCCCACCAGGCTCTGCCGTCCCCGGGATTCTCCAGGAAAGAACACTGGAGTGGGTTGCCATTTCCTTCTCCAGTGCGTGAAAGTGAAGTCACTCAGTCGTGTCCAATTCTTTGTGACCCCATGGACTGCAGCCTACCAGGCTCCTCCGTCCATGGGGATTTTCCAGGCAAGAGTATTGACTGGAGTGGGTTGCCAATGCCTTCTCCGATCCAAAAGTCTACAAGCAATAAATGCTGGAGAGGGTGTGGAGAAAAGGGAACCCTCTTACACTGTTGGTGGGAATGCAAACTAGTACAGCCACTAATGGAGAAAAGTGTGGAGATTTCTGAAAAAACTGGAAATAGAACTGCCATACGACCCAGCAATCCCACTGCTGGGCATACACACTGAGGAAACCAGAATTGAAAGAGACACATGTACCCCAGTGTTCATCACAGCACTATTTATAATAGCCAGAACATGGAAGCAAACTGGATGGCCATCAGCAGATGAATGGATAAGAAAGCTGTGATACATATACACAATGGAGTATTACTCAGCCATTAAAAAGAATACATTTGAATCAGTTCTAATGAGGTGGATGAAACTGGAGCCTATTATACAGAGTGAAGTAAGCCAGAAAGAAAAACACCAATACAGTATACTAACACATATATATGGAATTTAGAAAGATGGTAACGATAACCATGTATATGAGACAGCAAAAGAGGCACAGATGTATAGAACAGAGTTTTGGACTCTGAGGGAGAGGGCGAGGGCGGGATGATTTGGGAGAATGGCATTGAAACATGTACATTATCATATGTGAAACGAATCACCAGTCCAGGTTTGATGCATGATACAGGATGCTTGGGGCTGGTGCACTCGGATGACTCAGAGGGATGGGATGGGGAGGAAGCTGGGAGAGGGGTTCTGGATAGGGAACACATGTACACTCGTGGTGGATTCATGTCAATGTATGGCAAAACCAATACAATATTGTAAAGTAATTAGCTTCCAAATAAAATAAATAAATTTATATTTTAAAAAGAAATAAAGAATAAATAAACAGAGATGAATAAAACAATTACTGAGTTAAAAATACTCTAGAAGGAACCAATAGTAGATTAATGGAACCAGAAGGATGAGTGAGCTGGAAGATAGAGTGGTGGAAATAACGGCTGAAGAGCCTAAAAAAGGAAAAAGAATGAAAAGAATTGAAGATAGCCTCAGAGACCTCTGGGCAGTATTAAATGCAACAACATTCAAGTTATCGGAATCCTAAAGGAAGAAGAGAAAAAAGAAAACCCCTGAAGAAATTTTTGAAGAGATTATTGCTGAAAACTTCCCCAGCATGGGAAGGGAAATAGTTAATCAAGTCCAGGAACCAAAGAGAGTCCAATACAGCGTAAACTCAAGGAGAAACACATCGAGACACATACTAATCAATGGATACAAAAATGAGACTCATACATGTGCTGCCTACAAGAGACCCACTTCAGACCTAGAGACACATACAGATGGAAAGTAAAAGGATGGAAAAAGGTATTCCATGCTAATGGAAATCAAAAGAAAGCTGGAGTGGTAATTCTCATTTTAGACAAGATAGACCTTAAAATAAAGACTATTACATGAGATAAAGAAGGATACCACATAATGATCAATGGATCAATCCAAGAAGAAGACATAAAAATTGTAAATATCTATACACCCAACATAGGAGCACCTCAATACATGAGGCAAATACTAACAGACATAAAAGGAGAAATTGACAGCAATACAATAATAGTAGGGGACTTTAACACCCCACTTATACCAATGGACAGATTATCAAAACAGAAAATTAATACAGAAACACAAATCTTAAATGAGACATTAGATCAAATGGACCTAATTGATATCTTCAGAACTTTTCACCCAAATACAGAAGAATACTCTTTCTTCTCAAGTGCACATGGAACATTCTCTAGGATAGACCACATCTTGGGTCACAAATCAAACCCCAGTAAACTCAAAAAAATTGAAATCATATCAAGCATCTCTTCTGACCACAATGCTATGAGACTAGATATCAATTATAGGGAAAAAAAAACTGTAAAAAGCACAAACATATGGAATTAAACAATATGTTTCTAAATAACAAACAGGTTACTGAAGAAATCAAAGGGAAATCAAAAAATTCCTAGAAACAAATGACAATGAAAACACAACAACTGAAAACCTATGGGATGCAGCAAAAGCAGTTCTAAGAGGGAAGTTTATAGCAGGACAATCCTACCTTAAGAAACAAGAAAAATATCAACAACTGGGAAAGAAGGAAAAAAATACCCAAAGTTAGTAGAAGGAAAGAAATCATAAAGATCAGAGTAGAAATAAATGAAAAAGAATGAAGTAAACAATAGTAAAGATTAATAAAATTAAAATCTGGTTCTTTGAGAAGATACAATCGACAAACCATTAGCTGGATTCATCAAGAAAAAAGGAGAAGAATCAAATCAACAAAATTAGAAATGAAAAAGGAGAGGTTACAACAGACAATTCAGAAATACAAAGGATCATAAAAGACTACTATGAGCAACTACATGCTAATAAAATGGGCAATCTGAAAGAAATGGACAGATTCTCAGATAAAGGTCAATTTCCAAGACTTAATCAGGAAGAAATAAAACTTATGTACAAGCCAATTATAAGCACTAAAGTCGAAACTGTGATTTAAAAAATCTCCTCCCCCTCACCCTGCCACCCCCAAAACACAAAACCCAGGGTCAGATGGCTTCACAGGTGAATTCTATCAAACATTTAGAGAAGAGCTTATCCCTATCCTTCTAAAACTCTTCCAAAAAAATTGCAGAGGAAGGAATACTTCCAAACTCTTTCTATAAGACCACCATCATCCTGATACCTAAGCCAAACAAAGAAAACACAGAAAAAGAAAATTACAGGCCAATGTCACTGATGAACATAGATGCAAAAATCCTCAACAAAATTCTAGCAAACAGAATTCAACAACACTTTAAAAAGATCATATACCACAATCAAGTCGGGTTTATCCCAGGGATACAAGGATTCTTCAATATACACAAATTCATTAGTGTGATACACCATATCAACAAATTGAAATATAAAAACCATATGATAATCTCAATAGATACAGAAAAAGCTTTCAACAAAATGCAACACCCATTTATGATTTTTAAAAAAATTCTTCAAAAAATGGGCATAGAAGGAACCTACCTCAGCATAATAAAGGCCGTATATGATAAACCCTCAGCAAACATTACTCTCAATGGTAAAAAACTGTAAGTATTCCCTCTAAGATCAGGAACAATACAAGGGTGCCCACTCTCACCACTATTATTCAGCTTAGTTTTGGAAGTCCTAGCTATGGCAATCAGAGAAGAAAAAGAAATAAAAGGAATCCAGATTGGAAAAAAAGAAGTAAAACTCTCAATGTTATTTGTAGATGACATGATACTATACATAGGAAACCCTAAAGATACCATCAAAAAATTACTAGAGCTAATCAGTGAATTTAGCAAAGTGGCAGAATATAAAATCAATACACAGAAATCACTAGCATTCCTATACACTAACAATGAAATATCAGAAAAAGAAACTAAGCAATCAATCCCATTTAGCACTGCAATGAAAAGAATCAAATACCTAGGAATAAATCTACCTGAGGAGACAAAAGAACAGTATACAGGAAACTATGATACACTGATGAAAGAAATCAAAGACAACATAAACAGATGGAGAGATATTCCATGTTCCTGGGTTGGAAGAATCAATATTGTAAAAATTACTATACTATTAAATGTAATCTACAGATTCAGTGCAATCCCTATCAAATTACCAATGGCATTTTTCACAGAATTAGAACAAAAAATCTAACAATTCATATGGAAACACAAAAGACCTCGAATAGCTGAAGCAATCTGGAGAAAGAAGAATGGAGTTGGAGGGATCAACTTCCTGTCTTCAGACTGTATTACAAAGATACAGTCATCAAGATAGTATGGTACTGGTACAAAACAGAAATATAGACCAATGGAACAAGATAGAAAGCCCAGAGATAAACCCACGCACCTATGGATATCTTATGTTTGACAAAAGAGGCAAGAATATACAATGGGGCAAAGATAGTCTCTTCAAAAAGTGCTGCTGGGAAAACTGGACAGCTATGTGTAAAAGAATGAAATTATGTATAAAAGAATGAAATGTTTACTTCTTAACACCATACACAAAGATAAACTCAAAATGGATTAAAGATCTAAATGTAAGACCAGAAACTATAAAACTCTTATAGAAAAACATAAGCAGAACACTCTATGATATAACCCACAGCAAGATCCTCTATGACCAACCTCCTAGAGTAATGGAAATAAAGAGAAAATACACAAGTGTTACCTTATTAAACTTAAAACTTTTGCACAACAAAGGAAACTATAAACAAGGTGGAAAGGTAACCCTTAGAATGGGAAAAAATAATAGGTAATGAAACAACTGACAAAGGATTAATTTCAAAAATATACAAGCAGCTCATACAAAGCAATACCAGAAAAACAAACAACCCAATCAAAAAATGAGCAAAAGACTTAGTTAGACACTTCTCGAAAGAAGACGTACAGATGGCTGATAAACACATGAAAAGACACTCAACATCACTCATTATTAGAGAAATGCAAGTCAAAACTACATCGAGATATTACCTCATACTGGTCAGAATGACCACCATCAAAAAAATACAAACAATAAATGCTGGAGAGGGTGTGGAGAAAAGGGAACACTTTAGCACTGTTGGTGGGAATACAAATTGATACAGTCACTATGGAGAACAGTATGGAGATTCTTTAAAACACTAGGAATAAAACCACCATATGAAACAGCAATCCCACTACCAGACATATATCCTGAGGAAACCTAAACTGAAAAAGACATATGTAACCCAATGTTCATTCCAGCTCTATTTACAATAACTAGGATGTGGAAGCAATCTAGATGTCCAGCAATAGATCAATGGTTAAGGAAGCTGTGGTACATGTATACAATGGGATATTACTCAGCCATAAACAGTAAGCCATCTGAGTAAGTCCTAATGAAATGGATGTATCTAGAGCTTATTATACAGAGTTAAGGGAGTCAGAAACAGAAAAACAATTATCGTATACTAACATATAAGCTAGAGTCAAGATTGCTGGGAGAAATATCAATAACCTCAGACATGCAGATGACACCACCCTTATGGCAGAAAGTGAAGAGGAACTAAACAGTCTCTTGATGAAAGTGAAAGAGGAGAGTGAAAAAGTTGGCTTAAAGCTCAACATTCAGAAAACGAAGATTATAGCATCTGGTCCCATCACTTCATGGCAAATAGTTCGGGAAACAGTGGAAACAGTGTCAGACTTTATTTTTTTGGGCTCCAAAATCACTGCAGATGGTGATTGCAGCCATGAAATTAAAAGATACTTACTCCTTGGAAGTAAGTTATGACCAATCTAGATAGCATATTCAAGAGCAGAGACATTACTTTGCCAGCAAAGGTCCATCTAGTTAAGGCTATGGTTTTTCCAGTAGTCATGTATGGATGTGAGAGTTGAACTGTGAAGAAAGCTGAGCACCGAAGAACTGATGCTTTGAACTGTGGTGTTGAAGACTCTAGAAAGTCCCTTGGACTGCAAGGAGATCCAACCAGTCCATTCTAAAGGAGATCAGCCCTGGGATTTCCTTGGAAGGAATGATGCTAAAGCTGAAACTCCAGTACTTTGGCCACCTCATGCGAAGAACTAACTCATTGGAAAAGACTCTGATGCTGGGAGGGATTGGGAGCAGGAGGAGAAGGGGATGACAGAGGATGAGATGGCTGGATGGCATCACTGACTCAATGGACGCGAGTCTGAGTGAACTCCGGGTATTGGTGATAGACAGGGAGGCCTGGCGTGCTGCGATTCATGGGGTCGCAAAGAGTCAGACACGACTGAGCGACTGAACTGAACTGAACTGACTGAACATATATATATGAAATCTAGAAATATGGTACTGATGAACCTATTTGCAGAGCAGTAATGGAGACACAGACATTGAGAACAGACTTATGGCACAGGGAGTGGGGTGAGGAAGGAGAAGGTGGGAGATATGGAGAGAGTAGCATGGAAACATACACTACCTTATATAAAATAGATAGCCAATGGGAATCTGCTGTATGACTCAGGGAACTCAAACCAGGACTCAGTAACAACCTAGAAGGGTGGGATGGGAAGGGAGGTGGGAGAGATGTTCATGTAGGAGGGGACATAGGCAAACCTATAACTGATTCATGTTGATGTTTGGTAGAAACCAGAGCAATACTAGAAAGCAATTATCCTTCAATTAAAAACAATTTTTTTAACATAAAAAAATTTAAAAAAAAGAAAGGGGAATCTAATCAGAAATACTGGTACAAGCTAGCAGTATACATGTGGATACAGAAATTAATGCCTAGAAGTGAAGGGCTTCCATAGCAGAAGGCTGAAATTATGGCATTGTCCATGGTGGTCAGGTGGCAGACCATGAAGACAATGAAATCAGAGGCTAAAAAATGATGACCAATGTTGGTGGCTCAGACGGTTAAGAGTCTGCCTGCAATGCGGGAGACGCAGGTTCATTCCCTCAGCTGGGAAGATCCCCTGGAGAAGGAAATGGCAAACCACTCCAGTATTCTTGCCTGGAAAATTGTGTGGATGGAGGAGCCTGGAAGGCTACAATCCATGGGGTCGCAAAGAGTCGGACACTACTGAGAGACTTCACTTCACTTTAATGTTATGAATGGCAAAACATTTGGTAAATGATGGCGTGCAACAACTTCAGAGGCAGACATTGTGCTTAGAGATCCAATAATACCTCCAGAGGAAAGTGAAAGTGTTAGTTGCTCAGTCGTATTCGACTCTTTGCGATTCCATGGACTGTGGCCTGCCAGGCTCCTCTGTCCATGCAATTCTCCAGGGAAGAATACTGGAGTGAGTTGCCATTCCCTTCTCCAGGGGATCTTCCTGACCCAGGGATTGAACTGGGGTCTCCTGCATTGGAAGCAGATACTTTATCATCTGAGCCACCTAGAGGGCCCTGGAAAATAGAATATCAGCTATGTGTGTTGGAAGCTATCACCTGTATTTAGCAAGGTAACACAAGGAAGACAGCTCAGGAAAGAGTTGGCAGGTCTGAGGAAAAAAAGAAAAGAAAATGAAGAGTCTAGAAATTCAGGGCCTTTCAAGATGGAAAAAATCCCAACTATTTCTATCCCTCCCCCAAAGCAAAAGATACAATTGGAAAAACCTTTGAGACAGGAATCCCTGGTAAAAACCTTTCATCCAAATAAGTTTCCTAAAGGCATGAATCAAAATGAAGCATTTGGAAATTTCTTAACATAGGTAAAAGCACTCAGAAAAAAATGGTCTAAGGGTAGAATTCTAGTAATCTACCATTAAATCAAGAGAGGGGGGAGTTATAGGAATGAAAAAGCAAAGAAGTAGAGATGTTCTAGGAATTAAGCCACAGAGAGAACTGACTTAAGTAAGAAGCTCAGCGAATTTTTGAGTTCTCAAAATTAATCATGAACCAAACCTCAGTCCCGTAACCATCTAGAAGCTGGGACAGGGCACCAAGGGAGCTACACTTGCCATGACTATTTCAGATGTGGCCAAAGAGATCATTGGGGGGAAAAAACCTCCCAGGTAGGAGGTGGAGGCAATGACCTCAAAAAGTGTTGAGGAGGTAAGCCCCCCTCGAAAAGCAGAATTGGGGTATGATCAAAGAACATTCCACATGCTCTGGCCATTGGATCCCCACAGTGTCAGCCAAGCAGGATTTCAAGGCTGTAACAGATCAAAACTACTGCATACATTTCCCATTCTTTCTCTATCTAAATGGAAGAGTTTTATCCTAATCTAAACTGACCGAGAGAGAGATAGTAAATAATTTTATCGGGTTTTCTGCTTATTTTCACTTTTCATCAGAGCTCTGACTCATTATTAACAGCCAGTTAAACAATGTTGTTATATAACAGGTTTAAACAATATTTATAAAAAGTTGAATGCAAAAAATAAATTATCACTGTCTTATTATCATATCATTCACTATCTTATTCACCAAACAAAAACTATTAGCATATAATTTAACTCCACTCTTTTTTTCCAAATGATATTAAAATACTCTCTCTAATTTCCCTGAAGTACTGATTTATATTAGAGTTAGACTCCCTGAATATGGGTTAAAACATTATGTCAGAATGGCCTCAAAGCATTATGGTTTTATTCCCAACCTTCAAGTTTTCTTGCAGCTCTTCTCCTCGAGCACAAAAATTCTTCCTCCTCTTGGTCCATTCAAATGAATGAAGTATATGTTTTATTTGCCTTTTCAGTCTGGAGATCATTTTGAAAGTCCATGTCCCATTCCCTTTCATAAACCATCTTCTCCATCCCCTACTGGACAAAAAACATGGATCATTCTTACAACTATAAAGTCAGAGACCCTACAAACTCCACATGATCGTTTTTTCTCCCTTTCAATGCAAAAGATTGTTTCTAGTTTCAGCCTTCTTTGTATCCAATTCATGTTTACCTATTTGAGTCAAATATTCAAACCCACTATGTGTTGGGTTAGCCAAAGATATAAGATGTTACAGAGAAACTCAGATGAATCCTTTTGGCCAACCCAATATTTAATAGAACCTCTGCAAATTGACACTCC
This sequence comes from Budorcas taxicolor, assembly GCF_023091745.1. NCBI lineage: Eukaryota > Metazoa > Chordata > Mammalia > Artiodactyla > Bovidae > Budorcas > Budorcas taxicolor. Next base: position 35,270,361 of record NC_068920.1, on the reverse strand, counting down.
ATAGCAACCAGTTCTTTTTTTTTTTTTTTTTTTAGGTCAATGTATTTCCACTGTGAAAAGATTTTCAAGAACAAAACGGCTCTACTTTCGGTTTAAATTCAGAATTTATTACAGTGACTGTTTGTCGGGTGCAAATACTGCCAGGGTCTTCATATGCTGATGTCTGTGGGCATAGGAATTACTTGGGGCTTAAACACAGAAACCTTCTCCCCTCTCACTCTTCCTTTCCCTCTCCTTCTCCCTCTCTCTCCCTTCCTCTTCCTGCCTTTCCCTCCATGGGTGTGGGGATGTGTGTATCTGTCTATTGCCCCAAAAATCAGTACAATTCCTGATCTTCTGATGAAAAGGTGAAGAACCTATGAAAGAATTACAGGGGATAGAATTCAAAGGGGACAGAAATGAAGGAAGAGGATTGGAAGCAAAGGCTAAAAAGGAGAAAAGTAACATATGATGCGGGGAGACTTAGGAGGGATTTTCCCAGAGTGCTGCATGAGAACCCTGGATGGAATAGAGTTGAGGCTACTGGAGAAAAGTTCCAGACTGCATGCAGGACTACTTAATTTTGAATCTATTCTATGAACCATGGAGCTATTTGCACCAGAATTGTATCTCCTTGTTAACAGAAACACCATTTATTAAATGCTCATTCTGTGTCAGTCACTGTGCTGAGTACTTGACACGGATAAGAAGGAGAAAAATAAAAGTACTATCCAAGAAAGAAAATCAACATTACAGTTTCCTCCACCCAGGAGTGCTGTGAACTTTCTGTCAGACCAGATGGTACTTCTGTTTTGGAGAGAATTCACCTTGGGCCTTTTTGGAAGTGCAAAGAAAAAGCCATCTCTCTCCAGGGTAAACACAGAGAGGGAAGTTCTATTCTTAGAGGGTGAAACAGAGAAGGAAATTGTTACATATACAATTAACAGGAACTTGAGTTACCACCCCAAAGAGAAATGGAGAGAGATGCCAGTTAGAAACTTCAGAAGCTGACATAACAAGGGAACTTTACAGACTCCTGAGTCTAGTATTCAAACTGTTTCCCCGTCTACATCGTGCTTTAATTCTCTTCCATGATTTCCATGCCTGGAATAAAATTCTTTATGTGCAAAACAGTCCTATGAGGTCCACACAGCAGCCAAGTGACGTAGAAAGAAAGACAAGGCAGCCTCAGGAAAGGAGCCAGCAGAAATGGGTCAACAAGAATTTGGAATGAAAAGTACTTTCCTGGTGGTCCAGGGGCTGAGATTCCTGTGCTCCTAAGGCAGCGGGCCCAGGTTCGATCCCTGGTTGGGAAACTAAGTTTCCACATGCAACAGCTAAGACCCAGCACAGCCAAAAAATAAATTTTTAAAAAGAAGAAGAATTTGGAATGAGAAAGTAAGCACAATCCCCCCAACCCCCATCTAGAAAACTAGAACCTGGGAACTTGTTAAAAAGGCAAAATCTCAGTTGATGGATGTTAATCAGACTTAGTATGGTGATCATTTAGCTATATATGCAAAGATGGAATCGTTGTTTTATACCTGAAACTAATATACCAGGTCAATTATATCTCAATTATATATATAAAAAAGAAAAAGTAAAAATGTTTAAATTAGAAGAAAATAGATAATGAATATATGAAGAAACAGGTTAGCCTCAAAAACAAAGTAATGTAAATTAGAACAGAATTCCATATTTAGGCTGTGAAATAGGCATAGATTTTTAAATGTGAAATATTAACAGGAGAATAGTAAAAAGGGGCATTTTCAGGTATTTTAGCCAGGAGTATATTGGTACAACTTTTGTAGGGTATTTGATAATGTAAAGCAAAAACCTAAAAAAATGTTCTACCCCTGGGAATTGTTCTAAAGAAATAGAGAAGTACTCAAAGATCCACGTACAAGAATATTCAGTGTGGGAAAATTGAAAATATACTGGATTTCTAACAGTAGAGTAATAGTTATGTACCTGTTAGCATGTATTTATGATAAAACCTATGTAGCCACTAGAAATTATTTTCCAAGAAAATTTAATAACTAAAAATATCTTTTTCATAAATTCTGAAAATGTTAAGGTACAATTCTTCATATAAAGCAGAATGTTCCTTTGATGTAGATAGAAACATACTATATACATGCACGTATATATTTGTGTATATATATATTAATGTATACTTGGAGAAAAGCCTGAAAATATATGCAAAAAATAAATGCAGAATCTCATGCAGGGCCCTCATGGCAAATCTATTGAATCAGAGTCTTCCTTTTTATAAAATTTCCAAGTGATTCTCCTCACATGAAAGTCTGTGGTGTACTGCTTTAAGGAACATTCTAGAATGTGTGGGACATGAGAAATTTCTCATGAAATCACAGCGGGGCTCACTGGACACATTCTATTTTCTAAAGCTAAGAAATTCAGTCAAGTACCCTTGAGAAGTGATTGGGATAAGAAGATCAGAGCCTTAAATCTCAGAGCTGCACTCTCTTGAAGCTAAGAACTGTGCACCTCATCTCCTGCTCTGGAGGGTCTCTTGGCAAGGCTAGGGATGGAGAGACCAGGAAAGTGAGGTCCTTTCAGGTCAAAACTCAGCAGCCGCTGCTTTGGGTTGACCTCACCAAGCCACTCATAAGAAAGCTGCCTGCAACTCAGGGTTTCGTGCAGGCTTTCACTTACTCAGCAAAACAAGCTAGTTTCCTGCATTGAGGTGAATGGTATTAGTCAACTGACTACCGGAGTGCCATGCTCGGGGAAAGCCCAAGTGAGTGTTTGTCAAATGTTCCTGGCTTCCTCCCACCATAATTTCTCCCCAGCTGTTTCTACGAGGGTCGTTCATTAACCAGGGATCAGCAATGTTTGCTCCTGGACTTTCCCCCAGTCCCATGCAGACAACCCACAGAGTTTTGGGGGTGGTGAGTGGGGATGAAGGAGCTTGCCCCAGAAAGATGCCCTTGCACTCCACTCTTGGCTCTAGGTAGGGATGACCAACCCCTGAGACAGTGGCCTAAATCTGATGCATGGTCCCAACCTAGTCTGTTAAAGGAAATCACCTTCCCAAACCATCCACATGCAAGAAACTCACTCCAGATTCTGCTCCACAAAACGTTTTGCATTTCTGAGCCCTTCTCCTCTGAAGATCATATCAGTTCTGCTGATTTAATCTCTCAGTTGTGTCTGACTCTCTGCACCCCATGGACTGTAATGGACTGTAGCCTGTCAGGCTCTGCTGCCCATGGAATTCTCCAGGCCAGAATACTGTAGTGGGTAACCATTGCCTTCTTCAGGGGATCTTCCCAACCCAGGGATGGAACCCGGGTCTCCAGCGCTGCAGGCAGATTCTCTACCATCTGAGCCACCAGATTTAGGATCCACCCAAACTCCTGGACTCTTCCACAAAATCCATCTCCTCTGATGCAAAACCCACTTCTATCTGTCTCTCTTCTGGCCTCTCTGCTTGCTCTCGTGGCATTTCATTCAGCAATTTCTGGAGAAAACTTTTCTATTGTCCCCTTGAATGGCTATTTTTATGTACTTTGGCTTTTTAAACTGAAAAGCTTAAGTGTTTGTTCCTAATCTGCTCTCTGAATCTAAAACTCTTTAGAAGAGACACCCATGACTTCTGCACACCCACATGTCAACAAAGACACCACCCATGGCTGATGCTCAGTGCATACTTACTCACTTGACTTAATTTGATGGTCATACTAGTGAGCTTCTTCTTCCACCCAGTTTCTTACTAACTGAGGAGGATTAGAATATGCCACACAAAAGATGCCACTTTGGCAAAAGGATTAATTTGAACTGAAGGCAAACTGAGAAACAGCAGACTCAGGAGAAACTCTCTGCCTTTCCCTGTTTCTGTCTAAACGTGCTCGACTCTGTGTGATCCTATGGACTGTAGCCCACCAGGCTCCTGTATCCAGGGAATTTTCCAGGCAATTTTCCAGACAAGAATATGGAGTGGATTGCCATTTCCTATTCCAGGGGATCTTCCCAACCCAGCGATCAAACCAGTCTCTTGCATCTCCTGCTTTGGCAGGTGTATTCTTTACCACTGCACCATCTGGGAAGCCTTCTGTCTAAACACCAGGCATTAATTTCCCTTTGTAAAGGTAACATAGATCTCTATTTGTAAAGGAAATTCACATATTACAAAGAGGGGGACAGCTCTTATGGATGGAAAAGACACCAACCTGAGTCAGCATAACAAAGCCTACTAAATTACCCTTATCTTTAATTCACTTCAGTTCAGTTCACTTCAGTCCCATCATACTATGTTGATTTACACACCTGTGCCACCAAAGAACCCTGCGTCTTAGTTTAGGTGTCACCACTTGGGGACTGCCTGTATAAGGGACTGATCCGAGGTACTGGCAGTTCCATCTTCAGTTCAGTTCAGTCGCTCAGTTGTGTCCGACTCTTTGCGACCCCACGAATCGCAGCACGCCAGGCCTCCCTGTCCATCACCAACTCCCAGAGTTCACTCAAACTCACGTCCATCGAGTCGATGATGCCATCCAGCCATCTCATCCTCTGTTGTCCCCTTCTCCTCCTGCCCCCAATCCCTCCCAGCATCAGAGTCTTTTCCAATGAGTCAACTCTTCCCATGAGGTGGCCAAAGTACTGGAGTTTCAGCTTTAGCATCATTCCTTCCAAGGAAATCCCAGGGTTGATCTCCTTCAGAATGGACTGGTTGGATCTCCTTGCAGGCCAAGGGACTCTCAAGAGTCTTCTCCAACACCATAGGTCAAAAACATCAATTCTTTGGTGCTCAGCTTTCTTCACAGTTCAACTCTCACATCCATACATGACTACTGGAAAAACCAGTAGACGGACCTTTGCTGGCAAAGTAATGTCTCTGCTTTTGAATATGCTCTCTAGGTTGGTCATAACTTTTCTTCCAAGGAGTAAGCATCTTTTAATTTCATGGCTGCAATCACCATCTGCAGTGATTTTGGAGCCCCCAAAAATAAAGTCTGACACTGTTTCTACTGTTTCCCCATCTATTTGCCATGAAGTGATGGGACCAGATGCCATGATCTTCGTTTTCTGAATGTTGAGCTTTAAGCCAACTTTTTCACTCTCCTCTTTCACTTTCATCAAGAGACTTTTTAGTTCCTCTTCACTTTCTGCCATAAGGGTGGTATCATCTGCATATCTGAGGTTATTGATATTTCTCCCGGCAATTTTGATTCCAGCTTGTGCTTCCTCCAGCCCAGCATTTCTCATGATGTACTCTGCATAGAAGTTAAATAAGCAGGCTGACAATATATAGCCTTGACGTGCTCCTTTTCCTATTTGGAACCAGTCTGTTGTTCCATGTCCAGTTCTAACTGTTGCTTCCTGACCTGCATAGAGGTTTCTCAAGAGGCAGGTAAGGTGCTCTGGTATTCCCATCTCTTTCAGAATTTTCCACAGTTTATTGTGATCCACACAGTCAAAGGCTTTGGCATAGTCAATAAAGCAGAAACATGTTTTTCTGAAACTCTCTTGTTTTTTCCATGATCCAGTGGATGTTGGCAATTTGATCTCTGGTTCCTCTGCCTTTTCTAAAACCAGCTTGAACATCTGGAATTTCATGGTTCACGTATTGCTGAAGCCTGGCTTGGAGAATTTTGAGGATTACTTTACTAGCGTGTGAGATGAGTGCAATTGTGCAGTAGTTTGAGCATTCTTTGGCATTGCCTTTCTTTGGGATTGGAATGAAAACGGACCTTTTCCAGTCCTGTGGCCACTGCTGAGTTTTCCAAATTTCCTGGCATATTGAGTGCAGCACGTTCACAGCATCATCTTTCAGGATTTGAAATAGCTCCACTGGAATTCCATCACCTCCACTAGCTTTTTTTGCAGTGATGCTTTCTAAGGCCTACTTGAGTTCACATTCCAGGATGTCTGGCTCTAGGTGAGTGATTACAGCATTGTGATTATCTTGGTCGTGAAGATCTTTTTGTACAGTTCTTCAGCTTTCCCCATATACCTACCCTCCCACTATCTACTTGCCCTAAAAATTCAACACTCCCTCCTTCCTTTGTCTAGTTATGTCTCTACATTTATAACTCTTTGTTAAAATGGTATCTAAGCCACTGAGTCTAATTGCATCTTTGAGTGTTCACGTCTTTTCTGCAAAAGCCTCTGTATACACACATAACAAATCCTTTCTCTGGAAATCTGTTTTTGTCTGTTTAATTTGCAGGACCCAAGGTACTGAATCCAAGAGGGTAAAGGACAAAGTTTTTCCTCTCCTTCATTATTTTCAACTTCTAGTAGACCAGTAACTTATGAAAAGTCTTAATTAGGACTTCCCTGGTGGTGCAATGGATAGGAATCCACCTGCTAATGCAGGGGACGGAACATAGGTTCGATCCCTGGTCCAGGAAGATTCCAGGTGCTACAGAGCAACTAAGCCCCTGCTTCACAACTAATAAGCCCACACATGGCAGCTACTGAAGCCTGAGCCCTAGAGTCTGTGCTCTGCAACAAGAGAAGCCCATGCATGTCAAGGAAGAGTAGACCCTGCTCACCACAACTAGAGAAAGCCCACACAAAGCAATGAAGACCCAGCACAGCCAAAAATAATTAAATTTCAAAAAATCTTAGAGAGGGATACTTTGGCGGAAAAAAGAAAAAGCTTACAGGCACACAACATTGGTTTCAAGTATTTAGTGAATTTTTTAAAGGGAGAGGAATCAGACAGTCACTAGAAGATCATACTAAAGCTTGATAAACATCTGTAGTGACATTCCAGAGAGGAATGTTGCACCGGGAGCTCTGTTTGAACTGGACCATCTCCGTGTTCTCTTCCAATTTTGGAATCTGTCTCAGTCTTGGGAGTAGAGGTGTGTGTGAGTGCACACATATTTGTGAGTGTGTGCATATCTGTGGGGGTGAGGAGTAATGTATCTTCAGTTTTTCCCCATTTTTCTGAAAAGCAATTTGAATCATTCTAAGTGCCGTCACTTCATGTTTTCCATGAAAATACAGATTAAGCAGAGAAAAAAAAAATAGAGGCGGGGAGGACCAGAGAGAAAGCCACTGAAACCAGCACACTTCGGAGAAATGTGTCACTTTCACTCCTGTGTGGAGTGACTCAGAATGACAAACGAATCTCAGGTTCTCCTAGTGTTCCTAGAAATGCTGTAGAACCACAAGATGAAATGGGTTTCCCATGAGAGACAGTTCTTCATCTTTGCTGAGGCGAGGGGATGAAGGATGCTTGAAGAAGAGGGTGGAGGAGAACGAAATCAAGAGAGAAGAGGGGAGGGAGGCAGGAAGGACAGTGGAAGGGGCGAAACAGAGAGGAAGTGCTTCCAGTGGGCAGAGCTCCTCCCAGATCTGCTCCATTGTACTCATCCAGCAGGAGATCAGAGGAAGGTGGTGGGGACATGGAGGGAAAATGAGGACTCTTGAGAAGGTTCTTGGCCACACAGACCTGAGCACTTACCTAAACTGGAGAGGAAGCTGCCTGTAAATTGCACATGACCATGTGCATTACGCAGGTTTTATGCCAACCAAGAAACCAGAGGGGACCTCATTGCCAGATTTCCTATCCTGTGATCCTATCACACCCACAGGTGTCCTGAGCACCCCTTCACCTAGCACCCAGGTTAGATTATACCTTGGCTTTCTGCCTCCATTGTGACTTTCAGGAGTAATCTGACTCAACCCTCTGACTAACGAGGGTGTTGGATGGTTTTCCTACAGATGGACCCAGCAAGTGAGCCTTGCCTGGATCCAGGCTTCCCACTAGTCTCCACCTACAAATGAAGGGATCTCTCCAGCTCTTCCAGGGCTGTTTTCCTCTTTAACAAAATGCTACGGGGGGAGGAAAATGATTATAATATTAGTAGCCTTACATTGTAGATAAAGCCATACAGCTCACAAAGTTCTTTTCAAATATACCACTGTATTTGAAGCCCACAACAAACCCATAAATCTCTCCACTTCACAGGTTAAGACTGCAAGGAAGCAGTCATGTTTGACTCTTTGCAACCCCATGGATTGTAGACCACTAGGCTCCTCTGTCCATGGAATTCTCCAGGGAAGAATACTGGTGTGGGTAGCCATTCCCTTCTCCAGTCAAAAGTCACACAGTTTTTAAGTAGCAGAGCAGAAATTCAAACCCAAGGCTCATGATTCTGAGTCAAAAGAAGGAAAAATAACTTCCTCCAGATGCAGGCTGGAGAACATGTGAAACCCAGGCTCCCAGGGCCTGGTGGAGAGTGAGGGGTTGTCAGAGGATCAGACTTGCAGGATGAGCAGAATCTTCTCAGCCATGCCTACCCTGAAGTCAGGACATCTGAGACACTCTGCCTGTTCTCTGAAGAAGATGGGAAATGAAGCCAGTCTTTCATCTTTTTTTTAATTTTAAATACTTTTTAGCCTTTGCACGTAATCTTACACACATTTATTGGAATACCAAGATAAATGAACATGCAATCAGATGGTTTCAGTGACAGCTCTTAAGATGTCTCACTCTACCAATTTATCACCTCTGGTTCTCAAAGATTGTAAAGTGGTAGACAGTTGCCTTTTCTGCATTTGTTATGTGTAATGATAGGAATAACTTACCAATTACTAACTCTAAATTGCTAGTGTTACTGAAGGTATGATATGAAAAGAACTTAGAATCTTAATTCTCTCCCTTGAGGGAAAACCGAAGAGAATGAGGTAAGAGTTCATTCTAGTAAGTAAAGAACAAGGCAGAAACCAGCATTCATCACCGAGGCAGCAGACCAGAAAAAAAAAGAAAAAGAATTTATTAAAACCAATTAAAGTGAAGTTAAATAAAAATTAATTTTATTCTAATTTTTTTTTCTAGGAATTAAATACAATTCCCTGAGATAGTGGGAAACATCCTGGAGTTCCAGTCACAAAATTGAGAAGCACAAATACCACTAACCTTAAAAAATGTGTTTAACAGGATGGTAGACTCATTCTGACCTGCCTCCAAGTGGTACCAGTGCTAATGTGTCTTCTGGGTAGAACTGACCCCGGTGTCTCATGCATTACTGGAAGGGACCTCAGAGATCATCACCTACTTCAACCACCTCCTCTTCCAGATCAAGAAACCAAGCACTTCCCTGTAAGGAAGTGGCTCAGCCAGCCTGGCACATGAACTCAGCCACTTACTGCCGGAAAGGAACTCAAGCTCAGGGTCCCTGCTGCCCAGTGGGGGGCAGGGTGTATGTGTCTCACTTCCTCTGCCAGCTTTAGGCTCTTGGGGGAAATTACCTGACCATCCAGAACCAGGGCACGATGCCCCATCTTTCAACTCCCCTCCCGTTGAGTGGAAGTGGTGGCATTTGGCTCCTGGGGAGAGAAGGGGGATGCTCGGGGAGGGAAGGACTTAGTCGGTATGAGGATGGAGTAGCTGGGGAGCTGACCTACAGGTGACCCCAGCACCTGCCTGATTCCACCGACTACAGCCTCTGGGGAAACCTCACCCCAGAAAAAGTCTGGAGTCATTAGGACAATGGGTGGGTTGTAAACTCAGGGAAAATGAGAAGGGTGCAACCTATGGATTCTTGGTTTCAGGGAGTCTTTCCCCTCCTTTCCTTCCTCATCCATGTTGTCCTGATGATCCCACCTTGCAGGGCTCTTGTGAGGCCCGAGGTGACACTGTCCACCTTAAGCAGACTTTGTCTCTGGGAGACAGCCAAGAGCCCATTGTCATACACCAAGGCAGGGGTCCTCCCTGTGAGACGGACCTGGGTCAGAGCTATATGGACTTGAGGACAGGAACCATCAAGGAAAGCTTGGAAGGACCTCCCTGGGGGCCCAGTGGTTAAGACTTCATCTTCCAATGTAGGGGGTGCGGGTTTGATACTGGGTCAGGGAGCTAGGATCCCACATGCCTCCTGGCCAAAAAACCAAAACATAAAAACAGAAGCAATACTGTAACAAATTCAAAAAAGATGTTTAAAATGGTCCACATGAAAACAAACAAAAAAAATTTTTTTTAAAGAAAGGAAAAGCCTGGAAAGGCAGGAAAGAGGACAGAGCTCTGGGACTCCACATGGGGAAATCGTTTTCAACGATTTCAGTCCAAGGATAGAGAGTCTTTTTCACACATCAAAATGACTCACTTTGTTTTAGTGAAATTTGGAATTTGCGGTGATAAGGGCAGAACCATTTAATATTTCCCCGCCGGCTAGCACCTAACAGCTGCCCTCAGTCACCTCACAAAGGTGAGGTGCACCCTGCAAAGGCAGAAGTTAGCCCCATTTTACAGATGAATTAGCAGCTCAATACTTGAAGTTACTTGCTAAGTGGCAGAGGACTGAATTCCATCCACATTGACCAACTGTCTGTTTTGACAACTCTCCTCTCACGCTGACATGTTGTTTATCTAGGAGGGTTCAGGAATAAGGTAACATAAAATCTTTCAAGATGTAACTGATTTCTCAAAGACCCCCAAAGTATTTGACCTCTTTTAGACGGCACACATAAATGGAAACAAACTTCTCTTTTGGAAAGAAGTGTTTTTTCCCCTGGTAAATTTGGGCCACCTCTGCCATCTCTGTGGCCATAGCAATGCCCTCAGAGGACACTGACTCACAGACCAGATCCCCTCTGCCCAGCAGCCTCATTCAGGTCCTTGTAGCTGGAAGAGGGGGTCTCTGGGCAAGAAGTAAGAATTGTTTCCTTTAAATGCTCAGCAATGCTCTTCTGTTGCTACAAGTTGGGAAACAACACACACACATTTTTAGAAACTCAACGCAGAGATTCACTGAGTACCTGAGTCAGGTTATTTTAATACGGGTAACATCTATTTTGACAGCTGATACTCTTCTACCTTCCGTTCTTATGGCTAAATGTGGGATTACAGCTGTTGCCGAATCACCTCATTCACGTAATTACTCTCCCACCCCGTGCATGCCTGTTTCATCAGGTGTGAAGGAGAGAGGACAAAAGTCCACTGACAAAGCATTTGGCCTTCTAAGAAATGCTCCCCTGAGACCTTAGCTCTTCTCCCTACAGCGCCACATCAGAAGCTCCCACCTCGTCCTGACTCTCCTGGCCCCTCAGTTCCTTCAGCTCTCATTTGCATATATCTTGTAGTTTTCACCTCTTCACTGACACATTAGACATGTATGTATATCCCCAACCTGGAGTCCTCCAGAGCATCAGGTCCGCTATTTTCACCCGGCACAATATGAGACTTGCTGCCAGTCCTCCTCTGCTATCACTGCTCACTCCCTGGACTATACTCTCTGGGGCTCTGCCAACAGAATTTGATACTTCACATCTGTGAAAAAAACATGAAGATAAAACTGAACTCCCCACTACTGCTTCACAGCCTCAGGGTGACAGGGCCCCTCAGCAACAGGGGGAAGGAAGCAACTCCCAGATCTCACAGCTGGGAACCCACACCACCTCTTCTCAGGGCAGCCTCCAATCCATGCAACCCAGGCCCCCCATCCAGCCACAATGTTTTTTTTCTTTTTATTTAAATAACCTCAAAAGTTCCTCAGAAGCTACCAAAACTATACAGAGGATATAAGCCTTGCCCTGGACCCTCCACTGACTTCTGTGCAAACAAACAGACCCCAAGGGCTGGACACCAGGAGTTAGGAGGTTTCACAAGAATCCTGTAAGGGGATCTCTTAATGGGCAAGAATTCACCGGTTTTGAGGGTCTGACATACTGGGTATTATTTTTGCATGAAGGGGCTTTGATTCCTGTTCAGAAGAGCCATGCAAAGGGTCAACTCTCCTGGACGTTCACACACTGGCCTTCTGTGGCCGCTAAGCTATTCTGAATTGGCAAGGTTTGGTTTGCAGTTTTAACAGATAAATGCTGATGTCCTTGGGGAAGAAATCAGCCCTGAGAAGGCCTAATCCCCAGAGAGCACAGCAGCCTGCTGCCACCTATTGGTGATGCGGTGCAAACGCAGGCAGCCCATCGCACAGGGTGGAACATTGGAGGAAAATACAATGAAATGTGTCCAAAAAAATCACAGTATTAAGGCCACGTGCAGAGTATAAAGAATGAGTGTTTATTTAATGTCTTGGATGTTTGGGTCAAAACTCTATATGAGTCTTAACCGGTGCTACCGCAAAGCAAGCTTTCCAGGCCTGAGGACTTGCCTCAGAGTCTTCCTCCATCAGCACAGAACCACCAGAGTCTGTTCTAGACCAAAGTGCTCAGGAGTGGAAGCCAACACTGAAAGGATGAACAGAAACCAGCTGTGACCCCCTAACATACTCAGAAGTTGTGCCGTCTACAGTGAAGAATGGTGTGGCTTGTTTGGGGCGGGCAGTGGGGGTGGGGAGGGACCCTTGTGGTTAAGTCTTCTGCAGTGAAGACGCATTGCCTTGGTCCCGTCCACCTTCTCTTGACCCCACGGCAGTTTTCCTGACCCGTCCTCAGGCTTCCACCAAGTCCTGACTCTGCTTGTCACCTGTCCTCCATTTCAGTTCAATTCAACACTGACATTCAGGGAATGAAAGCAAAGGCTGGGCTGGGGGGAGGGCAAAGAGGAAACTGGAAGGAACTTTCTTGGCTGGACCCCACAGTCCAAAGACGAGAGTCCTCAGATGAGGAAGACGATGCCCTCGGAGACCATGACCTGGTTGTCGTCCTGCATCCTGCTCAGCGCAGCCTGGATCTCCGCAGCAGAGAAGGGCTCTTCGTTGTCTCGGTTGACGGATTCCGTGAGGCGATTCATGCCAACCGATTGTGCATGAGCTTCCCGGAACACCTCTAAGAGGGCCGCCTTGAAGGCCTTCAACCTGCCCAGGACGGGAGAGAGAGGGTGATGGAAGAGGAAGCCGCCACGACGACGTCAGAGCCCATGAGCCTCAGTGTCCCCTATAGACTGCCCCTGATGGCCACTCCACACCCAAGCTTCCCCCTCAAAGCTAAGCGGTTGTGTTACAGAGCTTCCTGCCCATGGAGAAATAACAGCATTTTAAAAACCAAAGGCCACTGAGGATGAGGGAAACTGGCGTCTGGACACTGTTGGTAGAAACGCAAACTGGGATGGCTGTAGGGAACTAGGTTTAAAGAAGGTTGAGAAGTGCTTGCAAACGAGACTCTCAACCAGGGCTGAACATTCTTGCAAACGAGATGTTCTGCCCAGTGTAGGGAACTAGGTATAAGGAAGGTTGAGAAGTGCTTGCAAACGAGACTCTCAACCTGAGCTGAACATTCTTGCAAACGAGATGTTCAGCTAAGAATCCTGTTTGTTCCCGTGGGAAAAGAACATTTCTTGCACACAAGGATGTTTCTCTGATTCCTCAAAAGGAACAGACCCTGGGACAAAACGGATTCTAAGTTGATAAGGAAGTTCCCCAAAACAAAGTCTTAGCTGCAGTAAATAAGTCAAGGTAAAGATTATCTCGCCCTGCGCCTGCGCACTGTATAGTCTCTGAATCATAGTGCTTGGCAGCTCGCCCTGTAGGTTGTTGTGCAAGGGATATAAAATTAAGCAGCTGTAAGAAGCAAGGGTTAAAATATAAAGATTTAAACCACTCTGCAGTGTTGGTGTTTCATTCCGTCGACAGCAGATGGCATCTTTGGGACTCAAGTTAGCCACATGTGCTATAATTCTGAGGTGCATCTCCTGTGACTCTGGGAATCCATTCCTAGAAACTGACCCCACAGCTCCATCCTCACCAAAGCAATGACATGTAAACAGCAGTCTTAGGGAAGTCAGACATCCCTCATTAGAAAACGCAAGAACATACACACTCATACTATGGAAACCCCGCAGTCATTGAAGTGAGACCTCCAAGATTCATAGAGTGCTTTCAGATATAGTTCATTCGCTGTCCTGGGGGCTGGAGTGACACTTGATCTTAATGTTTCCTCCTAAATAATTTATGATGTGTTTCAACTTTTTTCAGTGAAGACACTGTGTATGTTAAAGTATTAAAACAAAAAAGCAAACCTTAGCCATGGAGCTCCTCTGGTATCCAGTAAATAAAAGGTTTTTAGATAAAACTGTTTCTGAATCTCTACTGGTAAAAACTGATTATCTCAAAACAAATGACAACCATCCAGTGAGAAGAAAAAATACACATATTTTTTAAGTATACATACATAACCTACTGAGAAGGCTCCAAGGTTTCAGTGAGACACAAATTCTATCCTTGCTCTAAGATTCCTCTTCCTAACGGCACAAGGATATCAGGTTTTAAATTCTCACAGAGAATTATGAAGCAAGTGGTAAAACCTAAACAACCGGAGATTCTAAGAATGTATGAGTTCTTTACACAATTTTCGTAACTTTTTTCAAGCTTGAAATTGTCATCAGAACAGAAAACATTCTAGAAACCCTTGGGCCTCTAGTTTGGAGCTCTGCTGATAACAGCTTGTTTCCTACCTCCAGGGAAGAGGTCCTTCCCTGCTCACCTGGATTCACTCAGCTCCACCTTCTGGGACTCCTTGGTCTCCTGTGAGTCTGTCGCCTTTGGAGTGTGCACTTGAGGGGAAAAGGTTACAGAGAGCAGAGGACAAGGTGAAGCCATGTCCACGACCCGAGGCCCCTCTCAACCCCCTGAGCCTGCAACCCTGGGGGCTCACGTGGGGCCGGCCAAAGCAGCTTCAAGAAAGGCTCCGGTCAGGCAGGAGCTCCCGAGCCCACGGGATCTGGCACGCTCACATCAGGGTTGGCAAAGAGCATGGTGCACCAAGGAGGCAGACGAGGGGGCAAAGCTTATTTCCAAAGTTCTGAGTTTCCTCGATTCTTGGACACAGGGTCCCAAGCAGGGAGGCGGGTGGGAACCCACGAGCAAATGCGTAACACAGAGCATTAAAGAGCCAGGAGACCTAGACCACCTTTTTACCAGTGGAGGCTGCTCACTCACCTTGAGGCATTTCCTCCTCCGTGTTGGTGAAGTCATAGGGGTCATAGGAGTCCCCTTCCTTGGCATCCGAGGGACTGGTCCTCCTCCTAAAACACCAATAGTCCAAATGGAATGCTGGGCCCGGCCTGTACAAACCGCTGCCTTTTCTCAAAGAGACCAAAGGTCCACGGTCTAGAGCACAAGCAGACCCTGCTTCCTAAGGCTCTCTGCCTGTCGCCCACCCTCAGAAATTCAGTCTCAGGCCTGAAACGAGAATCCGGAGGAAAGACTTCGGACATGTGAACCCAGCAGTCTCCCACGGCTTCTCTAGCAGGAAAGAAGCCCAAATCCTCACACAGAGGACAAAGGGGCTGTAATCCTCTGTCCAAGTCACCTCCACCCTCCAACCCTCTGCAGCACTGCTCTGGGCGACCCTTCCTGCAGCCTTGCCCCCTCACCCACACCCTCCTCAGTCCCAACCAGAGTCTTTCATCTCCTTCCTTTGCGCCCCATCCAACCTCTTCGTCTTCTGCTCCTGGTCCTCCTGGCTCTTCACTTCATCTTCCGCATCCGATTCATCCTCACTTGGCTTCTTACGTTTCTTCTCCTTCTCAAGAACCTAGGACCAAGCCACGTGTGGGTGGGCGGGAGGGTCATGGATGCTGGGGACTGAATGAAGAACAGTCCCACCTGCCCGACCACCAGCAGCAGCAGCAGAGACCCCCCCTGGGTCTGATGCCCTGGCCTCACTCATCCCTGAGCCCAGGACCAGGGGCAGGGGGTCGGCTGTGACCCATCTTTAAAACTGCTGGGAGCCATGTGCCACACCCTTCTCAGAGCGTGCACTCCAGGAGTGTCCACTGAATACTGAAGTGAATGAGAAAAAGTCTATCCCATAATGCTTAAGTGGAAAAACAAGCCATTTCTTTGTAGATTAGGTATTTAAATTTAAGACAACTCCCACGTGAGCAAAGAGATTGTCAAGAAAAGCTCATCAGACCCACAGTTGAACCCCCAAGGGCTACAATCCATCCGACTGGTGGGTGGGGAGGACGAGGTGGAGAAGGGAGTCGAGGCCTCCAGGCCCACTGTGTCACCAGACAGACACACACTGTGTCACAGCAGCAGACATGCGGGAACTTCCAGGAGGAGCGGAAGGGGTGAAGGACACCTGAAGAGGTTGCCAAGAGGAAGGCTGAGACTCTGGAAACACTTGCTTCTTCAAGAGGCAAAAGAAGGAGCAGACAGAGGAGCAGTCAGCTGAGGTGCCACTCATCAATGAAACCAGAATCTTTGAGACCTCCAGGGGCTCTGACTTCAGTATTTTAAAGCCTTCCAGCTGGTTCCGACAGGCACCAGGGCTGAGAATCACTGGAGAGGGAGGGCACTGGAAAGGCCGCTGTTCTCTGCCAGTGTTCCAGATGCCAGGGTCAGCCATGCGTGGCTGGGAGGCCGGAGCGCAGATGACCCACTCAGAGGAGCTGTGGGCGCTGCATCTGGGCACTCACCTTCTTGAAGTAAGCGTACTGGACGAGCTCCACAGCCTCCTCTGCATCCTGCAGGTCCACGGTCTTGCTCATGCGGGCCTTGGCATGGGCCGTGGCCAAGCGAATCAGGGTTTCCAGGGTCCGGGCTGTCACTGGAGACGTCTGGGGGGAG